>NC_089594.1:19824261-20161392 GCF_019320115.1 Miscanthus floridulus
TTACGAACACAATGCTCGCAGATCAAAGTGTTCCTGTTTGTACTCATCCCACACACGTACACCTTCTTTATTCCACAAAATGAGAAGTTCATCAATAAGTGGTCTCAGGTACACATCGATGTCATTGCCAGGTTGCTTCGGGCCTTGGATGAGCACAGGCATCATAATGAACTTCCGCTTCATGCATAACCAAGGAGGAATGTTGTAGATACTTAGAGTAACAGGCCAAGTGCTATGACTACTGTTCTGCTCTCCAAAAGGATTGATACCATCTGTACTTAAAGCAAACCTTAAGTTTCTTGCGTCATTTGCAAACTCCGGGAATTCTCTGTCGATTGCTCTCCACTGGGACCCATCAGCAGGGTGTCTCAACATATTGTCTACCTTACGGTCTTCTTTGTGCCATCGTAACAATTTTGCATGTTCTTTATTTCTGAACAGACGTTTCAAGCGTGGTATTATAGGAGCATACCACATAACCTTGGCAGGGATTTTCTTACGCGGACGTTCGCCCTCAACATCACCAGGGTCATCTCGCCTGATCTTATACCGCGACGCATGGCATACCGGGCATGCATCCAATTTCTCGTACTCTTTGCCACGGTATAGGATGCAGTCATTAGGACATGCATGTATCTTCTCTATTTCTAGCCCCATAGGACAGACAACTTGTTTTGCTTCGTAGGTAGTGGCGGGCAATTCATTGTACTTCGGAAGCATCTTCTTTTGGATTTTTAGTAACTCTCTAAATCCCTTGTCAGATACACCATTCTTTGCCTTCCATTGCAGCAATTCTAGTGTGGTTCCCAACTTTTTCTGCCCTGCATCACAAGTTGGGTACAACAATTTCTTGTGATCTTCTAGCATCCGCTCGAACTTGATCTTCTCCTTTTCACTTTCACATTCTCTTTGTGCATCACGAATGACCTGACAAAGATCATCAGCCAGCTCATCTTCTGCGGCTACCTCTTCTTCAGCTTCTCCCATTGTAGTATCATTGAAGCACGCACCATCAGGAATAATATCATTGTCGTCCCATTGTTCTTCTTCATCTTCTTCCATTACAACACCGGTTTCTCCGTGCTTTGTCCAACAAATATAGTTTGGCATGAAACCCGACTTGAACAAGTGTGAATGAAGAGTCCTTGAGCAAGGATATTCCACCGTATTCTTACATATGGCACATGGGCAGCACATGAAACCGTCGCGTTTGTTTGTCTCGGCCGCACGTAATAAAGAATGCACGCCGTCAATGAACTCTTGTGAGCGGCGATCAGCATTATACATCCAATGACGGCTCATCTGCATTACATGACATAAATATCATATTAAAACCTAGATCATAATTAATTATTTATACAACATACGTGCCACCACAAAAGATACAAATTTATGAAAGCATCGCTACAATGTAGATAATCCCAACTACCACTAAAAGAACTAAAGCTAAAATACATTTCAGGAGCACAAGGATTTCGCGACCAATCTCAACTAAAACAGACAGATCCCCCGATTGTGCAACATCTTTGGGCTTCTTCGGCTGGATCACTGCCTCATTAGCCGCCGTATCTGCCTGTTGTGCAAGATATTTTTGCACGAGTTCAACATACTCTTCCTCCCAGTAGAAGCCTGAACATCGTCCACTGCCATCCCACTGAAATTAAAACAAAAAATTAGAACTTTAATCACAACCATCATGAAAATAGGTATAAATTAACCATAATCATTAAATACGATAAAATAACTCACATTGCGATCCGGACACTTGTAGAAGATACGATCCTTGTTGGGACCCTCCTTCTTCACTCGGTACTCCATCACAATCTTCGTCTCATCACGACACTTGCCGCATGGAATGAGAGGAAGGCCCGGCCTAAGTCGCTTTGGAAACCCATGAGAGGCCGAGGACCCGGAAGCAGTTGCCATCTACTCTCTATACTCATTTTTTAATACACTATAAATTTCTTCTTTTATAAACAAATAAAATTAACAAACTATAAAATTATCTAGATCTCTAAACAATGATATTTTTAATGGTCATTGTGTTCTCGTCTTTTACTGCGGCAGGTAAGTAATTCATATGATATTTCCGCAAATTAACAGAAGAATGGGAATGTACACACATAACAGACTACTACGACGATATCGGGACGTGTGAATAAATAACCATCCGTACTAGTTGACCTTGCTTACGTGATCATCTCGGCGAGCATTTCTCCACCGGACAGCACCGTACTTGGTCAAGGAAGAGCTCCGATTCTATGAGGAAGGGAACACGGTCTCCCACGACCGTTGTCGCTCTCCCTCGTAGAATCAAAGCTCCTCCTTGATGTCCGTTACCGCTCGACAGAGAACATGCTTGCCGAGCTGAACACGGTCCGCAAGTTCAACTAGTACGGATTTTCTATAATTTTCTAACTATTTTCTAAGTTTTTATTTATATATACTACGTTTAGGTACGGTGATTGACAGACTACTACGACGATATCGGGATATGTGAATAAATAACCATCCGTACTAGTTGACCTTGCTTACGTGATCAGCTCGGCGAGGATTTCTCCACCGGACGGCACCGTACTTGGTCAAGGAAGAGCTCCGATTCTACGAGGAAGGGAACACGGTCTTCCACGACCGTTATCGCTCTCCCTCGTAGAATCAAAGCTCCTCCTTAACGTCCGTTACCGCTCGGCAGAGAACATCCTCGCCGACCTGAACACGGTCCGCAAGTTCAACTAGTAAGGATTTGCTATAATTTTCTAACTATTTTCTAACTTTATATTTATATATACTTTAACCTTCTTTCATGTAAATATGCAAGCTTAAAGTGATTTTGAGCTCAAATTGCTTACAAATGAAAAAAAAACCACAATAAAGAACCATAAATATATATAGTGAATAAAATGGCATAAGAAAATGGTAAAAAATGAGAGTATGAGATTGATAACCTTTACAACTGAAGAATCAACGGAGGAATCGAAGAATGGATGGAGGAACAATGGAAGGAGGGAGGAAGCAAGAACACTACTGCAGTGAGCTTCAAAATGTGCTGAGCTCGGGTTCGGGGAGGAAGGAGGAGACGGCCGATTTATAAAGGGAGAACATTTAGTCCCGGTTGATAGATCCAACCGGGACTAAAGGTAACTTTCCAACCCCGGGCGCAGCCACGGCCCGGGAGTAGACCTTTACTCCCGGTTGGAGCCACCAACCGGGAGTAAAAGTATACCTTTAGTCCCGGTTGGTAGCTCCAACCAGGACTAAAGGTCCCTGCAACCTCTGTCTGGCGCAGTAGCCGTTGGGCAGGGACCTTTAGTCCCGGTTGGAGCCACCAACCGGGACTAAAGGTATTTCTAGTCCCGGGGGCAAAAAATTCCGGGACTAGAGCCCATTTTGGCCGAGGATCAAAGGTCTGTTCTCTACTAGTGGGACCTATTCACAACAGACTACAATCACAATCACAATCACCCACCACTGCTAACTCTCCAACCTTCATTTAAGTTAGCCACATATACCATTACAAATATAATTTGAAGTAACTCTCAAATTTATATCCAAAATAGCCACCTCAGTCATCATTATTAAAAATAACCTAAAGTAATCTTGACAACAACATGATGAAAACTAATTAAAGAAGCCTCAAAATTAGCATAAATTAACCGTCCATATTTGCATCTAAATTATCTGCCATTTTTACAAAAATATTCCAAAGTATTTATATGTGTGCTTCTAAATTATAAATTTCTACCATCATTCATATTTAAAAAACTAACTCAAGACACACATGCATTATGCGTGGCATCATTTTATGCATATATATTTGACGTCAAACACATAGTTTGAGCTAAAATTTCAACTAAACACATAATAAATAAACATGAAGATGTGATAAGGGAACAAACTACAAATATGGATAAAAAAATATAGAGTAATTTTGGTAACAAGAAATTATTACAACAGGACAAAATTAAAGAAGGATGTACTATATCTATATAAATGTGGACAAATTAGAGGAGCAAATATAAACAACTTTAATTTGATAACCTTTTCTAACACTTTATATGTCGTTTATTATTACTAGTCTATGCATGATAATTAACTACTTGGATGATTACATGGTTTATTTACCTTTCTGGCCACGTCAGAAAGCTCTCGCTGTCGCTGCTGTGGAGATGCCTGTCGAGGCTGCCTTTGGCCACCAGCTCGTAGACAAGCAGGAGGCCATTGCGACGACTGTCGAACCAGCCCAGGAACTGCACGAGATTGCGATGCTTCAGGCGGCTGATGATCCTCACCTCCGCCTCGAACTTCCTTCCTCCCCTGCGCCGACGACTCCGACGAGAACATCTTGATGGCCACTGGGCGCTATTCACCAGAGACGGCAAGCTTGCCCCGGTAGACGCTCCCGAAGCCTCCACGACCGAGCTTGCCATCCTCGGCGAAGTTGTCGGTGGCGGCGGCCAGGTCGCGGTACGCATACCGACGGGGGCCGCTGGCAGCCACTCCTCTCTCGAGCTCGGCCCTGCTGCTGTCGTCTTGTTCTTGGTAATCGTTGTCGTCGTCGCTGGTTCCATTTGATGGTGGCATTCCTCTTCCTCCCGACGATCTTCTTCTCTAGCGTTTATGCTGCCATACCAGCACGGCTGCACACACCAATAGAAATAGCAGAGGCACTAGCACGGCGACTATCACGGTTCCTACTGATCTCTTCTTGGAATTCTGGATGTTGTCAGGCGTCAGAACCGGCGGCGGTGCCGATGGTTCCTGCAGAGTGGATGTGAATGACCATGACAGTATCTGGTTCAGCTCGCCAGCGTAGCCCGTCGCCGCTGAGAATCCCACGGCGACACGCTCTGGCAGGTAGCTCCTCAGATCAACGGTCGTGTTGACGTTGTACGATGTGCCGTTGATGACGAGTTGGACGGCGAGCAACTTGGTGACGTTGACGTACCTCACGGTTGCCGTCATCACGGAGGACGTGAGGTTCTTGGTCGGCGAGGTAGTGTCCTTGGTTGCCGTGGAGTTGACGGAGTTGACGTCGATGGCCACATGGCTGTCGCTGATATCAGCGTTTTCCGTATTCAGATGGGTGTCGAACTCGACGGCGACGATGGTGCCGTCGCCGGTGCCGTTGGTGTTGTGCGTGAGGAGGCCCAAGCTGCCCCCTGTGCTGTTGCTCGGGATATCTGACGCAAAATGCCCGAGGAAGAAAGCCATCCCATCACCAGGATACGTCCTCGGGTCCAGAATGATCCGGAAGGAGAAGGTGGTAGTGAAGCTGGCCGTCTCGCTGGTGGCTCCATCCCACAGCGGCACTGGCTTCGTGTACTTGGCTCGGCCGACGCTGACTTCGCTGCTCTGGTCTAACCTGTTACCTGCATAGTTTTAAGTAGCGGACTAAGGTGTTTAGCGGTATACCTCTAAATCGGCTAATAGCGGGGCTAAATTGGGCTATAGCGGGATATAGCGGCTAAATTGTACATGAACACAAATAGCGGCACTCTGCCTTAAAAGGCTATAGCGGCAGCTATAGCGGGAGATTTAAAACATACTTACGTGTCAGCTCAAGTGTATCTTGAGTGAGCATGGCGTCGCCGGTGCAGTTTATCAGCTGAGACAGACCAGGGCTTTGGGGTTGGGAGAAGCTGAGGTTGAAGGACAGGGAGCCAACGCGAGGGACATGGATGGCGGCGGCCATCAAGAAGCAGTAGTAGAGGTACGAGGACAAGACGAGGAAGGGGGGACGAGAGCTCACTGTCACTGCGCCCATGGTTATGTGATGTGTGTTGGGAAGAAAGATGATCACATATATATATATATATATATATATATATATATATATATATATATATATATATATATATATATATATATATATATATGTTTGAACGCGTAAGAGTATATACCAACTACGGAGTACTCACACTATCATTATACGATCGAGAGTAATGGCGAGCCGATTTTTGGGGTGGTTTCCTGCGAAGATTCTTCCTAGCTAGTGACACTCACTGGCCCAGACAGCGAGAAAGCAAAAAAGACTTGAACAAAGCATCCTAGAGAGGACAGAAACAGCCCTACCAGTGACAATGCCTTAGGCAGCTGAGCTAAGCAAATAGACTTGACCATAAAGCAGTCCTCCAGCAAAAGAAAGAAACAGCCCTATCAATGACACTGCTTCGGCGTGCGTGGTACGCTATGCGCCTAGATACGGATACAGATACGATACGAGTATCGGATACGATACAATACGTTCTGACAAGCGGATACACGTTAAGAAAAAAAGGATTGACACCAGGAATTATAAATCGTACTGATTTTTCTAGAGAAATTAACTATTTGTCATTTCAAAAAGCGGGCTTCAGAACTTTACCATTCTAAACAATGACTTTGCAAAATTGGCAACAAGAAGATGTAATCTATTGTCATAATCCCTATTCAACTCCTTTTTTATGTCTTCTTCTAAACCCAGACATCCAGTACTGGAGTACGGGAGGGGAAAGACACGGCGATGAGAGGAGCTTACTTGAGCTTGCAGGCCTCGGTGCCGAGGGATTCTTGCCAGAGTCTGTACTGGCGCTCAACGGGTGCGAGGGACTCGATTTGGATTCGCGGAGCAAGGGAGCCGCCTGAGGGGCCGAATGCTGATGCTGAACGGAGCAGTGTCGGGGTCCATGTGGTCTGATTCTCGCCGGAGATGGAGGCTGGAGCTCGCCACCTCGCCGCCGGCCACCGGCTCTAGGGGGCAACAAAAGAGGGACGGAGAGGGAACGAGGGATGCACGGGGCAGTGAGAGTGGGCTGTTCTTTCTACTTGGGCCGTAACCAATCTAGCCCAAACGTAACTGATACGAGTATTCGATCCAATACGTGCCTAAATTCATAGATACGGTCTAGGTACGTATCTGACAAGTATTTGGGGGACGTATTCACGTGAAGATAACTTTGTTTTTTGAGAATCACGAGAAGATAACTTCATTTTCCACGGATAAGTTAGTTCTGGCCACTTGTCGAGGACTTGCCAATTCCCACGGTCTAGGTAAAAAGCTAAGAAAATTTCATTTTCCACAGATCCGAGGCGGATTCGGATTTTATGTTTTTAGATGGTGACACACAGCGACATAAAGTTTATATTTATCCAAAAGAAATGTCACCAATGTTTTCCTGCTTGAAGCCATCCACAAACATTAGTTTGCTGCAGCTAGGGAGGCTGCAACCAGAGATGCAAGACAAACAAAATCACCATGGATCTTATTATAATTCCTGGTAAAATATTGACCACGGATGTAAAGTTTTTCACATGTATATGTCCTGATGCCAATAGCCTTGAGAACAATCGAAACTGCCAGCTATGCAACGGTCAATGAACTAAAACAAATCCCATTCGGTTTTGCAAAGGCTCTCCTGTCAGAAAGCAAGTTGGGCACCAATCTCAAGCAGTGTTTTAAATCTCCAGCTAAGCCTCTTAACTGCTGAAAGTGCAGCTATAGTCGGAGATAGCTGCAGCTAAGCCATTTAGCTGTTTTTACAAGAAAAAAGAAAAAGAAAAGAAAAAGAAAACACACACAAGATCGTTGGCATAACTTGATAACCATTACTAATTGATTCATAACCCGTTCATAAGAGAGATATCAGGTAACAAATATTGACAACTTGTTCACATATAGTACGATCTACGACATACAAGCAAAAAAAGAGAGGAGGTGTGAGCACCGAGCAGAGAAGAAGCTTGCCAGATCGTTGTGCCATGGCGTCGCCGTTGGTGCTGCTGCTTCAGTGCTTCAACGCTCAGCTGCTTCAGTGCTTCAACGCTCAGCCTCCGCGCCGCTGCTCAGATGCCTCCATCGAAAGCCGCCACCACCGCCGGTCAGTCGCTCTGCTCGAAGCAGCAGCCTCCGCCAGTCGCCTCTGCGACGCGGCCGCCGATGGGCACAGCCGCCGCCGCCGCCGCCGCCGGTCGCTCCGCTCGAAGCCGCCTCAGCCGAAGGGCACAGCCGCCTCCTCCTCCTCTTTTCTGTAGAGCTGGAGAGCGAGCGCTGGATACTGGAGAGATAGTGACTGCTGAGCTAGGGTTACGTACTGGTGTTGGGCTAGTTGGGCCGGTTTACTTCTTGGGCTAGGTTTTGCGCTTTAGCTGCGCTAACTAAAGGCTGGTTTAGTGGCTATCACCGGCTAAATGGCGTTATTAGCTCCTCAGCTTGCTTAGCGCGAAAAAAATGAATCTCTTAGCTGCTCCCATCCCCAGCAGCTATCTCAACACGGTGGGTTTCCAGACAACCAGAATGACTATACTGAATCCCTGTCACTGTATCAGTAGATAACCAGTACATATACAGCCATATTTCTTCCATGGTTTCAGCTCAAAGCATCGACGTACAGGGTGCAAAAGGATAATTGGATAAATAAGATATCTTATGTATTAGTTCAAACTCAAGTAGCAGATGACCATTTCATTTCTGATCAAGAAATTGCAGATGCTAGTAAGTACAATAAGCTGAACATTACATTAAGAAGCATTTATGAATTGATTGAGACACTCCAACTTGTTGATGGTACTAACATTTTTATGTGTGAAAATGAAGGAAGTAAAAAGTTGAATGCTACGTACCAAAGGATTAACTGCCTAGAAAAGATAGATGACCTTCTCAATTATCCGTCAGGACACAGGAGAGGCAGGTTTCTGCGCTGTTAGTATGGTAAGGTAAACATAGTGCATTAACTGAGAGCCTGAACAAACATATAGAATAGTCCCAGCATGCTCCAACTTCCCAATACAACTTTAGTAATCCCATGCTAAATAGCTAGGGAAGTTGTGCGCACAACCTAGAGCCTGACAAGTAACTGTTCTAATCTATTAAAGTCCCATCCAAAGTGCGAAGCAGTAAGCCAGAAAACAGATAACTAACCTTCACTTATGTTGGCAAAGCCTTCAACAAGGCATGCGAGATGCCAAGGCCTTCCAGCAGAGGCAGCTTTTGCACCACCTTTTAACTCACCATTGTGTTGCCGCAACCTATATATAAAAAAAGGGCTCCTTTCACTAACACACAAATACAACATCTATGTGTATGACTAATACTACAGGTCTTCATTCACTTTTAACAGTATGCTTCCTTAAACTGCTATCTGTTATTAACATAATAACATATACCTACCAAAAATAAGTGAATAAAATTTGCATTTTCAAGCATGTGTATCCTACAACCAGAGCAAGGCAACTCAGACAATTTCAACACAACTCAATGCTATTCTGTGACGAACCACTAGGTTGACAAACACCACTGGTGCACCAAGTATGCATTTATCAAATGCTCGCATTGAAGCAACTTCATGAAAACGACGATGGTGAAGCTAAGCAGAAAGACAAGCACATTACAGCATGATTAGAATTGTGTATTGCAACTTCACATGTCTAAATCTTTGCTTAATTAGAACGAACCCTGGACATCTTAATATCTTCAACAAAAGAGCTGAGCACTTTCTAGAGCTTCCTTTTGTTCTCCAACTCTCGGCATAGGAACGCTAAGCAAGCAGTACTAGGATGAAGCAAAAGCAGTCGAATTTCAGTCCTGGCAAGATCGAGCCACATTGTTGGTACAACAATCACAATCGGATGGGGTCAATTTCTTGTGGTTCCACTCACACAACTCCAAACGGCTGCTTCCCCAAATGCTAACACTACACGAACATGCCCGCTGCAACTATTCGACGACTATCCGAGACAAGCAATTAAATGGAGAAACAGGGAGGGGGGAAAGGAACGGGGAGGCAGGCAGGGCAGGGCGAGGAATCACCGGCGAGAGAAGTCAGTGGTGACGCCGACGTAGGTGCGGGGGGGCCCGGGAGGAGGCTATATGGTACACGCACCACGGCGGCGGCGGCGCCTTAGTACTCTTCGAGGCCCCCGGCGGCGGATCCCCGGACGCCGGGGCCGAGGAGGCGGCGGAAGGCTCGCTGCACTTTGGGGGAAGAGGGCGCGGGATTTTTGGCGGCTCGGAAGGCCGCCGTGAGGCTCATCTCTCACCTGGCCGGCGGGGCAGAATCGTCGGTGGCATTCGCATCCATGTTGAGGAGGGGAGGAGATTAGTGACGTCATGGGATGAATGGGCCTTATGAACAAATGGTTGTGGCCTGTGGGCCTGAATGGCCCAATGGTCGTCGGAAGATCTCCAGAAAAAAAAGAGTCTATTTTCGCAATCTCTATTTGGCGACCAGCCACGCTACGTGCTGTGCGCGTGACACCCCTCCGCGACGGGCTGGCCCAATAGTGGCCTTCGTCTCCCCCGAAGTCCCTCTTCCAACGCACCCAAATTCCAAATCGTCATTTCTTTCCTATTCAGTCGGCACCCAATCCGTCGCTGTCGGAAGTAGAGATGGCGAACGGTGGTGGCGGCAGGTGCGAATATGGAGGGGGAGAAACAACCGCGCGGCCAAACCCTAGCCCCATGTGCATGACCGCGGGGAGCTCCACTTCACCACGCCGGTCACCGCTCTCTACAGCGGCGGCGTCCCGGCTTCACGACATGGTGATCCCCTCTTCCTACTCCTCGCCGTCGTTGTTCCATTCGTGTTTGCGATTTATTTTTTCTCTCATCCGGTGATTCAGTTCATCTCCGCACTAACCCTTTTTGCTTTTTGGTGATGTTCCTTCTACGTCTTCACAGGCTTATTCCCCTTGCAGGAGGAAACTACGATGTTTTCTGTATTCGTCTATGGGCGTCGTAATCCTCGGTCATTGGTCAACCCTGGTCTGGTCCTAGTGGTGTTAACTTGTGGGATTTCAGTTTAGGATCTGTATTGATTAACAAATTGATGATGATTATGCAATCCCCTAGGTTCCTTTTTTATATACTAGGTAGCGTGCCCGTGCGTTGCTATGGGACAACTAAATTTTTTGTACTAAAAACACACGGATCGTACGATAAGATAACAATATTGTTAAATTAAATACCGACGTCAAAGTGATATTTAATTCAAAAAGCAAAGTTCGTGAAATTAACACAGTCACGGAGAGCGCGACGTCGCAGGCTCACAAACTCTACTGTATAGACTTTTTCGTGATACGGCTAAGATAATATTTTATATCGGCAGAAAGAATTCTACGATATCCATTTCTTTCATGCGCCAATAAAACCATGAATAAGTTCCACTATATCTCCATATAATCATGTACATACAGGTTCGAGTATATATATAAATAGGTTCATGCTCGTACGTTGCTACGGGACAGCTAAACTTTTGTACTAAAAACACACAGATCGCACGATAAGATAACAATACTGTAAAAGTATATGACCGATGTTAAAGTGACATTTAATCCAAAAAGCTAAGTTCGTGAAATTTACATAGTCACAGAGAGCATGGCGTCGCAGGCTCACAAACTCTACTGTGTAGATCTTTCCGTGATGCGGCTAAGATCATTTTTTATACCGGCAGGAAGAGATTTCCGATATCCATTTCGTTCGTGCGCCAACAAATCCACGAATAAATTCCACATCTCCATACCATCCTGTACACTGCGCTGACAAGCGAATTAGCCACAACTTATGTAATTAGTTTTATAATTAGCTCATGTTTAGTCCTCCTAATTGATATATAAAAATTCAATGTGACAGGGACTAAAGTTTAGTCCTGGGATCCAAACACCCCCTAACTCTCGACTCCTGCTGGCTGCTCACTTGCACCACCATGCCTATGTCTCTGCACGTATATACTCTAATACCAGAACATCTAAGATGTCTTTATTGTTCAACCTTTGAAAATATCATAACTTTAAGGTTGTCATTTGTGTATGATGTAGGATTGGGATGCTTTGCACTGATCCATGAGGGTGTCCATTAGAGTCAAAAAAAATTATGTCATTATGATGTCTAAGCTTACCAATCAGACAGAGATGAACTTGATTGTTAAAATATTTTCAACACTGCTTTCATATACTCCCTCTGTCCCAAAATAGCATTCATTCTCGCTTCCCGAGAAGTCAACTTTTTTTAACTTCGACCAATTATATATAAAAGAATATTAATATTTATAATACATAATTAGTATCATTACATAGACCATTGAATATATTTTTATAATAAACTTGTTTAGAGATATAAATGTTGCATGTATTTTTTATAAACCTAGTCAAAGTTGAGAAAGTTTGACCTGCACACATCCCATAACGACTTATATTTTGGGGCAGAGGAAGTATATGCTAATGGGAGTAGTCAACTGGAAGTCGTGATGAACACAACAATACTTTCATATTATATGCTAATTGGAGCACGAAGAAACGCAGGGGAATGGACCTATATACGAATGGTGGGAATATTCGTTTAGGAAATTGCAAAAGGTTCACCAGTCTCACCATATATAACCTACACATCTTTTATTTGGCACCACTGATGTTCTCGAGGAGCAACCACTTTTTAATTTCTGGTCTGCATACTGGAAACACTAAAATTAAGGGCCAACCTCATTGAGTCGTCTTGCTTGATCTTTGCCAATTGTTTCCTTCCATGCATGATTATTGTTTCCTTCCATGCATGTGGCCTCAGGTGATCGATTTGTTTCCTTCGAAGCAGGCGGGGATCGCAGGGATGGCAGTTTCTTTTTCTATCGCGCGGGGTATCGCATGGCCGGAAGGGAGGAGTCTTGCTTGATCTTTGCCAATTGTTTCTTTCCATGCATGATTATTGTTTTCTTCCATGCATGTGGCCTCAGGTGATTGATTTGTTTTCTTCAAAGCAGGCGGCAATCGTAGGGATGGTAGTTTCTTTTTCTATCGCGCGGGGTATCGCATGGCCGGAAGGGAGGAGTGATCCCAAAAAAAAAGTCGCACAAAAAAATAGTCTTACTTTTAGTCTTTTTAGTTGTAGGAGATTGTACAGAGTGTATCCAATATTTTCTAGCAAATTAGATTATCCTTGTGTGGCAAGTTACTTAAAAATTAAATTTAATTCAGTAATCTTGTTGTGACAAGTTATCTTTTTTGTGGCAAGTTGCATAAAGATGCCGATTTGATTACTTTTTAGTGATCTACCAAGGCCAGCTAAACTTGCCAAATCCATGGATAGTACGCACAAGTCTTTAATTTGGAACTGTGTTTGGTAGCTTCATATTCCTATGGTCTTTCTTCTTCATACTAGGTCTGCATGTGATGTAGTTTCAGAACCGCATAAGTTTTCCGTAATTGGTAGCCATGTTTTTCTTCTGTACATGGTCTGGTTAGCCATTTTTTTATTTCTGTGCTTCAGTTTTAGTTTATGATTCAAATGTTTTCCGTAATTGGTAGTTATTTTTTGTTTCATTTTCAGTCTTTTTTTAAGGTTCGAATGTCTTCATAAATCCTGCATATTAGTTGCCTCACCTACAATGTATAAGTTGTTAAAAAAGTATAGCTATTGCATACATAAGTTGCCACAAAAGAATTTGCCTCCCGGTTTCAGTTTTCAGTCAAGTTTTTTATTCAGTTTTTTGAGTTTCAGTTTTCAGTCATGTTTTTTTAATATTTTTTAGTTTCAATTCTTAGTCACCCTTTTAGTTTGAATGCATTCATAAATCCTACCTATTAGTTATATAATAACTTATTTCATTTTTTCTCAATTATTTGTTTTGTTTTCTGGTTGTTAATTTCTTTTTTAGTCACTGGTAATTTTAGTTTCAGTTTTTTTCACTGGTTTGTACTATTGAGCCCCTTGTGATGAGATCTATGAAATAAGACTAGATGCATGTGTTTCAAAATAGTTTTTATGTAGTGGCAATTTATGTTATATATGTAACAACTATTTACGTATTAAGCGTGTAGCAACCTATATATTAACCTTCCAACAAATTATATATACTAGCAAACGTGTAGCAACTTATGTATTAAGCGTGTAGCAACTCTTGTATTAAGCGTGTAGCAACTTATTTGTCAATTTCAGTTTTTATTATTTGTTGTCATTATCAATTCTAGTTTATTGTACTTTTAGTTTTAGTTTTCTTTGGAATTTTTTTCATTGCGTCTACTTTAGTTTTCATAGTCTATTTGTCAATTCATTTTTTTGCAAATTTCAGTTTTGTCTTCGTAATTTTACTTTCAGTGTTATTTGTATTTTTTTCATTTTGGGGGTGTTCGGCTGGTATGGTTGTTAAGGAATTTGGATGGTTTGGAGGAATTCTGGAGGAATTTGTGAGAGAAAAATACTGTTCCAGATGAAAAAAGAAGCGGATCAAGCCGGGTTTAAGGGCACGCGAACGGGGTCTTCTTTCGTTTTTAGTTTCTATTTGTCAATTTCAGTTTTTTATTGCTTATCAATTTCAGTCTTTTTTCATTTTGTCTACTTTAGTTTTTATTTTCTATTTTTCAATTTTAATTCTATTTTTGTATGTTAATTTTGGTTCTATTTTTTTGTTAATTTCAGTTTCATTTTGCAGCAAGTCATGTTTGCTGGATTTTGTAATAACTGCCTACTAGTTGGCATCAATTCATGTTTTCTTCCTTTTTTTAATATGTTGTGTATAACTTGCCCCCTTAGTTGGTAGCGTATGCAATGCTTGTTTTAATAATTTACCCCTCAGGTTGTAGCCCCTCAGGGTTCGAGCGGAAAGGATGAGCAGATATAAGCAAATTGTATAATAACTTGCCCCCCAATTGGAAGCTTATGTAATGCTTACCTTAATAATTTATCTCCAAAGTTGTACAAGTATAATATTACGTGGTAGTAACTTCTTTGATATTTTTTGTTCCCCCCGACTTATGCATACTATGTAACGAGTTTAGTATATTTTTGGAGTAGCAACTTTAGTATTACTTGGTAGTAACTCTTTTTTATGTTTTTGCCCCCAGCTTGTGTATACTATGTGACAACTTGTATATTTCTGGAGTAGCAACTTTAATATTACACGTATTACACATAAATTGCTATTGAAATAAAATTGTTCGAACATATGCAAGTGGATCTAGTTTTATTCGTCTCGTCACGTAGAACACATCGGTGTAGACGGAATTAAAAATGGATAAATCATTTAAAAGTTATAGCAATAAAAAATGTTTTGCTTTTTTCGCTTACGTCAGCATGCATCAATAATGCCGGGCACATGCAACAGCGGATGGACAGGAGTGGGATCATATCATTGTACGGGAGCGGGTGGACCTCAGCCAGCAGATAAATCTTTTACCTCAGCTTGCTTGCGGCTGGTCCGAATCCGATCAAGCAATGTCGGGGCGCATGGAGGGGTTGCGCGCTCCCCCCGTGGTGCGACGGGTCGCGCTATAACGCGGTCCATCTCTATTTTACCTCTCAAACTATCCGCCAGAGTCTAAATTTTCTCGTTGAACTCTAAAAATAGATTTGAATTCTCAAAATTATTCAAATTATCGCTCTATCATGGTTTCAAGGGGGGTTTTAAAGGCACTTTTGTCTTTTCAGTTAAAAAAATCTGGTAAATATTTTATATGGTTTCTAAATCATAGAAAATGTTTCTAAATCATACAAAAGAGTCCATACCTAATACAATTATAAATATCAAATTCATATTTCATAATGATAAAGTGAGTGGAAATACAAATTTGATTCCTAAACGGGTTCGAAAGAAAAATATCCAAATAAAGAGTACATGTAAAACACATTTAGTAAAGACAAAATTATAAATACAAACTTTAAGACATTAACAGTTTGGTCCCAAATGAATTGGAAAAACTAAATACCTAAATGAATAGTCCATATATATGCAAATAGCTAAATTTTACAATGAAAAGTAGAGAAAAATAGTAAGTTAAATAGGTACCTAAATAAAAGTTAAAGTTTGCATATTAAAGTTAAGAGCAATTCATATCTTTCACGCACTAAAAAATACCACATTTAGCCTGATAAAGAAAAGAAAATAAATGAAAAATCCAATATAGGTATAAAAATTTGAAAGTGCATCTAGCCCTTTAGTGGGTTTTCGATGATTGAATGACAACATGATTAAAGGACTAACCCGTTTGCTAAGTGTGAACAGATAATAGGTTATCTCATAGGGACTTAATGAAAGCCAAAATGATGTGTTATTGTGTAAACAATCTAGTTCAAGCACAAGACAACAATGCAAATAGAATTCATGCAAAGGCTTATTTATTGTGGGATTTCCATGTTCTATGTGAAAGCAAGCTTGTAAGAATTAATTAATGAGACATAAGGGATTGCATATGGATTGGTCTCATATTTGAAGCTTGCTAAATTGAAATGAAAAAGATAACAATACATGAATGGATGATTCAACATAAGATGTGACTTGATGGCTTGAGATGGTCAAGATAGCAAGGAAAGGCATCGAGGTACTAAGCAAGGGTGAAGGGCAAGCGACGGCTTGGCGGCCGAAGAACCTAGCTAGGGTGAAGAAGGAAGTACTTGCATTTAGTTGAGGTACTAATCAAGCTATGATGGCCACGTTTATGTGGAGGATCAAATCACTATTGGAGTGTTTGATGGAAGTGACTTGATACATTTTTGGAGTTATTCATATTTGATGAATGGAATCAAGTCACGTGCTCAAGATGGCTATGCTCAAGTGAAAAGATCATTATCAACATGATAGCACCCCTATTTGATGAAGATTGAAAGAGACGGCATCAATTCAAAATAGATCAACTCAAGTGGTATAAATTCATTTTTTCCTTTTATCTTGAGTTTAATAGGTATGTCGTACTATTAAGAGGGATGCATCATGTTGATAGATAATGTTTCATAAGTGCTCAAGCCAACCCATGTGAGTTTTGAGTATTTGAGCGACAAAAGAGCTAACTTTATTTTTGCTGGTCTAGCAATACCGGACGTGTCCGGTATTCACCCAGCAGTGGTAAAATTATTGTTCTCGGGTTGGTTCGTCAGGGGTTCCGACGTAAGTCGGGAGTTCCGACGGCCGGGAGTCCCGGCAATGGTCAGGAGTTCCGATGTCTCGCACTTTAACTGTCTTGGAGGGTTCACTGTTCTGGTCATACCGGACGTGTCCGGTATTCATACCGAACGTGTCCAGTATGGATGACCAGAGGCTAACGGCTAGTTTTCAAAAGTCTTGAGGGTCGGGAGTTCCGACGTAAGTTGGGAGTTCCGACGGTCGGGAGTTCCGGCATGCGTCGGGAGTTCCGACACCTCACTAACTTTAACTCAGTTACATGGTTTTCAAATTTGCTGAGGGTCGGGAGTTCCGACGTGAGTCGGGAGTTCCGACGGTTGGAAGTCCCGGCATTCATCGGGAGTTCCGACGCCTCACAACATCACTGTAACTTAGTTACCGTTGGCATAGTGTAAGTAATACCGGACGTGTCCGGTATGCTATGGCAACGGCTAGAAAACGGCTAGTTTTTCAAGGGGGCTATAAATATCCCCAAGCCTCCACCTTTGGAGGCTGCTGATTCTGCTGACACACACACACGTTTTTGAGCCTTGCCAACTCTCCCAACCCTCTCTTAGTGAGTGTTTGATCAAATTTGCCAAATCAAATTGTGGGTTGAGTGAAATTCAAAAAGAGAGCAATCCAACCACTTGAGCACTTGTGCATATTGTCAATCTCGTGATTCGCATTTGTTACTCTTGGACTCTTCGGTCCTAGACGGTTAGGCGTTGCCGGAGAGCACCCGAGAGATTCTGGTGTGCCTCGGAAAGTTTGTAACGGTCGATTCCGCCGCCTTGGAATTATCTAGTGGAAGGAGGAAAAGGAGTTGGAAAAGACTCTGGCTAGAGTGACCTTCGTGGTACCCTCTAGGGCGGACCTTTGCTGGGTCGCTCGTAGCCCCCTCAACGGAGAGTAGGACCCGAACGAGTCCAAACTTCGGTAAAATAAATTTTGTGTCTCAATTCGCATTTCATTTGATATTTGTGTTGCTTCAGCTCTTGTGCAGGTTCTCTGTGTATATTGATATCTCTAGTAGGTACCTGCAGTTTGGTTTGAAGATAGAAATCAAAAGAAGCAAGTTCGGGGCTGTTCTGCAGAAACCGTGCATACCGGACACGTCCGGTATTAGAGCTCTGTGCTGAAAATATTTATTTTCAGTTCTAACTTTGTGTTGTAGGGTTGTAGCTTCTAGATATATTCTTTATACCTTGTACACTATGTGGCTAACTTGTGAGGGGTGGTATTACTCTTATTTGGAGTTTCCATTTTGGAAACTCCCTTTGCTAATTGTTTCCGCATTTAAAGGTGTTAATTTTTAGAAACGCATATTCACCCCCCCTCTAGGCGGCATCCTAGGTCCTTTCAATTGGTATCAGAGCTAGGTTCTCACCTAAAGCTTCACCGTCGTGAGAAAAGGATGTTGACGCCTGTCGAGTTGGAGCCGGTGCTTCTCCAAAATGATTGTTCAAACTTTCTAACTTGGTCAATACATGTACTCAATGCTTTTAGAGATATTAGTCCTCTTGTTGAGCATATTGTGGATGCAAGCATACCTCTTTTTATGGTTGATTGGAGCAACTACAAAAATTTGTCAAAAGAGGAGGAGATATGCGTGCAGCTCAATGCTCAAGCTATTAATATTATTTTGAGTACATTGAGTGTAGAGGTTCAAGATGAGGCAATCTTCAATGGACAACCACCTCCGGAGAGTGCTCATCTCATTTGGACTAGACTTTTTGATTTATATGAAGAAGCCTCACAAGACCTCAAGAGCGCCGAGCCGGAGCAAGAAGTGCAAGCAGCACATGACTTGCTGTCTGCCCGGTATGCCTACCGGATGTGTCCGGTATGGCCGAGGCAGTAGACTAGCATACAGCTGTTTGCAACGATGCTCAAGCCCGGTGGCGACCAAGTGATGAGTCAACCTCAGTATCTCATGATACTCATCACTTGTGTCTCATGGCCAAGAAAAGCAAGAAAAAGAGTAACAAGAAAGATCAAGAAAAGGAGAAAGCACAAGTAGATGATCAAGATGAGAGCGATGTTGAAGTTGAAGACAACTACAACCTTGATCATCTCAACCGCAAGGACAAGTTCATCATCATGAAGATAGTTGAAAAGAATGATGAGCTTGAAGAAGAGATTGAGAAGCAAGAGCAATCACTTCAAAAGCAAGAATTGTTTCTCATCTCCAAGATGGAAGAACTAAAGGCTCTAAGTGAAAGATATGAAAAATTGTCAATTGAGCATGCTTTAGTTACTAACTCCTCTTCTAGTGTTTCACAACTAGAGAAGAAAAACTTGGAGCTCAAGGCAAGGCTAGATGAACTATCAAGCAAGTATAATGTGCTACAAGCAAACTATGTTCATCTAAAGTGCTCTCATGATGAAGTAGTAGAATCAAGCTTCATGCTTGAGGTAGCTCATGAGGTTATGATCACCTCAGTAAAATTTTCTCAACCTCTTACACATTCACTCACTAGTACACCATCTCAATTAAATATTTCTTGTACTAATGAGTGTGCTCCTCAAGCAAGCCAATCTTCGAAGGGTAAGGGTAAAAGAAGAAGTGCAAAGAGCTCAAAGAAGAAGTGCAATCTTATAGAAAACATAGAGCTCAAAGAAGAAGTGCAAAGATTAAAGAAAGATGTGATTCAGTTGAAGGGTAAGGAGAAAGCACAACCTTCTCAAGATAACCATGATAACATGGTGAAGAAGCTTGAGAAGGGTTCAAACCTTGCTTTCTCCAAAGCCCAACAAAAGAATCACATCTCAAGCAAGGCCAACACAACCAAGAGCAAGAAACATGGAAAAAGGATGTGCTATGGTTGTGGATTGTATGGACATGAGTGGGCTATGTGTCCACACAAAAGTTGGGCCAACAAGGTTGAAGCCGCCAATCAAAAGGCTTCTACCGAGAAGGCCAAGCAAATGAAGAGTGATGGACAAAGTGCTTGTCTCATGAGCAAGAAATTGGGGCATCCTACCAAGAAATACCCAATGTACAAAGAGGCAAGAAAGGAAGCCCAAGTTGCAACAAGAAGATGCTATGGATGCAATGAGATGGGCCATAAGGTTGATAGATGTCCATACAAGCAAAACAAGCATAGAGCAAACAAAGGCCGCATATGCTATGCTTGTGGAAGAAAGGGGCATCTAAGCTATGAATGCCCAAATGGTAACTCACCTAAGCCGAACACATTTGTTTATAATGATATGCTTAGGAAGACCACAAATGGAGTTAGCATATTAGCAAGGTGATGTGTTCACCACAAACTAGTGCTAAAGCCATTTGGGTGCCTAAGCACTTGTTGACTAACTCAAAAGGACCCAACAAAAGTTGGGTACCAAAGTGTGCTTAGGTTAATGATGTAGGTACTTGGTGATGAGATGAAGGCCTCGTTGTGGTTGAGCAAGCAATTTGACAATACTCACTCAATCTATCAACCAATTCTTATCATAATCCCTTATATGGTTGACCCGAAGATAATTCAATGAACATATCATATATTTCATCCTCACCATTGGTAACAAGTACCTAAACCTTTTAGGATAGCCACTTTGTTCGTTTCGTGTTCTATAGCTCACAAATAGGTACATTTGTGAAATAATGAAAGTGGCTAATTAGATTCAATTAAAAATAATTTTACTTTGCCATATGATGCTTTTAACGGCTCTCTAGTAAACCAATTCATTTGTTAAGGTGCAAGTTTACAATAAATACTAGAGCTAAACGAAGAATTACAAGCAGTGAATTAATTGGTTCTGTCCTGAACCTATCGGATGTGTCCGGTATTGCTATCGGATGTGTCCGGTATGGCCAGAGACAGAAAGAAAGTGTTTCTGTTCTGTGTATTCCGGACATGTCTGGTATACCTACCGGACGTGTCCGGTATTACAACAACCAGAACACAATTTGAATTACAACTGAGTCTTTGATCCGTATATTTTCATATATCCTTAACTTACTCAGAAGCTTATGATTTATCAAAACTAAGTGGATTGTGAGCTTATCTTGAACTCAATTGTAAATATGGCAATTTTATTAGGTTTATGGTCAAAATGGAAAATTGGCTCTCATTTTCTTAATAGAATAAAGTGCTTGTTGAAAGTCATTCAAATTACATGAGGCACTTATTTAGGGGGAGCTAAATTTCTATTTTGCACCATTGTGGACTAACAAATTTATCTAACATTCTCTGTAGTTCTATGGATGAAAATGTATCTAGTATGATTATTTGGCATTTGAGGTCAACATAAAGATCATCATGCTATTTATCTTCTTAGTGGTATTCTTGTGGGCTCAAGGCAAAGGTATGTGTTTACATACATACATTGTAAGTGCATCTAAGGCCCTTTATATGTTAGAATGTGCATTTGTGTAACACAGGAGAGATATTTTTCAAAACCCATAACTAGCATGTGTAGGTGATGTGAATTTGAAAAACTATTTGAATCTTGGTCTTTGTGATCTAGCCTTGTCATATGATGATTATAGCTCTCCTTGATTGTTTGATTGGCTAATCACACATGGCACGGCTTTCTTAAGTCCACAATCTACTATGTCTCTCTCTATCTCTCTCAAGTAAGCAAAATCTTGTATATCCAAATATTTGGAAAAGAGAAAATCTTTTTTATGGCATTGGATAAGAAAAATGATGATACTCGGTTTGGATCAAGATTATATACCTTTTTGGACTGAGAAATAATAGAAAAGGGGATTGGAAGAGAGAAAACATTTTTTGGAATTATTTGGGCCAACCCGCGTATACCGGACATGTCCGGTATGAGCGGGACTATAAAACCGAGCGTACCCCTTCGGCCCAGACAGGCTTGTCTCCTTCCAACCAACCCAGGCGCCGACTTCTTCCTCACCTAGGGCGACCGAGGACTTCACCAAGAAAAAGGAGAGAGGGAGATTGCATTGGAGAAGGCTTGCATCAAGGTTGAAAGCGCGGGGATTTGGATTTCACATCGCCTTCTCATCTCTCCTCTCAAGGTACCCTAATCACGGACCTCATCCGATCTACATGGTCAATGCATGATTTTGAAATTCCTTCGGTAAATATGATGCATTGGTGATATAGAAGCAATGCCCAAAGTTTGGAATTGATCCGTGATGGTTTGAATCAAGGAACCCTAGTTAGAGTTGCTAGGCGCCCATATCGGACGTGTTCGGTATGCTACCAGACGTGTCCAGTATGGCCCAGCAGAGCAGCTCCTCTTCTTCCTTTTGATTCAATCCATATTTGAATTGTATGTTAGGCTTAGCTTCTTTTGTATCTTCGTTTTGCAAACCTATTGACAGTTGTGTGTCAAAGATGGATGTAAAACCATGGATCAAAGATTCTATGTCTAAATTGCAATTCGAGATTAAATTTTGGGCATGTATCTGAAATTTCTTGAAAATCTTTGGATACAGGACAGTAGCCATGAGTGGACGATAGGAGCCAAGGTCCAAGCACAGGCATGATCCCGCACTTAAAAAGTACAAGAAAGCGAGACAAGAAATGCATCCTGGATTCAAGCCGACCAGCAGGAGGACTACCTAGGTTGCCTCTAGTGTAGCAGCTCAGTATGCAGAGGGATCAAGGAGCTCTTCTTCTGACACTAACACTGATGAGTTCAGAGTGGAGTCTAGAGAAGAAAGAAAAAGGAAGAGCACTGACAGAGGATCAGATGGTGATAGCTCTGATGAGGAGCAGGAGATTGAGGAGGAGTCAGTTCCTCTAGTTCAGCACCAGCCTGGTCAGGGTATGCATTATGGTCTCCTTGAGACACGTTTGCCCAATGTGCCCTCTTATGTTCCTAGAGTTGACTACAGGGGAATGGGTATGACCAGGAAAGCTAGAGATGAGCGAAGGGTTGATCCAAGGGGCTTACCTAAGGTTCAGTATGATCACCGCTTCTAGACAGCTTTTCACCTTGACTTCTACTCTAGTGTGATTCTCACCAGGAACCCAGTTATTGCCAGGTCTTAGTGGATTGACTGGCAGTACATTAGAGAGTTGCAGAAGGCCTCAGTTGATCATGCCATTGCTATTTGCCAGCGCACTGGGGTTTATGAGATCATGGAGTTCTAGCATGACTGGAACACAGAGGTAGTAGCTCAGTTCTATGCTACTCTGCTCGTTGAGGAGGATGAGAGGCGGATGCACTGGATGCTTGAGGGCCAGTGGTACAGTGTTGATTATGATGTTTTCACCGCTCACCTTAGCTTTTCAGAGGATGACCTCCAGAGAGACAGGATTCACACCGAGCAGGTGTTACCCCCTGAGCAGCTTGCCTATATGTATCCACTAGGAGGTGAGAGAGGAGCAGTGGGGAAGGTTCTAGGTCTTCACCCTACCTACAGATACCTGGATAGGATGTTCTAGAAGACTATTGACTGCAAGGGTGGAGACAAGGGCAACATTGCAGATTATTCCAGGAACCTACTCCACAGGATGGCACCTGATGCTCGGCCCTTCAGCATGTTTGACTTTATTTGGTCCGAGATTAGGAGTGTGGGAGAGAGGCCCCTCAAGGGCTGTGGTTTTGCTCCCTATATCATGTATATGATTGAGCAGGTGACAGGGCACATGTTCAAGTATGATAAGATTCACAAAGCCCTAAAGATTGTTGCAGATCTACCTGAGACAGGGTTACCTCTAGTAGGACTAGGAGGAGTAGCAGCAGCACCAGAGGCAGATGCACCTGAGAGTGGTGCACCAGCAGGAGCTTCACCTCCACCACATGCTCCTTCACGTTCTACTTCACGCCATGGCAGTCCTACCTCGCCTATCCGCAGGCTTTTCAGCTCCTTATTTGGGATGTGCAGAGACATCCAGACCAGGCAGCAGAAGGAGAGGGAGGCTAGGAAGAAGGATACTCGGACTTTGAAGCAAATTGCTTCTAGGCTTGAGCTTGAGCCTCCTAGGTCTCCAGTATCAGATGAGACAGCTAGTGAGCCTGAGACTGAGGAGCAGCAGCAGGCCAGATACGACAGAGAGTATGCTGAGTTCCTTCAGAGACAGTAGCAGCAGGCACCTGAGCACCCTGACACTCTACCACTTTAGGCTCGAGTGCCTACTCATTCTCAGCCATGTCCCAGCAAAGCAGACGACTATGCTATAGACTGGTGGAGTGACCTCACTGGTGGTGGTGGCTACTACGGCTCTGGTGGCTATGACCCGTCTGGTGCGGGTGGTTCTCGTCCAGCCGGTGTTACACGCTCAGATGACGAGGATGCTGGTAGAGATGATGATGATGATGAGTGATCTCAGCTTTTAGTGATAGCTTGTAGCCCCTTTGTCCTTAGTATGTCATTGTTGGACCTTTGTGGTGATAGATGACAAAGGGGGAGAGAGACTGATTAAAGCTTTAGCATAGTTTCATTTGCTTATCTTTGTACCTGAAGATATGTACTGCAGGCTGTAGTTTCTTGTTTTTGAGCTTCATTGATGTATCTTGGATTTGAGATAGATTGTATCATGTGGGAGATGAGACTTACTTATGCTTTATCTATGTATCTCTTGAGACATGATCTTTATTTATATATTAGTGGCTTGTGGACTTGAGAAAATGTGTAATGAGTGCTATTTGTGAATTACATGTGTTATATTTATTTTCATAAGGACTATGCATGCTAGAATGAAAATATTTGATGTGATGCCTTTATATTTATTCTTGTGTGATATATCTTGTCATATGCATCATGGTTTCACTTTGTCACACACACATGCACCCCACGGATGCAATGATTTAGGGGGAGTCTCCTATATGTTTTAGTATGTTCAATTGACATTTGAGGTCATTTTGTGAATTCTAATCATAAGCACATATTAAGGGGGAGCCTCTCATAAATCATTGAACCCAAAAGTTTAAATGTTTATATCATTTTGTAAGCTTTAATCAAGTTGTCATCAATCACCAAAAAGGGGGAGATTGAAAGTGCATCTAGCCCTTTAGTGGGTTTTGGATGATTCAATGACAATGTGATTAAAGGACTAACCCGTTTGCTAAGTGTGGACAGGTAATAGGTTATCTCACAGGTACTTAATGAAAGCCAAAATGATGTGTTGTTGTGTAAATAATCTAGTTCAAGCACAAGACAACAATGCAAATAGAATTCATGCAAAGGCTTATTTATTGTGGGATTTCCATGTTCTATGTGAAAGCAAGCTTGTAAGAATTAATTAATGAGACATAAGGGATTGCAAATGGATTGGTCTCATATTTGAAGCTTGCTAAATTGGAATGAAAAAGATAACAATACATGAATGGATGATTCAACACAAGATGTGACTTGATGGCTTGAGATGGTGAAGATAGCAAGGAAAGGCTTCGAGGTACTAAGCAAGGGTGAAGGGCAAGCAACGGCTTGGCGGCCGAAGAACCTAGTTAGGGTGAAGAAGGAAGTACTTGCATTTAGTTGAGGTACTAATCAAGCTATGATGGCCACATTTATGTGGACGATCAAATCACTATTGGAGTGTTTGATGGAAGTGACTTGATACATTTTGGAGTTATTCATATTTGATGAATGGAATCAAGTCACGTGCTCAAGATGGCTATGCTCAAGTGAAAAGATCATTATCAACATGATAGCACCCCTATTTGATGAAGATTGAAAGAGACGGCATCAATTCAAAATAGATCAACTCAAGTGGTATAAATTCATTTTTCCTTTTATCTTGAGTTTAATAGGTATGCCGTACTATTAAGAGGGATGCATGATGTTGATAGATAATGTTTCATAAGTGCTCAAGCCAACCCATGTGAGTTTTGAGTATTTGAGCGACAAAAGAGCTAACTTTATTTTTGCTGGTCTGGATGTGTCCAGTATTCACCTAGCAGTGGTAAAATTATTGTTGTCGGGTTGGTTCGTTGGGGGTTCCGACGTAAGTCGGGAATTCCGACGTAAGGGAGTCCCGGCAATGGTTGGGAGTTCCGATGTCTCGCACTTTAACTGTCTTGGAGGGTTCAGTGTTCTGGTCATACCGGACGTGTCCGGTATTCATACCGGACGTGTCCGGTATTCATGACCAGAGGCCAACGGCTAGTTTTCAAAAGTCTTGAGGGTCGGGAGTTCCGGCATGCGTCGGGAGTTCCGACACCTCACTAACTTTAACTCAGTTATATGGTTTTCAAATTTGCTGAGGGTCGGGAGATCCGACGTGAGTCGGGAGTTCCGACGGTCGAAAGTCCCGGCATTCATCAGGAGTTTCGATGCCTCACAACATCACTGTAACTTAGTTACCATTGGCGCAGTGTAAGTAATACCGAACGTGTCCGGTATACATACCGGTCCGGTATGGCAACGGCTAGAAAACGGCTACTTTTTCAAGGGGGCTATAAATACCCCCAAGCCTCCACCTTTGGAGGCTGTTGATTCTGCTGACACACACACACGTTTTTGAGCCTTGCCAACTCTCCCAACACTCTCTTAGTGAGTGTTTGATCAAATTTGCCAAATCAAATTGTGGGTTGAGTGAAATTCAAAAAGAGAGCAATCCAACCACTTGAGCACTTGTGCATATTGTCAATCTCGTGATTCGCATTTGTTACTCTTGGACTCTTCGGTCCTAGACGGTTAGGCGTCGCCGGAGAGCACCCGAGAGATTGTGGTGTGCCTCGGAAAGTTTGTAACGGTCGATTCCGCCACCTCGGAATCATCTAGTGGAAGGAGGAAAAGGAGTTGGAAAAGACTCCGGCTAGAGTGACCTTCGTGGTACCCTCTAGGGCTGACCTTCGCTGGGTCGCCCGCAGCCCCCTCAACGGAGAGTAGGACTCGAACGAGTCCGAACTTCGGTAAAACAAATTTCGTGTCTCAATTCGCATTTCATTTGATATTTGTGTAGCTCCAGCTCTTGTGCAGGTTCTCTGTGTATATTGATATCTCTAGTAGGTACCTGCAGTTTGGTTTGAAGATAGAAATCGAAAGGAGCAAGTTCGGGGTTGTTCTGCAGAAACCGTGCATACCGGACACGTCCGGTATTAGAGCTCTATGCTGAAAATATTTATTTTCAGTTCTAACTTTGTGTTGCAGGGTTGTAGCTTCTAGATATATTCTTTTATACCTTGTACACTGTGTGGCTAACTTGTGAGGGGTGGTATTACTCTTATTTGGAGTTTCCATTTTGGAAACTCCCTTTGCTAATTGTTTCCACATTTAAAGGTGTTAATTTTCAGAAACACCTATTCACCCCCCTCTAGGCGGCATCCTAGGTCCTTTCACAAATATATGTGGAAAAAGATAAGATAGGGCATTGTAGAATTTGATTAATCATCACAAGTAGATTTTGCTATGGTATGCACAAAGAACCCATAAGGAACATCTATGTAGGGATCACACCTGCACAAGATATATCCAAACTAGACATTCATGTCTTTGGCATGCCTATGGAAAACAAACCACTTCAGGTCCCCACCACTCCTTCCCCTGGCGTGTTCTATGCCTCACCATCTTAGCTTGTCCTATCACCGAACCTCTAAGTTGCCAAGTTGCTCATTCCCCCTTTTTCGTGGTTGGAAAGTTTTGGCATCACCATTTACGTCAATAAAAGCAAAAACAATCAAACAAAATGTGTCAATTCTAACTGTCATGACTCTTTTCTGGGTGTTTTCATGGCAGTGACCTAGGAGAGGAACATATTTCAGTTGCTGAGATTATATCTAATTAAATCACAACAGGAATAACAGCTTTTGAATCTTGCAATTGATCTATTGGTTACCTAATGTGCATGCTTGAGAGGGTCGCGAGCAGGGATAGAGCTAGGACCGCCACTGGGAGTTGTGGCACTATTTCAACCCCGAGAATGCCAGCTAACTTTATTAAGTAACGGCTCGAACTCATGCCATCAACAAAGGCTCACCACCCTCCCAAGCATATCTCCATTTGCATAGCACTCTTCATTGCTCTTTCTTGGCTCCACCCCTAGTCACGAGCAGCAAGCCATTCACATTTGTCCTTGGTGAGAAGTTAGTCAAATAGAAACAAATGTGGTGACAGCATGATCGATATTAGGATAGAGTTGCATGGGTGGAAGGCTCGACTGCTCGAGAGATCAGCAGCTTATTGACGTTAGTAATAGTTCCAAAGTAGACATGAGCTAGATCATCATGAATCTAGTGATGTTCGTTGCAAAAAAAAATGAATCTAGTGATGTTTTAGGGTAAAATAGGATAAGTATGAATTCGCGAGAGAAAGTATAATATGATCGAAAATTTAAATGTATATATGAGGGCCAAAGGATATTAATTTGTAAGAGAACTTGGACGGTAATTTTATTGATGAACGGAGCTCATCAACGGCCTTTTCGCTGGTTGGTTTCTGGGCTGGTTTGGGCTGGCTGGTGCTGGTTTGTTGTGAGAGAAAAACACTGTTGGCTGGCTGGTTTGGGCTGGCTGAAACCAACAAACGAACAGGGTGCAAAACTCAAAAGGAAACTAAAGGTTAATTGGCCTCATTAAAAAATTGTACAACCATGAGATATTAGTGAGAGAGAGAGAGAGAGAGAGAGAGAGAGAGAGAGAGAGAGAGAGAGAGAGAGAGAGAGGACGATAGCTTTAAACCAGCGAATTAGTCAATATTCAATAATAGCTATGTAAGTTCAGACTTCATACCGATGGATGCAGTGGAGGTAGATGGAGAGAGGAAATTACAATAAAATAAACAAAGTTATTTAAAAAATATTTTTGAGTAAAAAATAAATTGATGAAAAAGACATATACCCATATTATTTACATGGGCCACCTTACTAGTTTATCGCCTAAAGCAGAGATGATTTGTCTCATCGATCTTGTCTTTGTCAATTCGTCAAATATATATAAATTCCAGCATATAGTAGTATACACAAAACTTCCTACAAATAAGGAACGGGGGGGTGATCCTTTGCTAGGCCTATGTGATCTTCAAACCCAACCACCCTTCGTTGCCTGATGATGGTGATCATTGGTGCACGCCCCTCCGTCGTCACACGATCAGACAAGAACCTCTACCCAAAAGCAGACTGTAATGAATAGCTTCATGAGAAACCCTGCTCTTTCCGGTTGTGACAACAACACAATACCAGCCAAAGTTGTGGCCACACTGGCCACTGGCCACCCTCTTCTTTTCTTTTTCCTTTTGTCTTTCCCCCTATCTTCACATGCACCTTAATTATTCCACGTTTCGCCTGAATTTGTTGTTTTGTTCGGGCGATGTGTGGTCCATCTATCGTTCTTCAAGATCCATGCTTTGAGTTGAGTGCTTTAGTACGAAAACAGGTGCAGATCGTTGGATGCTACGTGTCACCTGAAACTAGCCATATTTTAGACACCTGAAATATAGCAGGTCCTAATTATTCGGCTCCGAGACCACGTTAATTACATCTCACGCATCAACATGAAGGATAACCAATGCAAATGTAATGTTCACTCCAACCACATATGCATGGATCTCTTTTCCCACCAGACTCATACATATACGCTTCATCCACCTCCAAAAAAGTCACACATCTTATTTTTCGATGAGCTAGCCAATGAGAATGAAAAAAATAGTATTATCAAGGCCCATTTCAGCTTGCTGAATCTTGGCTGAAACTAGCTGAAAACACTGTTCTCGCTAAAATATTGCGAGAGAAAAACATTGTTCCAGCTGAAAAAAGAAGTCAAACAAGTCAAACGGGGCCATGTGTAGTTTTAAATACATTTATTAAAAAATATATTGCATGATTAATTTAATAATATTTATTTAGCATCATATATATTAGTATATATAAATTGTATATATTTGGTTAAATTTGGGATTCGTTGTGACTTTTAAAAAGTGAAAACGTGGGACGGGCGAGTATGTATATATATTATCGTCTCACGTTGTGATGTACCACTAGTCCACTACCACATCACATTAATTACTGATCGACAAATGCTACGTGCAGCTGGCCTGTTTGCTCCGGCCGCCGCCGCGCCGTCATCAGCTATGGCGCCGGTCAACACTGCTTCTAGTGGTGGCAGCGACGAAGCGAGGTACCCGCTGAACGCGGAGTCGTACCGCCTGCTGTGCAAGATCGGGAGCGGCGTGAGCGCGGTGGTGTACAAGGCCGTGTGCCTGCCACTGGGCTCGTCGGCGGTGGTGGCCATCAAGGCGATCGACCTGGAGCGGTCGCGCGTCGACCTCGACGGCGTGCGGCGGGAAGCGAAGGCCATGGCGCTGCTATCCCACCGCAACGTGCTCCGCGCGCACTGCTCCTTCACCGTGGGGAGCCACCTGTGGGTGGTGATGCCCTTCATGGGCGCCGGCTCGCTGCACTCCATCCTGCGCCACGGGTTCCCCGGCGGCCTGCCGGAGCCGTGCGTGGCCGTCGTGCTCGCGGAGACGCTCCGCGCGCTGTGCTACCTCCACGGGCAGGGCCGCATCCACCGCGACATCAAGGCGGGCAACATCATTGTGGACTCGGACGGCGCCGTCAAGCTCGCCGACTTCGGCGTGTCGGCGTCCATCTACGAGACCATGCACGCGTCGGCGTCGGCGGCGACGGCGGCGGCGCTGGGGCTCGGCTCGTCGGCGTCGTGCTGCTTCAACGACGTGGCGGGGACGCCGTACTGGATGGCCCCCGAGGTGATCCACTCACACGTCGGGTACGGCATCAAGGCCGACATCTGGTCGTTCGGCATCACGGCGCTGGAGCTCGCGCACGGCCGCCCGCCGCTCTCGCACCTGCCGCCGTCCAAGTCGATGCTGATGAGGATCACCAGCCGCCTCCGCCTCGAGGAGACCGCCGCCGTGAGTAGCAAGAGCAACAAGTTCTCCAGGGCGTTCAAGGACATGGTGTCCGCGTGCCTCTGCCAGGAGCCGGCCAAGCGGCCGTCGGCGGAGAAGCTCCTCCGCCACCCGTTCTTCAAGGCCTGCGACCGCCGCTCCAGGGCCTTCCTAGTCCGCAACGTCCTCGCCGTCGTCCCGAGCATCGAGGAGCGGTGCAGCAAAGACGACGACGACGCGGGTAGTGATCTCTGCGGGTGTGTCGGTTCCAGCGGCGGCGCACGCTGCGTGTCGCCGTGCCGCCGCCACGCCGACGACGTCGTCGTCGTCAAGAACCGACGGATCAGCGGCTGGAACTTCAACGAGGACAACCTGGAGTTTGATCCGACGACCGAGGACCCGGCGGTGAAGAAGAGGTGCGTCCCGTTTGAGAACCCGGTGGAGCTGGACGACAGTGACTCCTCCACCGGGGATGGAGATACACGGTCGTCGCCGCAGCCGCCGCATGGGGATGACGCCGATCGCGATCACGGGAAGGCGGCGGAGGCGGTAGGGTTTAAGCAGCGCCAGCAAGTGGTGACTCGGCAGCTGATGGCCGTCCTGGAGAGCCTGGAGAAGCAAAGGGACATGGTGACGCACGTGTTGCAACGCACCGCTGGCCGCTTCGATGACGTCGTCGACAGCGGCAATGGTGGCGCCTGTGGCGTGACGGCTCCAAGGGAGGAGAGGGAAGAGATGCTGCTTGGGTACGTCCGGCAGCTGGAGCACACGGTGGAAGACCTGAGGAAGGAGGTCGAGGAGGAGATGGCCTGGAACGCCCGGTTGGAGAAGATGCTGCGAGAGAGGGTTGTCATTAGCGACGATGAGAAGAAGATAAACTCATCTCATACGTCAGCTGGAGATGGGAGCAGTTGATGCTGTTCCGGTTCCGCTTGTTCATCAAGGTCAAGTGTATTTCACGGCATCACTCCCGCCATTCTAAATTGTAAAAATTCTAGACTAGATATATAGTAAACTATACATCTAATCATATGTTATGTCCAGATATATTATTATCTTATAGTTACACGACACAGGCGATTTAGGATACGAGCATCGAGTGCCGCGGCAGGGTTTACGTTATCCATGGACTTTGCGGGAACGGTGCTTATTAGGGATTTGATGGCTCAGAAGGCCGTTGTGAGGTCCATGGCTTAGCTCGCGGGCGTCGGCCAGGGCAGAGTTGTAGCTCGCATCCATGGACGAAATTATGAATAGGAGAATTCGTTTATAGGATAGAAACAAGGGGAAAGAAGAACTTTAAGGCCCCTTTAAAATGCAGGAATTTCACAGGACTCTGCAACATGACTCATCGTACAAGGTGTTTACAAATGCCTTCAAAAGTGGTCAAAATCTCCTCAAACTTTTTGAGGCGTTTTTTGAGAACGCCAGATATAACATGGACCCAAAAGGTCTTTTGAGGTGCTTTTCCAGAATGCCTTTTAATATCAACATATATAGGTATTTTCTGGCTGCCTAGAATACTTCCTGAGGCGCTCTGGAATTTGCCTCTATAACTTCTTAGAGACAATCTGTACAAGGCCTTCAAACATTGATGGAGGTGTTATTAGAAATGACTCCAAAACCAGGTTATCCATGCAGGATTTTGCTACCAATATCAAATTAGCACAATCCCAATGAGAGCACACATTGACACTGGATGCACTACTACATAAAGTTTAATCACCGCTAGGACTTTCGCAGCTGGTTATGAGACACTTATCACCGCCGGTCCATAGCCTGAGGGGCCCCTTCTAGGCGACCTACCGGTGGTGATAAACGGTTTTCACCACCCGCCTGACGTATGATCTGGCGGTGAACACTATGCCAGTCTTTGCCGCCGCATCGTACGCCGATCCGGTGGTGGAACATTTTAGCACCGCCGGCTAATCATCCAATGCGCGACACATGAAGAAACCGGCGGAGATGAGAAGTTTCACCGCTGGTTTCAAGATGGAAGCTGGTACCATCGTTAGAGCCGGCGGTGAAACAAGCTAGCACCGTCGGTTCGCCTTATGATCCGACTATGGAAATCGCAATGATTCGAAACACCGCATCGTCCGCCGTGCCGGCGGTGATAAGAGGTTTCACTACCAGTTTATTCGGGCACTGAATACCACATGCTTCGATCCGGTGGTACAAACAGATATCACCGTCGGCTACCCATTTAACCCGGCGGTGGTAAATGGCTGGAAGAAAACCCCTCGTCCCTCCTCTTCTTCTTCACTCACTCAACTTCTTCGGCCACGGCTCCTCCCACCATTTTTTGTGATCGTTTGCTAGTGAACGCTGTCAATTTTCGAAGGATGTTCTAAGGTTGGTAACTAACAACCCTTTTCGTGTAGCTAGCTTAGTTCCTGTGGTTAAATTGTAACAAAAATCATCCTTCTTCCTTTTAGAGTGCCTTTTGATTTTGGAGGCGGCTTCTGATTCTTGATTGTTGCACGCACACCTAATTACCCTGTGGTCAGTATGTATCCTATAGTTTGATTGTATTAAATTGAATGACACATTAGTTAGTAGACCTATGTCACAAAAGTTGTGTTTTCACAGATGGATCGTGGATGGATGTACTTGGAAACTATGTCTGCCCCATTCGTGGAAGGCATTATCTCTTTTCTGAATGCCGCCATGGTGTATGTAGCTAATAATGTATGGAGTAAAGGATACATACACTGCCCATGTGTTGATTGCAGGAATGAAAAGAAGTTTAAGAGCATCGAGCTGATACGATTTCATCTGATACGTAGGGTTTCATGAAAAACTATTAGGTTTAGAACAAGCATGGCGAGCAGGGTGAGAACTTACCTAAGGAAACCGTCCAGACACCCTTGCAGGAGACAGTTGTCGGGGACCGAATACTGGGGTACCCAAAGAGGAGGAGCTAATAACCATCAAACGTTTATAGTTCTGAACAGACAAAAACGCGACTATGCCTCTTGCCCAACGATCGAGGGATAACTCCATCTCGTTCGACCCCCAGAGGTTGGCCCCGCCTCATCCGACCCCTGAGGGCTGGCTTCGCCTCGTCCGACCCCTGAGGGCCAGCTTTGCCGCTCCCGACGACCGGGGGCAGACTCCGCCTCGCCCGACGTCCGGGGGCTGGCTCTGCCTCGCCCGACATCTGAGGGTAGGCTCCGCCTCGCCCGATGTCCGGGGGCAGGCTCCGCCTCACCCAACGTCTGAGGGCTGGCTCCATCTCGCCCGACGTCCGAGGGCAGGATCCGCCTCACCCGACGTCTGAGGGTAGACTCCGCCTCGCCCGACGTCCAAGGGCAAGCTCCGCCTCACCCGACGTTTGAGGACTAGCTCCACCTCGCCCGACGTCCGGGGACTTGCTCTGCCTCGCCCGACATCCGAGGGTAGGCTCCACCTCACCCGACGTCTGAGGGCTGGCTCCACCTCGCCTGACGTCTGTGCGTTGCTCCTTCATAACTACGCGTGCAGATAAGGCGGGGCATTCAAGTCAACCGTAATACCGAGGACCATACCCTGCATGTCTATAGGAAAGTACCATCAGGATATGACCAGATGGGCGCTTTAAGCCCTTCCAGGCATGTCAGAGCCCAAACAGTGTTGCAGGCACCGACATTTATCCTACAGTGTTATGGGCGCCGGCATTTGCCCTCGGACACAAATCCTGATGGAAACATACAACAACCACTACGGTCTAGGAGGAAACTCATGTCATCTATAGTAACGAACGCGGGGCCTCTACGCCGTCTGCTCCCCGTAGGGTCATGGCTCGGCACCCTGGTGCGTCGCGCCGCCCGCCAGGGCGGGATGGGACGTGACCACTTGATGAATGAAGCCAAAGCACGGCCCTATCAGGATCAGCGACCGTGCTATCCCTGGCACCATCTGTCGTGTCATCAGGGCAGGCTCAAAGGAAAAGGAAGACCCGGCACCTTCGAAGGACCTTCTTTGCCTCTGGTTTTTCTTCTTTCTCCCATCTGTAATCCCTGCTCCCCCTTGATCTATAAAAGGGAAGGCAGGGCACCCCACTAAAGGGGGATCGATTTTCACATACATCACACATAGTTGAGCAACAACCGAGCTCTCAGCGCCCACTCGACCTCTCCATCAGAGACTTGGGACATGTCCCTCTCTCGCCCATTTGTACCCCCTACTATGAACCTTTCAGTGCTAATAACATGAGCAGCTACCGCAAACTGGATGTAGGGACATTCTGCCTGAAATAGTATAAACCTTGTGTCTTTTAACACACCATCCGGGCCAAACTCGCAATAATACAAATTTACTAGTTGATGTTTACTCGAAACACCGATAGTTGGCGCACCAGGTAGGGGACCTTTGCGCATTCTGACATTAACATCAGGCCATGGATGGCTAGCCACGGTATCTGTGGTAGAACCTCCTAAATTATAGGGCCCACATGCACCTGTCACTGTCCAACGACCTTTGACATCTATGCATATGTTCCCGGTAACTTAAGAAGACTGTCGGGTGTCCTCGGAGAACCTCGAATCATCCACCATTTCCGAGTAGGATCACATGACAGAGTCATTGCAGTATTACAACATTTATTCAAATATCTACACCAGAGAAAATCAGCGGAAGTCTTACAATAACTTAGTTTACAAAACAGTAGTTTCAAACCTTACGACTAAGTTCGATAATTATTACAAAACATAGTAGTGGAGTGGCATTATAACATAATACAAACACACAAATAGATTGCCCTGCCCAAGGGCCACCCATTTACTTATCATCATCAGAATGAACAACAGTCATGCAGCACGGTCCAAAGCAGACCTGCTCATGAGCCTCACTTGCAACAAGGGTCAACGAACCCTGAGTACAAAAGTACTCAACAAGACTTAACCGAAATAGAAACTGATAGAACTCAGGAATGCAGGCTCAGGGATTCAAGGTATGGCTTTAGCAATAATCAAAGTTCTTTTGCGTAAAAGCTCTTTAACAAAATTCTTTACTTCAACATATAAAACTTTATAAGAACAACATATGAATCTGCCATGATCCGTAATGAGATCATGAACTTCATATCAAACTCTTTCTCAAACCTTACTCGAGTTCCAGTTATTAAACTACGATGATGAACAGAGAGTTGAGTCTCCATAACCGAGGAGCAATGACGATTCGAACCGATTAAAACCCAGCTGGGAATTCCAGACCACACGACATATGCAGGTCCCCGACCTACATATACCAACCTACCCTCAGGTCCTCTAAAACAAGAACGGGTCCACGCCACCCGAGAATACAGTACTCCACCAATCCAGCCCATTGCCATGTGGGTACACGCTATTCTCGCCATCTCTCCACTCCCAGTGTGCGAGTAGCCATTCTCGTAATAGAATAGCCAAGTTAAGGCTTACCGGAGTATGCGGTTAGTACTACAAAGTCTCATCTCACACAGTTCAACAATGGACGGGCCTTAATCGACACAGGCGGAAAGAACCCGTTCACAAGACATCCATGTCCTGTGGCTCTCACACACCGAGTCCGCCTGGTCTAGATTTATTACTCCACATGCTCATATTTCATGATCACATAAGTAACCAAGCGTAATCAAAGATCCATTTAAAACTCATAGGTGACAGGTAATCACCCGACTTTTATCGGTCTAAGCATGGCTAAGCATAACTAGACATTTCCGAAGTAAAACTGGTAACAAGGTAGATATGGAAAAACAAGGTTGGTAATGCACCAATTAGGTTTTCACTTAACTCCTAATCACTTAATACAGTAAAGAAAAGCAAAAGCGAAATCAATTTGTAAAACACAAGGTAGGTTTAAATGCATCCGGGGCTTGCCTTGATTCACGGAAAAGTCTGGTTCTGGAGTCGTTCCACAAATATCAAATCCAACCTCAACAGGCGCATTAACTTCCTTCACAACTTGATTAACTACCACGTGCTCACCTTCATTCACTACACGTAGTAATAATACCATGCTTAACATGATGCGAGATACAAAATATGATGCTCGATGATGGATGCAAAATTAACAACTTGAATACAACTTTCTTTCGCGGTACAGTTACAAGTCAAAACTAACTAAACCTTTTTCGTAACACTTACTTCAATTGCCAAGGATCATTACCAACTAATGACCCAAGGTCATCACTCAATCCAAAATTCAATCAAAACCTAAATCATTAAAGGTTACTATTTGCTTTTATGAATTAATTATTTAATTAAAAATTATGAAATAAATCAACTTGTTCCAATTGAGCTCAAAATTTTTTGTAAAGGTTCATCACATGATAACTAAGTGGCAAAACAATTTTCATAAATTTTGGATAATTAATTAAGCCTAGAAAAATCATGGAAACTCATTTATTAATTAATTGTGCAATTTTTATCACATTCAAAAAGTACTGAAAAACAACATTTCATATTTTTCCTAAACAATATACGTCACAGAGAGCTCACACAAAAATTTTCATAATTTTTGAAGCTCTAAATAAATCTACACAAAAAAACAAATTACAGCACTATTCAATCATTTCTAAAAAAGGAAAAATCATTTTTAAATCACCCGCTCACTGACAGCCCGACCCCACATGTCATCCCCGACCTCCCGCGCTGACTCCGGCGACACACGCGCTGATCGGCGATTTCTCCCTGCCGGTGAGATCAACGGCGACGGCGAAGGTACTAAGCCGGAAGCACGACGCCGGCCATGGCGGACACGGTGGCTCGGCGGCTCTATGCCGGTGAAACAAAGCCGGAAGCGGTGAAACAAACAACATGGGAAGAACCAGGAGCTCACCCCGAACATGCTGGAGCAGAAAACAAGACCGGAGGAGCAACAAGGAAGCGTGTCGACGTGCACAGCAGCCACGGTGGAGCAACGGTCGTCGACGGCGGATTCCGGTGACTGTGTTTAACAAAAGGACCAATTAACCGGGCACAAAGCATTATGGCAACAAGAAAAAGCTGGAGCTACGCTGAGCAAGGACAAAGACTAACCGTAGAGTGCTGGCCACGACGGCGCTCGCTCGACGGTGGTGCTGCCGGCCGCGATGAAGAAGAGCAACAAGCGGTGGTTCCCGGCGAAATCAAGTGACCAGGGCTGGTCGGCTAGCTACGCTAGGCGTAGGCGGAGCTAAGACAGGCTTTGCCGAGACGGTGGAGGCACTACGGCGACGGCAAAAGCACGACGGAGCAGCGGCGGTGGCGTCGGGAAAACAGAGGAGAAGAAAAGTTTAGAACGTCGACAGCACAAGCTTTAAAGGGTGGCCAGGAAGCAAGCAGAAGCCACGCAGGTGCCTTCCCCACGCCAGCGCGGAGCCAAAGAGGGCCACGGTGATGACCAGAACGAAATAGAAGCTCGCCGGCGGTGAGCTGGCTTCCGCGGCTACTGTTCAACATAATTACAAAATTGCCATTAGATTTAAAATCCCAATTACTCCCAAATTTATGTAACAACTCAAAAATCTCCAAAAATAAAAGTTGCTCAAAATTCAAAGTTCTACAGCTTTGCTTTTCTAACCACCCCCTAATTCGGTCTACATTTTGAAATGCATGTTTGAATTCAAAAAGAGGACATTTAAAGAATTACGCCTTTTCAAATTACTTCAAATTTTATAAAACAACTTTGAAAACTCCAAAAACCAACTTTGTACAACTCGACAAGCTCTGTACTTTTGCTTTAAGTCTCAACCCCAAAATGTGCTCAGATTTTGAAATGGGTTTTTCCACGATAAACTTTGAACTTGATTCAAACAATACAATTCAACACATACAACATAAAGGTAAACTTGTTTTAGTGTATGCATATCAAAGTTTTCACTAATACCAAATGATTAGCAATGCATATGATGACATGATAGGTTTTAGTATTTAAAACACCCGAGGTGTTACAATCCTTCCCCCTAAAAAGAAATCTCGTCCCGAGATTTACAAAGTGCGAAAAGCGTTGGGTTGAGTAGTGGAAAAGGAAATATGTCAAACACATTAACTTTCAAGTTGTTCATAAAACAACAAGAGTTGACTTGAAATTGGAAACGAGATCAAAAGACAGTTGTAAGGGGCAAAGGATGTAGTAACTTCAATGGAATGATGGAACATGAATTACAAGTGAGAATTCCAAGATGAGTGAATCACATTAATTGCGAAGCTATAGTGGATCATGACCGCAGACCTCGATACCAGTGAGCACCCAGCAGTATTTCCTTATGGCTGCAGTCCACAGGAGACCCCAGGTTTCGACGCGGCACCAAAAATCATGGATCATGGCACCACCATAGGGCACAACTAAAGTAACTCACAAGTAACACATGTTAAGCTAGCAAGATCAAGGAACTAGCATGTGTTGCATTAGGAGAGACCAAGACATGACACATGTATAAGATTAAGAATTCAAGGATTAGTCCCAAGTTTCAACATTGAGAAGATGGGGGAAAATTAAAGTGCATCAAGAAATTCCCAAAGATGTGGAACTTATGAGCAAGTACAATCAAAGAGTGGTTTACTAGCAAAGCTTGGTACATGACTAGATTCATTGGGAGAAGACTGTCGGGTGTCCTCGGAGAACCCCGAATCATTCACGATTTCTGAGTAGGATCACATTACAGAGTCATTGCAGTATTACAACATTTATTCAAATATCTACACCAGAGAAAATCAGCGAAAGTCTTACAATAACTTAGTTTACAAAACAGTAGTTTCAAACCTTACGACTAAGTTCGATAATTATTACAAAACATAGTAGTGGAGTGGCATTATAACATAATACAAACACACAAACATGATAACTAAGTGGCAAAACAATTTTCATAAATTTTGGATAATTAATTAAGCCTAGAAAAATCATGGAAACTCATTTATTAATTAATTGAGCAATTTTTATCACATTCAAAAAGTACTGAAAAACAACATTTCATATTTTTCCTAAATAATATACATCACAGAGAGGTCACACAAAAATTTTCATAATTTTTGGAGCTCTAAATAAATCTACACAAAAATAACAAATTACAGCACTATTCAATCATTTCTGAAAAAAGAAAATTCATTTTTAAATCACCCGCTCACTGACAGCCCGACCCCACATGTCATCCCCGACCTCCCGCGCTGACTCCTGTGACACGCGCGCTGACCGGCGATTTCTCGCCGCCGGTGAGATCAACGGCGACGGCGAATGTACTAACATGATCACTACATCACGGCGCATCGATTTGTGGCACAAGCGAGACCAAATACAGACTGGACTGGGCACGACATCGGCCATGGCAGACACGGCGGCTCGGCGGCTCTACGCCGGCGAAACGAAGCCGGAAGCGGTGAAACAAACAACACTGGAAGAACCAGGAGCTCACCCCGAACACGCTGGAGCAGAAAACAAGACCAGAGGAGCAATGAGGAAGCGTGTCGACGTGCACAGCAGCCACGACGGAGCAACGGTCGTTGATGGTGGATTCCGGTGACTGTGTTGAACAAAAGGACCAATTAACTGGGCACAAACATTACGGCAACAAGGCGAAGCTGGAGCTACGCTGAGCAAGGACAAAGACTGACCGTAGAGTGCTGGCCACGACGGTGCTGGCTCGACGGTGGTGCTGTCGGCCGCGAGGAAGAAGAGCAACAAGCGGTGGTTCCTGGCGAAATGAAGCGACCAGGGCTGGTCGGCTGGGTGCGCAAGGCGTAGGCGGAGCTGGGACAGGCTTTGCCGAGACGGTGGAGGCACTACGGCGACGGCAAAAGCACTATGGAGCAGCGGCGGTGGCGTCGGGAAAACCGAGGAGGAGGCTACCCCGGCAGACAACCTCGACGACAAGGCCAAAGGGGAGACAGCGGCCCCACCTCGCATGGGGGTGGAGTAGCTGAAAGCTCGACATCGGGAGATCGAGGAAGCGCAACTCCAGCTTGAGCAGGAATGCGTGGAGCTCGATCGGGAGATCGAACGCCATAGAGACATTGGGCATGCACACGCCATGGCCCGCGATGTAAACCAAAGGATCATCGTCGACGATAAAGCCCTTCCTCGCTTCACTCAGGCAAGCCAAAACATCACCGCTATAGCAGCCCTGCTCCACGGTCTTCTAGAAGCCACGACGCCCGAGGATCGTTGGGCTCACCAAGAGATTCACACGTTGCTCGAGCGTGCGGCGGTGCAGCAGGCAGAGAGCTGGTTGTCTCGGTGATGCGAGCTTGACGTCAGCCAAAGCAAACTCTCTAGGCGTCCCGACAGGGACGTGTCAGTCCACCAGGCACCACAGGGTGGTAGGCGGTGCGCCGTGGTCCCGGTGCATCAGCGTCTCGATTGTAACCGCGACGCACATAACACTCTCGATGCTCACAGGCGTACCCATGATGATCCAAGAGAGGGAGCCAGTCACAGCTATCATCCTCGTCGTGGCGAACGCTACAACAACGGCAAGGACCGGAGTCTAAGCCCTGGCCTGCCGGGCCCTCAGGCCTTTGCCCAGCACATCCACAACGCTGCCTTCCTGCCAAGGTACCGGCCATTGACCAACATCCCGAAGTACTTTGGGGAAACAAACCCTAGACTATGGCTCAAAGACTATCGGCTTGTCTGCCAAGCTGGTGGTGCAGATAATGATGACTTCATTATCCTCAACCTTCCACTGTTCTTGGCCGATTCAGCACGAGCATGGTTGGAACACCTGCCGTCCAACAGAATCTAGAATTCGGTGGACTTGAAGGAGATCTTTGAGGGGAACTTCTAGGGCACATAAAAGCGCCCTAGGAACCCATGGGACCTCAAAAACTACCGACAGAAGGCTGGTGAAACCCTCCGTGGGTACATCCGGCGCTTCTCCCGATAGTGCAACGAGCTACCTAATGTTGCCGAAGCTGACGTTATAGGGGCTTTCCTGTCCGAGACTACCTATGAGTCTTTGGTTCATAAGCTGGGATGCAAGGGCCTGTGAACCACCAAGGAACTCCTAGACATCACCACCAGCCATGCCTCAGGAGAAGAAGCGGTCAGAGCGATATTCGATCATCTCGATGGCAAGGCAAGGCAGGACGAGGGCGCCCGTGAAGGCGCCTCCAATCGTTCTGCCAAAAGGAAGAACAAGAAGCAACGACGCGAGGACTCACTCGTGGCCGCTGCTGACCGCAAGTGTGGTCGGAAGCCCACGGAGGGCACTCCGAACCATTTTGAAAAATTACTCAAGGGGCCATGTCCGAACCATGCCTTCTCGGTTATGCATCTATACAAGGACTGCAACCTAATGAGGTGGTTCTTGTCCGGAGGCTCCAACAAAGGGGAGCAGAACAAGGACCTTGACCCCACCAAGGATGATGCCGAGGGGAAAGATGGTGGCTTTCCAACACCGGATGGTTGCCTCATGATCTTTGGAGGATCGGCGACCTATGACTCCAAACATCGTTAGAAGGTCATGTGCCGTGAAGTCTATACAACCAAACCGGCCACACCTACCTTCCTATGGTGGTCTGAGTCCGCCATAACCTTCGATCAGACCAACTACCTAGAGAGCGTCCTACATCCGAGGAGATATCCGCTCATGGTCGACCCGATCGTCGGCACGAAGTGGCTCACCAAAATACTGATGGATGGAGGCAGCGGCCTCAACATCATGCATGCCAAGACGCTCGATGAAATGGGCATCGACCAGACACGCGTCCACCCAACCCGAGCACCTTTCCACGGCATCGTGCCTAGAAAGCAGGCCATGGCGCTTAGGAAGATTGATCTGCCCATTACCTTTGGGGATCCATCCAATTATAGGATGAAAACCCTCACCTTCGAGGTGGTCGGGTTCCCCGCAACCTTTCACGCCATCCTGGGACGTCCATGCTACACGAAGTTCATGGCCGTTCCCAACTACACATACCTCAAGCTAAAAATACCGGGCCCTAGCGGGGTCATCACTGTCGACACCTCCTTTCAACATGCCTATGAGTGCGAGGTCGAGTGCTGCGGTCACGCCGCAGCAATCGTCGCCTCTGGAGAGCTCGCCGCCATCAAGAAGGTCACCAAAGAAGCGCCCGACACCAAGAAGTCGACCGGGTCTTCAAAGATCCCGGCAGCCCCGATGGCAAGGTGGTGCGCATGGGCACCACGCTTTCCTCTAAATAAGAAAATGCGCTCGTCGACTTCCTCCATGCCAACAAGGACATCTTTGTGTGGAAACCCTTGGACATGCCAGGCATCCTGAGGGAAGTCGCCAAGCACACCTTGAAGATCCATTCAGGCTCCAAGCCGGTAAAACAGCACCTGCGTCGCTTCGACGAGGGGAAACACAGGACCATCGGCGAGGAGATCACAGAGCTTTTGGTGGCCGGATTCATCAAGGAAGTGCACCACCCATAGTGGTTGGCCAATCCCATTCTTGTACAAAAAAAGAGTGGGAAATGGAGGATGTGTGTTGACTATACGGGTCTCAACAAAGCATGCCCAAAGGATTTGTTTCCTTTGCCACGCATAGACCAGATAGTTGATTCTACCTCGAGGTGCGAAACCCTCTGCTTCCTTGATGCGTACTTCGGGTACCATCAAATTGCGATGAAAGAGTTCGACCATCTCGCGACATCATTCATCACCACCTTTGGATCATTCTGCTATGTCACAATGTCGTTCGGTCTGAGGAACGCTGGGGCTACATACCAGTGCTGTATGCTCAAGTGTTTCGAGGACCTCATCGGGTGGACCATTGAGGCCTATGTGGCCGACATCGTGGTCTAAACCAAACAGGCTGACCACCTTGTAGCCGATCTTGAGCAGACCTTTACAAAACTCTGAGCAAACGGCATCAAACTCAATCCCGAGAAGTGTGTTTTCGGGGTCCCGAGGGGCATGCTGCTTGGTTTCATCGTCTCAGAGCGTGGCATCGAGGCCAACCCAGAGAAGATCTCAGCCATCACAAGGATGGGTCTGATTCAGAATATAAAGGGGGTGCAGTGAGTTACAGGATGCCTCGCTGCACTCACCCTCTTCATCTCACGCCTCGGTGAACAGGGTCTCCCCCTTTATCAACTTTTGAAGAAGGCCAATCACTTCGAATGGACGTCCGAGGCCCTGGAAGCACTTGACATGGTTAAGCAGCTCCTGACAAAGGCCCCAGTCTTGGTTCCTCCCATCGAGGGAGAACACCTTCTGCTCTACATCGTGGTCACCACACAAGTGGTCAGCGTCACCCTGGTAGTGGAGCAGGAAGAAGAGGGGCATGCCCTCAAAGTATAGTGCCCTGTGTACTTGATCAGCGAGGTCCTATCTGACTCAAAGACCCGCTACCCCCAAATCCAGAAGCTCCTGTACACTGTCCTCATCACAAAGAGGAAGCTACGCCACTACTTCGAGTCACACCCGATAACGGTTGTGACATCCTCCTCCCTCGGCGAGGTCGTGCAAAGCCAGGATGCCATGGGGAGAACCGCGAAATGGGCACTCGAGCTGATGGATCAAGGCATTTTGTATGCCCCTCGGACGGCCATCAAATCCTAGGTGTTAGCTGATTTCATCGTGGAGTGGACCAAGGTCCAAATGCCACTGGTGGTCGTCGATCAAGAGTACTAGACGATGTACTTCGATGGATCGCTGGTGAAGAAGGGCGTCGGTGTAGGGCTGGTCTTCATGTCGCCCCTTGGGGTATGCATGAGGTACATGGTTCGTCTCCATTTCCCCTCCTCAAACAATGTGGCCGAATATGAGGCGCTCGTCAACGGCCTACGCATTGCCATAGAGTTGGGCATTCGACATCTTGATGTTTGGGGAGACTCCTAGCTAGTCATTGATCAAGTCATGAAGGAGTCCAGCTACCATGATGCCAAGATGGCTACATACTACCGAGAAGTTCGATGACTGGAGGACAAGTTCGACGGTCTTGAGCTCAATCACATCTTGAGGCGCCTCAACGAGGCGGCTGATGCGCTTGCAAAGGCGGCATCTAGCCGAGAGCCGGTGCTGATGGGAGTCTTCGCCAATGACCAACACAAGCCCTTGGTCCACTATGAGGGGTCAGAACAGGCCAATGATGGTCCCCCCCGATTCAGCCTCGGGGGCTAGAAAACCGTTGGCTCCGTCTGACCCTAAAGTCATGGAGATCGAAGAAGACCCAGCGATAGAGCTCAAACCTCTAGTCTAGGCGCCTACAACTCAGTTGCTATTGGCTCAGCAAAAGAGACCCTCTTGGTCTTCTTCTGCCTCTTGTGCTCCTTGACCCTCCAGACCTAGACGATCTCCCCTATTGGCCTGCTCCTACGTGGAAGAGACTCTCTGTGTCCATGCCACCTATTGGAGCTGATGCAGTCCTCCGTGTCTCCCCTATAGTGGTTGTTGTGTGCCCATGTAGAGAGGCTGTGGTGTCAACGGTTGCCGTGGTTGCGCTTGTCGTCGTGGTCGTTGTCGTCCCTGCGTGGCCTGATGTTGTGGCCGTGATCATGGCCATGTCTCCCATGGAGATGCTCTCCCCTTCATGTCTGGCATGCCATAGTCCTAGTCGAAGACACAGCGAGACTTGCGGTTTGTAGCGTCCCCAGGTCCTGCAGGAAGGAGAGGTCCTCCACCACCTCAAGATGGTTGCACAGGACATATGCCTGGCTATGCTTGAGGTCGATAGGCTTGTCATGATGGGGTGTCCCCTATCTGGCTCAGTGATGGTGAGCACAGCCTCCGTGGGAATGTCACATGGGCCACGTGACCAAGCCCAGAGGTCGAAGGACCTGGTGCGCTGCCGGTGATGGGTCATCTCCTCCAGGTAATGGATCGTGCAGCTCTTGCCTAGCGCCATGGCGGCCACCTTCTCCGCCCAGCAATGCATCGGAATGCCCTCGATGCGGACCTTGACATGGAACGTACGTCATTGCAGAAATGCTATAGCCAGGCACCTACAAGCTAAAAACCATCGATAGCGAGGTCTTCACCAATGCCTAGAACATCGAGCAGCTACATCGCTTTTATCCCTAAATAAACGCATACTTTCTCTTATCAGTTTTGCCATCAAAATCCTTGATCTTTCGCGACATCTGACCCCTACAAGTGCAAGGGGTCAGACCTTGCTCGAGGGCTGGTATGAGTACATTTATCTTACAAACATTCTCTGTGCTTTCCCTCTTTTCTCATGGAAAGTCCTAAGAGCTAGGATTTCGGGAACAAGCTTTGAGTAAAACTAGGCGGACTGCGAGACACCCATGCCCCAGCGGCTACGGCGCTTTTGCTCACCAGCGTGATCAAAGCTAGCTCACCCACATTCCGAGCTTTTATGACCTTAACTATGGGAAGGGTCAGAATGCACTAAACCTCTTTTACAAAAAGAGGGAGAAGAGTTAAAAGGTTGTCTGCCATAACAAAAAGCTTGTCCAGTTTTGTGCAACTTCGTTGCTTGGCTTATCTGCCCAACTAAGTTCTCATGCGGGATACTCTTGTCCTCAACTTCTATTGGAAAATCTTGTCTCAACAGGAAACACAAGTCAACCAGATGGCTTGGCTACTATTGGGAAACGGGTCGATCGAATGGCTCAAAACTACCGCCGAGAGATAAGCACCCTTACTTACTCACATTACATATTAAATTCGTTACCGAGCCTCCAACCCCAGCAATGCTAGGGGATCGGACATCGCTCGAGGGCTGACAAGAGAGTCTACTCGCTAGACATTTCTCTTTGCCCAACCCCTCCTTATGTTTAAAGATTGGAGGCGCGATGTGCGGGCATAAACTTTGAGTAAAACTGGGCGAACCGCTACAACCCTACGCCTCGACGGCTACGGTGTTTTTTTCACCAGCGTAATCAAAGTGTTTACACCAGAATTTGGAAGAAGGATCTCAGAAGCTCGAGAGCTCCCAAAATCATGTCAGCAAGGGATCAATTGAGTGCAGATCGAAACCAGCTGATTCAGATGCAGCACTAGAATCGGCTTTCTTCAGATAGCGCCAGCAGATAACGACAGAGGCTATGATCGGCGCTGGAACGAGACATGCTAGACTCTATAAAAAGGGAAAGATTAGAGTCCAAGTTATCTTAAATTAGGAATGTTTTCATTTTATGCCAAAGGTTGTAACAAATCATGCTCGAGTAGGATTCATGTTTAGACTCCGGGTATAAATATCAAACCTCGGCTATTGTAAAAAAGGACACAATCAATCAAATACAAGTCAATTACTTTTTCAGCTTCGGCCACCCCTTAGGAGTAGGAGTAGAGTAGATCTAGACAAGTTCTTCAGTGACTATGCCTGCATCGATCCGGTCGACCTCCACTGCTTTTCTGTAAGTACCGTCATGGTTTATACCTCTGTTCGTATGGCTGCATCGATCCGGTCGACCCCCACCACGACTCTGGTATAGGCTAGTTATCGACTCTTGTCTAATTCAAGTATGGCCTGTGTGATTCTGCCTCACACCCCACTGCTTGAATTAGATCAAGGTCAAGTTATCGGCTCTACCTTAGTATGGCAGTCTTTGGTAGATTCATTAAGTTACCAATATTGCTTATTGCTTTCATTGTTTATTTGATTACAGCAATATCACCCTGCTTGATTGAGATTGATCTAGATCAGCCTTATATCTTGTTTAACTCATCGTTTGCTAATCTAAAATTGATCTAATCTACATCTTAAGCAATGAGTTATGTTTTTATCGGCTATTTTGCTCAATCTTAATCGTGCATAGCGGTTAAGACATGTTCGATCTTGAGTAGATCTATTAGTTAATGAAAACCGTTCCATGGCCCGTCATCACAGCCTGTGGGATTCTGCCTCTCACCCCACTATTGGCACCGTGGTGTGGGGATCGTTATTTGGTAGACCCATTCCTGAGAAGGCATGACCTTAACTGTGTGCTATGCCTGAATCGGCTGTTTAGCCGATGTCGAGTGCTTTCAAGAACAGTTCACATTATGAGATCATTGAAGTAGAGATAAGTTGAAAGATATGTTAGCCCCATGATCTTATTATTGTATTACAGCCTGCATGATTCTGTGTTATGCCCCACTGATATTAGTAATTAGTTAGGGTCGTCGAGTCTATTGTTGTTTCTACGGGCTGCATGATTCTGCCTCATGCCCCACTGGTCATGGCGATAGATGAGATCTAACATGTTCATTAGATTTATTTTTATTAAATGGTTAAGTGGTATTGAATTGTTTCTTTATATAAAAAGGGGTTCGGTCACTTGTAATCATTGGCTCAGTATAAACCGATCATCTTTGATATCTTATTGCCATTGATTAATATTTGCTTAAATAATATTTATCCTGAATGATAACCGATTCTTCTTATACATATCGGCTCATATCTAGAATCGACTATTGAGTCGATCTCCTCTCATATCGGCTCTCAGAGCTGCACATTCAGGACTGTCTGGCAACACCGGCATGTTCCGCCCTTAATTACTGATAAGCTTTCTCTCCTTATTAATTGTAGGGTCAAATTGACTGGCACGTCTCGGGAGGATTGCGTAGGATCGACCACCCTTGCGCTGAAGCTAGGTGGATCTGCTCCATCGAGCAGACCCTTCTAGCTTGCTGCGTGTGTCCTCGGCACGGAGGCGAAAATTCTATGTCGACACACGTTTCTGGCATGCCCGGTGGGACACCACAATCGTCATGGTGGCTCACAACAATGACAACATCCTTATGGTACATTATGAAGACCTACCTGATGAAGATAAGGATATCATCAACAAAGCTATAGAAGAATCTCAGAAGTGTTTGTTGTCCTACACCAAAACACGTGACAGCACAATTATTCGGAAATTTCCACTACCAAGAGTTCTACTACACGAACAGACAGATACAGTCGAAGCTGAAGACAGGCGTTTCTTTATGGAAGCCATAGACAAATCTGTTTGTGATGCCATATCAAGCCGTAATGAATCTTTCGTTGACATATTTCACAACGCCATGAGAGAGGCGATTCATGGAATTTCAGTTGGTCAGGTTGGATCGACTTGTTACAACATTCCAGATCCATCAACCCAAGGGACTAATCAAGTAGGTACCAGCCACCAAGAAGCAACACCAGCTGGTAATGGTGACATCCAGGCACTTCAAGGTTTGTCTGAACAATCTCCTGGTACTACTACGAATCAGATACAGTACAATCCTAGGCTATCAATACAGCATGTGCAATAGCCGACGGGGCAAGGTCAGAACCAGGTGATCAATTTTGGCACATCAGGCCACATACCGTCGTCGGCTCAAAAATAACACCATCGATTTAAAGGATCTGTAGAGATGTAGATCCTCATGTCTACAATCAGAGACTTCAAGTAGCAAACCAACAGAGGACCCAGCAGATTGAGATTCCACAAGGGTATCACTATGGCACAGATTATAACACTCTCCACATGATGCCAAATCTAGGATATCAAGGCACATTGGATTTCAATCCACAGATGGGTCAGCAAGTACCGAGAAATCCAAATCCGCAAGCTGATGAGTTGCTGCTCAAGGTGACCGAGATGATGAAAAATTAGTTCGGTCTAAAGCCAAAAGGGCTAACCTTTTCATACAAATGCCCATATCTAGAATGTTATGATTTGGTCGCTCTTCCTACAAATTATGGGCTCCTAGAGTTCGCCAAGTTCACTAGTCAAGATAGTACAAGCACAATAGAACATGTCAGTCGGTATCTTACACAATTGGGTGAAGCATCAGTTGAGGATGCCCATCGAGGTCGTTTCTTCTCCTTATCCCAGTCAGGGCTAGCCTTCACTTGGTTTTCATCACTACCAGTCAACTCCATTGCCAATTGGGCTAACCTAGAGAAGAAGTTTCGTACATATTTTTACACTGGGACTGGAGAAAAGAAGATAACTAATTTGACAACCATGAGATAGAGGACTAATGAATCGGGCACTGAGTTTCTTCAGAGATTTTGAGAGACTAGGAACTTGTGCTTCTCATTGAGCTTGGCCGATGATCAGTTAGCTGCTTTAGCTGTCCAAGGAATGCTGCCAATGTGGAAAGAAAAGCTGCTAGGATAAAAATTTGATAGCTTGGGTCAATTGGCTCAACGAGTAACAGCGCTCAATAGCCAATTCTAGAGTATGCGCAGAGATACCCGATTCCAGAAGAGTACCACCATAGCCGAAGCTTATGATCCATACTCAGCAGATGACGGCTATGAAGATGAAGAAGAAGAGGTTGCTGTAGTTGAATGGAATTAGGGCAAGAAGACAGTAATGGTGCCAAATCCTTGGGGAAGAGGAGTCAAGGAGAGCTATGACTTTGATGTCACAAAATCAAACAAGCTCTTTGACTTCTTACTTGAGAAGGGCCAGATCAAATTGCCAAACAATCATGTTATGTTGCCCCCTGAACAGTTGAAGAATAAGAAGTTCTGCAAGTTCCATAATGCTACTTCTCATTCCACTAATGAGTGCAGAATTTTCTGACAGCATATACAGAGGGCTATTCAGCAAGGGAGGCTCAAGTTTGATACACCTTGGAAGATGAAGGTGGATAATAATCCTTTCCCAGGAGATCAAAATATGGTTGATGTTGGGCTATTCAAAGGAAAAACTAAGGTCCTAACATCAACCAAATCAAGAAAAGATGGAACAGTCGATCCCAAGATGCAAATATCAGCTGATGAATACAGAGAGATTAGAAAACATCGTGATCAGCATAGAAGCCGATATGAACAAGGGGAATATCAAAGGATGGAGCGACGAAGCTGTGAGTCACATCTCAAATCCTGTTGAATAAGTGGCGGCGACAGAAGGAAAAAGATTATCAGCGATGGTTAGAGGATCAAGAATACCAGCGTCAACTGGAAGAAGAAAGGTATGAAAGGAAGCAAGCCGAATCGCACTGGAATTGTCCTTTCTTCAGATACTGCTGGAACAAAGGTTTGAAATTGCCTACCAGACATAACTGTCTAGAATGCAGCGATCAATATTAGGAGTTTAGGCAATCTCAAATCAACCGCCGATCTATCCAAGCCCAGGATGCATATCATCATAATAACATGGATCGGCACTTAAAAAATAAAAGTATTCATGATCGGCTAGGAAAAAGAGTTGTTGACCAAGACTGGGCTGATCATGAAGAAGGAAGCAACTAGAGGGAACATGTTTGGCAGGAAGGCCAATGGTGCCCCGGAGGTTTAACAAGAAGCCAGAAGAGAAGGGTGCAACACCTAAGGAATAAAGAGATGGAACAGGCTCAGCCATTCGGTAAAACTCAAGTGTGGCGTACCAAGCAAATAGATGATAAGAAGCAACCATCGGCTAATATCCAAATGGCTTTTCTGTTGCCATCAGAATTCAGAGCTCCGGCAGATCAAGAAGTTTATTCGAATTTTGATGAATTAGAGTGTGAGGAGATAGTTGCCAAGTTAACGGTCGTATAGCAGGCAATATTTGACAAACCAATCAAACATTGGCACTTAAAAGCTTTATATATGAAAGGTCTTGTCGATGGGAAGCCGATGAACAAGATGTTAGTGGATGGAGGTGCTTCTGTCAATCTTATGCCTTACACTACTTTTTGTAAACTTGGAAAGGGACCAGGAGATTTGCTTGAGACCGACATGATGCTTAGAGACTTCGGAGGAAATACATCCAAGACCCGGGGGGCAATAAATGTTGAACTGACAATCGAGAGTAAAACTCTACTCACCACGTTCTTTGTCATCGATGGAAAAGGCTCATACAGTTTACTCCTCGGTCATGATTGGATTCATGCAAACTGTTGCGTGCCATCAACCATGCATCAATTTTTGATTCAATGGCATGGGGATGATGTCAAGGTGGTTCGCGCTGATGAGTCTGTGAGCATCGCAACAGCCGATCCAGTGTTTTGGGAATTAGGAGACTTCGAATGCCTTTCTGGAAAAACATGGGAAGGAGGCTTCATTAGGATTAATAATGAAGGCCAACAGCCAGTTCAAGCAATCAGCTCTGAAAGTTTGTTTTGATCAATAATCGTGGCGTCGCGTCGGCCATTAAATTAAGGAAAAATAAGTACTGATCCTGGAGATGGGTTTGGGTCGACGTATGTGAGTTCTAAGTCGAATCATAAGCGCAATTCGGAGTTAATAAATCTGTTGGAGAAAGTTTTGTTTAGCTTAGCAAGATGCTTGACCCAGGTTGATCGATTGTTTGGCCCTTGGAATGAAAGGTTCTGCAGTAAGAAATATCTGAAGAGATGTTATCTTGATGTTCGATCAACACTTGATAGCCAATTCGTTCTCAGCTCCAATAGCCGGTACAAGGAGGGTATCGCCTCTAGTTCAAAAAGTAAAAATCTTCAAAGACAGTAAAAGCCGATACGATATGTATCGCCTACAGAGCAAAAACAAAAAGCAAAAATAGTCATACGCAAGGATGTCACACTGAAGTACAATCATAAAGGAACAGGAGTCTTCATTCATCGGTTTATCCTAAATACAAACTAATCGAAGACCTTGTTCAACACATCCTAAGTGGGTGTGATGTCCACGATGGCCTCCGCCGCTGCGGTAAAATCTTCTATCAGATCTTCATGACCCTCAGGGCTATCGTCAGTCGGGAAGCCAACCTCCATGGTGTGGAGATCATGCCCGGTTTGGACCTGTACCGCAATTAGCGCCATCGACGCGCCGTGATGAGCGTCGTGAAGGGCAATCTCCCGGACACGGACCGGGATGTCTTGGAGACGAGCGTCAATGAGGGAACCCCTAGCATTGACGGCATTCGTGGCTGTGTTTGCTGCTAATTGGAGAGACTCTAATTGCACCATTTGAGCTAGCGATTGTAGAAGAATATCAAGATAGAGGCAATGGAAACCAGGATGGAAACGTTCATGGACCTCGTCTTACCTACTACCGTGGCGTAAGACTCAGCCAGTCGCGCTCAAACGGTGCTGGCCTCCTCTTCAGCCGCATTAAGGGACGCTTGGAAGACCCCTAGATGGATCTCAAGCTGGCCATTATTCCGAATTGCTTCAGAATAGCGGTCCTCGGCCACTCTCCATTCTCGAAAGAAGCTCTGGGCATCATCGCCATCATATGAGTTGGAAGAACCTGATGATGAGCACGGCACGGAAGACGCAGCATTAGTAGATTTGCCGGTCCTGAAGAAAAGGATGAAAACTGTCATTCACAATGAATCTATAGGCGAATTAGAATGGGTCGTCATCATGAACAGGGATTGCCAATCTCACCTCATGTGTCGGAGACGCTGGTTCCTCAGCAAATCTTCTACCAGGATATCCTCTGCAGTGTGTTTACCTCGGTTATCTTCGCCGGCCATGATAAATGATTGGATCTACGGGAGAAAGGAAGAAAACTGCTATAGGGTTTTGGCAGGCGGAAGAGAGCAAAGGAACAGTTGCAAATAGAGATGTGTTTGAGGCCGAAGCCCTCGGTTGGTATTTGAAGACATGAAGCGAAGAGGCGCATGCCTCAGGACGCGCAAAAGGCAACCGCAATTAATAGAAGGCGAAACGCCACTCCACAAATGTCGAAGAGAATACGACGCCATATAACTGAGGATAGGAGATCGAAGGGCTCTCTTGACAAAAGCCGTGTTTTTAGACCTAAGTGGGATTGAGATCGGGAGTCTGGAATCGGTTATTTACAAAAGAATTAGCTCTTTAGCCGAAGCGGATGTGATCAGTTGACTGTAGTGGTTCTTTAAGCCTCCCGCCTATTCAAGTGCCCCTTGGCCAAAAGGGTTTCACGGTCAAACAAACTCCTCTGAGCATGTTTCACCTTCAGGACCTGATCTTCAAAAATGTAAGAGGGAGACAAGACTCTGGGGAAGGCTGAGAATAGGTTGCCCTTGATGACCAAGAGCAGAGGAGCTAATGTGACCACCTTATCAACTTGTGCATAGACACAATGCAGTCTTTCTTTGGGAAGTTCAAACTGGATCAAGGCGTGTTACATTGCAAAATGATTTATCAAGCCGAAGTCTACCAGAATTTTGTGATGGATGACTTTAAAGACTTGAGGTGCCTTCGGCTATATGCTCTTGAAAAACACTGAAGCCAATAAACTGAGGATTGTGAGATATTACGATTAAAAAGGTCAAGATCAAGCAATTTTCTGAAGGAGACTTAGTCTGGAAAATAAAATCGCCGATCGAGTTAGGGAACAGTAGGTTCGGCGAAAGGTCACCCAACTAGGAAGGACCTTATCGGATCAAATGTTATGCGCCTGGTAATACTTGTATTTTGGAGATACTGAGAAGAGAAAGAAAATTCAGCAGAGCAATCAAATGGGAAATATTTGAAGGAATATTACCCTAGCATTTGGATTGATACTTAACAACCGATTTGCTCGGTCGTCAGCTTTAGTAGCCAATACCGGAAGGGTATCGTTGCTAGCGAGAAAGTAAACCTGAAGGGGTGAAAGCCGGTACAATGCGTATCGATTATGCCAAAAGAGTGATGCGTATAATGTGGAATACAAAACAAAGGAGAAATCACTCAAGACGAAGAAATTGTTTGCTAAATACCACCTATTACAAGTTATGGGCCGGAAAACACTTTGCCTACTATATCATCGGCCATGGTGTTGAAGGCCACGGAGTCGGCGGCACTAAGGAAATCCTCAGTCAAACACTCATGATCCCCAGGGTGCACCGCATCCGAAAAACCATGAGGAAGAAGCCGAAGATTGTGGCCAGAACGAGCCTGTGCGGCAGCCAATGCCATGGCAGCACCATGACGGACGCCATGAAGAGCGACCTCCCTGACGCGATTCGGGATGTCATACAGGTGAACTATTGGGATGGCACCTCTGACATTGACAAATCATGTCGCGTACTCCGCAGCTAGTTGAAGGCTCTCTAGTTGGGTGGACAAATCTGAAGAGTTCAAAAGGGAGATGATTAGAATCCTGAAGGTGAAATTGAAAGGAAACAAAGGTTATGATATCTCACCCATGATTCTGGCCTCAGCTTTGGCCAATTTATCATCCACTGAATCAACCATGGGAGGAGATCGGCATCGAGCCATGGCCAGGGTTGATTCTGTGAGAGAGAGACATTCGGCAAGACTCTGGCCATGACTATCAATGGTGGCGAGCAGGTCATCACTACCGATCCGCTGTCTCGGGTAGCAAGGAAGCTGGCGATAAGTGTCGACAAGGAAGACCCCAGAGGCCAAACGGAGTCGGCCCTATGACCTGAGGCAGTGGGTGCATCATGGGCTGCACCCTCTTGATGATGAAGGCGTCGGCGCGATGATGCAGATCCGTCGAGAGCCCCTCAGCAGACCTCTTGCTATTCTCCATGATCTCGAGCTTACGAAAAAAATAGGGACTATACTGAGGATGTAGAGGGATTGAGATGAAGCGGGTTGTTGCTTGACCCTTAGCCGTGGCCCGTATATATAGCCTGGGAAGGCAAAATCGGTTTCGCCGGAGGTATGAAATTGAAATCAGAGACAGAAACGGATCGACACTCTAGGAATTCAGGGGACGGATAATGGAGAGGTAACATATTTGAATTTATCGCTTCCCCAAGTTACGAAGCATCATGGGACGGATACAAACAATTTAGATGGACCAAAGATCAACCCACCAAGGCTTCTTTTGGATTGAAGGGAGTTCGGATCCCCACAAGGCCGAGGATCGTCATAAACCAAGTCACATCGGCCCATTAATAAGATTATGCCAAAGAAAGGGAACAGCCGCCTAACTAGCAGATACCCACAGATTTCTCGGTGACTGGGAAACCGCTGGAAAGAAGCTTGCGGTTCTCCCGATAGGCATTTGATGGAACAAACAAGGGAAAAGTGTCCACACATTCTAGCCCTTGCAAACACTAGAACAGCTCGGCGAGCATGGTGAGAAGATGCATGCGATGTCACAAGACTTCTTCTAGCCACAGCAGCTGGTCCTCTTGCTCGACAAGGTGCTAGAATGAGCGACACAATCACCCTGTGCACAAGAATTCTTCTAACCGCTCAAGATCTTTATCGCAAAGAGATAGGCCATGGAGGGTCTAGTGGAGTTGGGAGCACTCAAAAAGATGGATAGAAGAAAAACATGGATGAAGTGTTGAGTTGCTCTCTCCAGGGTTAGACGAGCGTTTTATATCCGGCCCAGGAAGATGAATCCAAATGCCCGTGAAACAGTGATGCTCTTGTAAAAAGTTTTGAGGCATAGGCTCGTGAATGGACGCAAGCGGCGACAAATAGTGGACCCCAGATCAAGGTTCTCTTCCTGTGACTGTGGACCAATCAGGGCTGCAGACAGGATAATTTTGGAATAAAATTACATTTATCCCAAAATTGGGGGGCATGTGTTTACACTAGAATTTGGAAGAAGGATCTCAGAAGCTCGAGAGCTCCCAAAATCATGTTAGCAAGGGATCAATTGCGTGTAGATCGAAACCAGCTGATTCGAATGCAGCACTAGAATCGGCTTTCTTCAGATCGCGCCAGCAGATAACGATAGAGGCTATGATCGGCGCTGGGATGAGACATGCCGGACTCTACAAAAAGGGAAAGATTAGAGTCCAAGTTATCTTAAATTAGGAATGTTTTCATTTTATGCCAAAGGTTGTAACAAATCGTGCTTGAGTAGGATTCATGTTTAGACTCCGGGTATAAATATCAAACCCCGGCTATTGTAAAAAAGGACACAATCAATCAAATACAAGTCAATTACTTTTTTTGGCTCCGGCCACCCCTTAGGAGTAGGAGTAGAGTAGATCTCAGCGAGTTCTTCAGCGAGTACGGCTACATCGATCCGGTCGACCTCCACTGCTTGTCTGTAAATATCGTCATGATTTATACCTCTGTTCGTATGGCTACATCGATCCGGTCGACCCCCATTGCGACTCTAGTATAGGCTAGTTATCGACTCTTGTCTAATTCAAGTATGGCCTATGTGATTCTACCTCACACCCCACTACTTGAATTAGATCAAGGTCAAGTTATCGGCTCTACCTTAGTATGACAGTCTTTGGTAGATTCATTAAGTTACCGATATTGCTTATTGCTTTCATTGTTTAGCTGATTACAGCAATATCACTCTGCCCGATTGAGATTGATCTGGATCGGCCTTATATATTGTTTAACTCATCTTTGCTAATCTAAAATTGATCTAATCTACATCTTAAGCAATGAGTTATGTTTTATCGGCAGTTTTGCGTCAATCTTAATCGTGCATAGCGTGCGGTTAAGGCATGTTCGATCTTGAGTAGATCTATTAGTTAACGAAAACCGTTCCATGGCCCGTCATCTTGGCCTATGGGATTCTACCTCTCAACCCACTATTGGCACTATGGAGTGAGGATTGTTATTTGGTAGACCCGTTCCTGAGAAGGCATGACCTTAACTGTGCGCTTTGCCTGAATCGGCTGTTTAGCCGATGTCGAGTGCTTTCACGAACAGTTCACATTATGAGATCATTGAAGTAGAGATAAGTTGAAAAATATGTTAGCCCCATGATCTTATTACTGTATTATGGCCTGCATGATTCTTCCTCATGTCCCACTGATATTAGTAATGAGTTAGGGCCATCGAGTCTATTGTTGTTTCTACGGCCTGCATGATTCTGTCTCATGCCCCACTAGTCATGGCGATAGATGAGATCTAACATGTTCGTTAGATTTGTTTTTATTAAATGGTTAAGTGGTATTGAATTGTTTCTTTATATAAAAAGGGGTTCGATTACTTGTAATCATTGGCTCAGTATAAATCGATCATCATTGATATCTTATTGCCATTGATTAATATTTGCTTAAATGATATTTATCCTAAATGATAACCTATTCTTCTTATATAACCCCATGAGCTTTAATCGGTTTATTCTTATGAATATGCTGGAATCAACTATTTAGTCGATCTCCTCTCATATCGGCTCTTAGAGCCGCACATTTGGGACTGTCTGGCAACACCTGCATGTTCCGCCCTTAATTACTAATAAGCTTTCTCTCCTTGTCAATTGCACGGTCAAATTGACTTGCACATCTCAGGAGGATTGCGCAGGATCGACCACCCTTGCGCTGAAGCTAGATCTGCTCCATCGAGCGGACCCTTCCGGCTTGCTACATGTGTCCTTGGCACGGAGATGAAAATTCTGTGTTGACACAAAGTCTTTGTCCCCACACTCCAAGCTTTAGCATCCACCTTCTCGAGAAGGGTTCGGAGGGGCCTACTTGTAGAAATTCCATTAAGAAGCTGTCAAGTCACCCAAACCGATCGAACGGCTCGGATCACTATCGAGAGACGGAAACAGAAAACTAGGATGTCCGTGTAGTTTACACCAGCCCCATCACAAACGTCGGACCCGAACCCCACACGGACATATCCAGTAAGAGCTTCTAGAACCCGTCACTCGTGCCATCGAGGTAACGTTATCGACCCCTGCTATTTATTTTTGCTCATTCATTCAATCATCCCATACATCCAAACGTTGTACATGCGATTGCTGCATCGCAACGCTTCGCATTGCATCGCGAAGTAGTACTCATCTCATTTGATATGAACGGTGACAGACCAAGGTTTGAAGGCCGGCCCGTGAAGGGCTCGAGGCCGCCTCACGTCAAACAGAGCCAGGGGAGAAAAACCGAGATGAGCCCCAGTGGCCTTGTCTGACCCCACTCAGAAGCGAACAGGGACATCTCGACCTTTCTTGTTTGATTCTAACATCGAGCCAAACCCACAGAATCTCCATTGAGGAGAGGCCAATGCGCCACCCGAGCCTATGAAACTGCTCGAGCATCTGTCGGGGGGCGGGTTAAGAAATAGTGGAATGCCACATGAGGGCTCTACCGACCCGATCAGCGGATGATGGACCCGGATTCCACTCGAACATGCCCGTTAGCGAGCTCACCGAGCACGACACTCGAGCCATCGAGGCAAGTGTCGTTACCTCAGCCCCTCCAGATGCGGAAACCAAGGACGGGTTGATGCACGAATCACGGCCGACCCCTACCGAACCCCATGGGGCTCGGGGGCTTGAAGCCACTCGATCCTAGATCCAAAGGCCAAGGTTCGAAGGCCGGCTCACGGAAGGCCCGAGGCCACCTCGTGTCAAACAAAGAGCCAGGGGGGAAAACACAGATGAGCCTCAGCAGCCTATGCATGTCCCGCTTAGAAGCGGACAAGGCCGTCTAAACCTTCCCGTTCGATCCTAGCCTCTAGCCAAGCCCATGGGATCCCCATTGAGGGGGAATCTATTGGAAGGCGAGTTAAGGAGTAACACAATGCCCCCTGAGGGTTTTACTAATCCCATCACAGGTGATGGAACCAGATTCCGTTTGAACATTCCCGCTAGTGAGCTCACCGAACACGTCACTCGAGCCATCGAGGTAGGTGGTGTTAACTCAACCCCCCCCTCATTGCGAAAACCATGGATGGGACGACAGTCACAAAAATGAACTGACCCTTGACCGAATCCCCGCCACGCGTGGGGGCTCGAGGAAGATCGGAATTACAAGGGGACCGAATGCACGGTCGCAGAACGATAGCTAAAATCCTAAGGAAGGGGTATGTGTGAATACAAGAGTAGTTTCGCAGTCCTCTCTTTGGTCTTCAATAACATTCGACCCCAGCAACCACAAGGGGTCGGATCCCACTTGAGGGCTGATAAAAGTATAAAACACCATTTTTTTCAAAACAGTCACTGCATTGGATCTCTTTCTTACATTAAGGTTGGTGGCAAGGTTTGGGGGAATGAATAACCGAGCGTGCCTGGTCAGACTGCAAAAACCCCACGCCCCGATGGCTACGGTAACTTTGCTCACCAGCATAATCAAAATATCCCTCTTACACACCTCAGGCCCTACGATCTTAATGAACGGAAGGGTCATTTGCATCAGCCCCTTTTTTGAACACAAAAAGAGAAGAAAGCAAGTTCAATCAAACAAATCAAAATTACGAATTTGTTTAAACGAAACGAAATTACAAATCTGTTATTAAGATACAAAAAGTGCCGACACTTGTCCACAAATTACCGATAATGTCCATCAGACCTAGTTGACTAACTATCCCCTCCGGGGGAGAACTATCTCTTCAATTCTGTCCGCCAGGTTCTGCGTGACAGGAGCCACCGCCTTCTCTATTTCATCTAGCTCGGAGGCTTCGTAGCCAGGCATGAAGCCAAGGCTCATCATCTCTAAGTCGATACTCTCGGTATAGTGGGAGCGGGAGACAACGAAGGCTTGGGTAACCCTAGAGTGAAGAGCCTCTCTCTCAAGCTGGCGCACCCATGCCGTGATATCTACGGCGGTAGAGGCCACAAGCGAGCTGGTTCCCTCCGACCGCACCACCTCTAGGTCATCGAAGACCACCCCGATGGCGGCATGCAAGAGATCGTGCTCATTGCTCTCCGCCTGAAGGATCCCCCACGTCTCGGCAAGCTCCGTGACCAACCCGGTGGAGACGCTCTCGGCTTCTAGCCTTCGGGCTACCGTAGTTCCAAGATCGGCCAAGAGGGAGCTGACCCCCTAACGTGCCTCGTCCCACTCTCAGACGGCCTTGTTGCGCTCCTCGTAGTCCGCGCCTTGCTCTAAGCGGAGCCTCTCCATAGTCTGGTGTAGCTTGTCTCGCTCCTTGTGTAGCCGGGCTATCGCCTCGGTGTCCAGGCTCGCCCTCTGCTGTAGGGCCGTGGACCTATCCTCGGCTCCCAACTTGAGCTACCGCTCCTTCTCCACCTCGGCCAGGAGGTCGAGGACCCGCTGGCGAGCCTTGGCGTCCCTCTAGAGTAGCTCATCCCAGTCCTTCCGGACCCTGGTGGCCTCCTCCTCATCCCGCCACACCCTTTTCGATAGTTCATCAAAAGACTTCTCGGCATCCTCCGTGTCCCGACGGGCCTCAGCCTCCTGCTGCCAGAGCCCAGACGCCTCCTCGGCTTGGGGAGTCAGCTCGGCCACCCACTATTGGGTGACAGCAAACTAGGCGCTCTCATCCCCACGCAGCCGAGCCTCTTTGGTGACGCGGTCCCATTCCACCTTCTGCTCACGGAGGAACTAGGATTTCTCCTAGCTACGAGCGATAAGGGACTAAAAAGAAAATCGATGTCAAAACACGAAAATACATGAAGAAAGAAGAAAGCAAGTAGGAAGGTTAAGTAGATACCCAGCCAGTAGGAATGATGACATCGCGTAAGATGCCCTTGGCCTTGTTTAGGACTTCCATCATGGCTGAGATCCCTTCGTTGAGACTCTCCCGCTCTATGCTCTCGGTAGCATCATTGAGCGAGAAGAGTATCAACGATGGGTCTTGTAGATCCATCCACTAGAGCAGCGACTCACCCCGCGCAGGTGAGCAGCCACCCCCCGACGTCAGGGCCAAGGGCGACCCCTCGCTAGTCCTCTCCACCACCACCATGACGCCCAGGGACCTTTCGGCCATGTCCCCCTCCGTTCGGCCAATGTCGGGCGCCGTCACCTAGGCCACTGGTGGCACGGATCGTGCCGCATCCTCGAGCACCGCCGTGGCTGCATCTGGCTACACCTAGCTAGTCACGGTCATACCCACCTCCGCTTGCGTCGGCGGGGCCTTCACCGACGGCGCTGCACCCACCACAGATGGCACCACAAGCGCGAGCGGCAGCTCCGCCTGCTCCGATGTCGGCAGCAGAATCGCCTCCATCGCCGGTTGCTCAATGACCTCCGAGGGCGCTCCTTCAGCCCCAACATCCGTTTGACCCGCCGAGGGCATGGGCGCCACCACAGGCGGCACCTGACCGGCTGATGGGGCAGTAACCGATGGCCCCCGCCTAGCCTAGAGGGAGACACTCTTCTTGGGTGCCAACGCCAAAGAGCGGCCCTGTCTGAGGATGCTGCAAGAAACGAAAGGCATAAGTCACAATGAAAACAGAGAAAAATAGAGAAAATAGAGGAGTCGGCGACTTACGTTGGCACTGTTGGGCGGTGGAGACATTTGGGGGATGAAACCCCAGTTCCCTACTCCACCTCATCGGAGTGGGATCATTTTGAGCCTGCCCCCTACTCCTGGGCCAAGGGGCTTGCCTCCCTCGTATCTGGGGGCACAGTGGCGGAGCCACTCCCCACTCTTGGCACCTCGGGTGCGGCGGCGGATCCGCCCGCCCCCACCGGCTCTTGAGGTGCGGTGACGAGTCCGCCCGCTCTAGCTAGCACCTCAGGAGCAGCGGCAAATCCGCCCGCCCCCGCTGATTCCTGAGGCACGGTAGCAGGGCTGCTCCCCCCCGCTAGCACCTCGCATGCGGCGGCAGATGCGGCCACCCCTGATGGTTTTAAGGACGGGCCGATGGTCCAGCCCGCCTCCTCTAGCCTCAAGGCCGCACCTTCCCTTGCGTGGAATGGGAAGGGTCCCTGCATGGATGAGTGGGTACCTATCAGTGCGTGCTCGCTCCCCAGGTCACCCCACTCAGTGTCGGCAACTACCTCTTCTTCTTCCTTCTCCTCATCGTCGTCTTCATCACTATCAGTTTCCTCCCCATGCTCCCACGCGCGCAGCTTCTGCTGCTTCTTCCTCCTCTCATCCTCCTTTGCCTTCCGCTGCCGCTCGGCCATGGCATGGTTGGCCGCCGTCATGGCCAGATCCTTCGGCAGTGGAGCCAGGTGATCTTGGAGGATGAGTCTCTTCGGCTGGTCCCCCTATTTCAAAATCAGCATCAAGGGGTCAGGAGTTCGATTAAAAAGGAGTCATGAGGAAAGAAAACTTACGAAAGCAATGTACCCCAGTTCTGGCTACATTGGGGGGTGCCTCGGTACTGGATACACAAAATCAAGGACAGAGCCACCATCGTCCCACGGAGGCTCCATCACCTCCTTCATGCACTGCGCCACTTTCGAGGGGGACAGCGCTTCCTCAGCAAGCGCCATCCTGTCGAGCACCACCCTAGGTGCCATCATATGCAGGGGAAGCTCACGCCTCATCAGCGACACCACTCTCCACATGTGGTAGGCGCCGATGATCCCTGGCCCCTTCACACCCCTCTCCTTTAGGATCCAGATGGCGGTGAGATGGTCCTAGATTCTCCTCTTGTCCTTCTCCGGGACCCCCCACTTCCTCCAAGATTCTAGGACCTCCTCGATGAGGTGCCCGGTGAACTCTGGCAAGGGGGCGGTAGCGTCGTTCCTGACATAGAACCAATGCGAATGCCACCCCTTGTTAGAGGTTGACAGATGCATCGGTGGGTACTCATTGACCCGGTTGTTATGGAGATAGATGCCGATGCATCCAATCAGCACGTTCAGCTCTTGCCTCTTCTCCCGCTTCTTTAGGAGGATGATAGTGAAGAAAGACTGCCACAGGTCGAAGTGGGGACTAATCCCCAGGAACCCCTCGCACAGGGCGACGAACACCGCAATGTGCTGGATCCCATTGGGAGTAAGGTGTTGTAGCTCCACCTTGTACTAATGCAGCAACCCTCGAAGGAACTTATGGGTGGGGGTGGCGAATCCCCGCTCATGGAAGTGAGCAAAGGACACAACGTAGCCTTCGGGAGGCGACGATGCGTCCTCATTGCCGGGCAGCCACCACTCCTCGGTGGCAATCCACGCGCAAAGAAGGCCACGGTGAATGAGGCCCTCCAGGCACTGGAGGGTGACATCGGATCTGCACCACGGCTCCATTAAATGATTGGGGTGGATGGATGCGAACTTGATGATAGCTGAGATGTGGATGCGGGAGGCTTAGGCGATTGGTAGCGGAGGTTGTAGATACAAAGGCAAGGAGGCAATGTACAAAACCCTAGGGTGAACCCTTTGGTTTTATAGGGGCAACGGATGCAAGGAAGGCAACCGTCCACCTGGATCTCCAAGCCTACCATGATTCGCCACCATGTCACCACGCAGGATATGCGCCCCCAATCCCTATCCTTTCCCTCCAAAGTCGCGTCGGACATTTTGCCTTACCGGGCAGACCAGGACTCTTTACCAGCAAAAGGATACGAGTCAAAAAGCATTCCTCCAGCACGGCTGGGCCTAGGAGTTTTAGGGCTGGCCCATCAGTGGTTTCGATGGCCGTCCCAAGGCACCCTTATGACTAGAGGATTGGCCCACGATTGGCCAAAACTCAGGTGCACAAGCTTCACAAGAGTCTCGATCCACGATAGAGTCTCAGTCAGGCTGACTCTGACCGGATCCCCATGAACGGGATGTCAGGATCCCAATTGAATTATCCAGATAACAAACCACCAAATCTCACAGCCTTGCCCGTGAAGGGTCCGAATCACCCCTAGGCGATTCTATCCAAATCACCTGGGGGCTCGGGGGCTACACCCGATGGGTGTGCTCGCGTGCACCTCTGGCAAGTTGAATCACCCCTGAGCGATTCTATGCAAATCACCCGGGGGCTCAGGGGCTACACCCGTCGGGAGCGCTCGCGCGCACCCTCTGGTGAGTCAAAACACCCCCTGGGCGATTCTATCCAAATCACCTAGGGGCTCAGGGGATACTATCGGGGACCGAATACTAGGGTACCCAAAGAGGAGAAGCTAATAACCATCAAATGTTGATGGTTCCAATCAGACAAAAACGTGACTATGCCTCTTGCCCAATGACCGAGGGATAACTCCATCTCGTCCGACCCCCAGAGGCTGGCCCTGCCTTGTCCAACCCCTGAGGGCTAGCTTTGCCTTTCCCGACGACCGGGGGTAGACTCTGCCTAGCCCGATGTCTGGGGCTGGCTCCATCTCGCCCAACGTCTAAGGGCAGACTCCGCCTCGCCCGACATCCGAGGGCAGGCTCTGCCTCGCTCGACATCCGAGGATAGGCTCCACCTCACCCGACATTCGAGGGTAGACTCTGCCTCGCTCGACATCCGAGGGTAGGGTACCCAAAGAGGAGAAGCTAATAACCATCAAACATTGATGGTTCCGATCAGACAAAAAATGCGACTACGCCTCTTGCCTAATGACCGAGGGATAACTCCATCTCGTCCGACCCCTAGAGGCTGGCCATGCCTCGTCTGACCCCTGAGGGCTAGCTCTGTCTCGTCCGACCCCTGAGGGCTAGCTTCGCCTTGCCCGATGACCGAGGGCAGACTCTGCCTCGCCTGACATCCGGGGGCTGGCTCTGCCTCGCCCAACGTCTGAGGGTAGGCTCCGCCTCGCCCGACGTCTGAGGACTGGCTCCGCCTCGCCAGACATTCGGGGGTAGGCTCTGCCTTGCCCGACATCTGGGGGCAGGCTCCGCCTCGCCCGATGTCCGAGGGCTGGCTGTGCCTCGCCTAACGTCCGGGGGTAGGCTCCGCCTTGCCCGACGTCTAAGGGTAGACTCCGCTTCGCCCGATGTCTGTGCGCTGCTCCTACATAACTACGCGTGCAGATAAGGCGGGATACTCAAGTCAACCGCAATACCGAAGACCATACCCTACACGCCTACAGGAAAGTACCATCAGTATATGACCAGACGGGTGCTTTAAGCCCTTCCAGGCATGTCAGAGCCCAAATAGTGTTGCGGGCGCCGACATTTATCCTACAGTGTTATGGGTGCCGGCATTTGCCCTCGGACAGAAATCCTAATAGAAACATACAACAACCACTACAGTCCAGGAGGAAACTCATGTCATCTATAGTAAACAAACACGGGGCCTCTACATCATCTTCTCCCCATAGGGTTGTGGCTCGGCACCCTAGTGCGTCGCTCCGCCTGCCGGGGCGAGATTGGACGTGACCACTTGCTGAATGAAGCCAGAGCACGGCCCTATCAGGATCAGTGAACGTGTTATCCCTGGCACCATCTACCGTGTCAGCAGGGCAGGCTCAAAGGAAAAGGAAGATCCAACACCATCGATGGACCTTCTTTGCCTCTGGTTTTTCTTCTTTCTCCCATCTGTAATCCCTGCTCCCCCTTGATCTATAAAACGGAAGGCAGGGCACCCCACTAAAGGGGGATCAATTTTCACATACATCACACATAGCTGAGCAACAACCGAGCTCTCAGCGCCCACTCGACCTCTCCATCAGAGACTTGGGACCTGTCCCTCTCTCGCCCGTTTGTACCCCCTACTATGAACCTTTCAGTGCTAATAACATGAGCAGTAGCCGCAAACTAGACATAGGGACATCCTGCCCGAACTAGTATAAACCTTGTGTCTTTTAGCACACCATCCAGGCTGAACGTGCAATAATACAAATTTACTAGTTGGTGTTTACTCGAAACACCGACAACAGTGAATGAAAACTTGCAGGAAACCATCCAGGAAACCAAGTGTCATACCTATGATTAGGAAATAGTGAATGAAACCATGTAGGAAACAATCAATGAAACAGGCCGTGACACTTTGGTGGATAATGAAGTACTAGATGCTCTAGACAAGATGATGAGCCAGAGTTCCTTGATGCAAGAAATTTGAAGAAGTTGGAGCAAATGAAAAAGGATGCAAGAACACCGCTGTACAATGGTTCTACTGTGACCAAGTTGGAAGCTAACCTTTTGCTACTTGAGTTCAAATCAAGGAATGGTCTGTCCGACAAAGGATTCGATGATTTACTAACTCATTTGGGGAAGATGATTCCATGGCCAAATGAGGTGCCGAAGAACACATATCAGGCGAACCAAATAATCTCTCCAATAGGGCTGGAAGTACAAAAAATTCATGCGTGCACCAATGATTGCATATTGTACCACGGCAAATATGCAAAGTTGGATGAGTGTCCGGTGTGCCATGCCTCACGTTACAAGTTTGACCCTGCTAAGGCGATGACAGGTGACAGGAACAAAAGACCCCCTTGAAGGTTGTGTGGTATTTCCCTATAATTCCACTCTTGATGAGATTATTTGCGAACAAAAAGACAGCAAAGCTGATGATGTGGCATGTTGAACAGCGCGTGAATGATGGAAAGCTTATACACCCAGCCAATGCATCATAGTGGAGGGCTATTAGTTCTATATACAAGACATTTAAAAGAAAAATAAGGAACATAAGGTTCGTGTTGAGTACGGACTAGATGAATCCTTTCAACCTGGTCAGCAGCAATCACAGCACCTGGCCCGTGACTCTATGCATATACAACCTTCCGCCTTAGTTGTGTATGAAGCGCACCTATATTATGATGTTGTTGCTCATCTAAGGGCCAAAGTAACCTAGCAATAATATTGATGTGTACCTAGAACTGTTGGTAGACGATCTAATGGAACTGTGGTCAAAAGGGGTCAAGGTGTAGGACGAGTACAAGCAAGAACACTTCACTCTGAGAGCATTGTTGTTCATAACAATCACTGACCTACCGGGCCTTGGTTCCTTATCGGGACAAGTGACCAAAGGATACAAAGGATGTGTGGTTTGCTTGGAGGACACTGATGCTAAATTCTTGAGCAATAGTAAGAAGATGGTGTATATGGGTCATCGTTGGTTCCTAACCACGGCTCATCCATACCACAGGAACAAGAAATCCTTTGATGGCATAGTTGATGATCGCCCAGCTCCTCGGTATCTAAATGGGAGGCAGATCTTTAAAATAGTGAACAAACTAAAAATCGTCCTTGGAAAGGGCAAAGGAAGCATACTGGCACCGAAAGGCTCTTTATTCAAAAAGAAATCGGTATTCTAAAAATTGCCTTATTGGCAGTTTATACTTGTTCGCCACGCACTTGATGGGATGCACATAACTAAAAATGTGGCCAAAAGCATGTTGGGCACCTTAATGGCTGAAAAGGGCAAGGGGAAAGTCAAACTCGTTTGGACCTACAAAAGATAAATGTTAGGCCGAAGCTACATCATGTACTTCAACCTGATGGGACAAACAAACTTCTAGTTGCCTCATGGACCTTGGGTACAAAGGAGAAAGAGAAGCTCTTAAGTTTCTTCCATGAACTCAAAGTGCCTATTGGCTACACCTCAAACATCAGGAGGCTAGCGAACATGAAAGATTTGAAATTCAACATGAAGTTAATGAAGGCGCACGATTACCATGTTATCATGCCACAACTGTTGCTAGTTACAATTAGGGGTGTCCTACCGGAGAAGGTGCGTGACCCGATCATAAAGTTGTGCTCATTCTTCAATGCAATCTCACACAAGGTCATAGATCTGGATACACTTGACAAGCTACAGACAAACCTGGTCCATACTTTGACTAGATTGGAGATGCATTTTCCACAAACATATTTTGATATGTGTGTACATCTCCTAACACATCTCGTTGACCAAATATGAGCACTTCATCCGATGTTCTTGCATCAGATGTTTCCTTTTGAGAGGTTAATGAGCGTCCTGAGGAAGTATGTTCAGAATAGGTACAAGCCTGAAGGGTGCAAGGTGGAAGGATGGTCGACAGAGGAGGCAGTCGAGTTCTACACATACTATTTGGGTCTAAATCGAATTGGTGTTCCTGTATCTCGGTATGAAGGAAGGCTAAATTGCAGGGGGGCGATTGGCGAAAGGTCAGTACATGTTACTAACCTTGATGCTTTCAGGCAAGCGCATTTCTCCGTCTCCCTATATCGAGATGCACAAGCAAGAACTGCTAGTTGCAAACAGTGGTAGGTCAAACACATGGCTCGCAAAGCAACACAGAGAAAACTTTGGTACCTGGATAAAGGACAAATTATTGGGTCATGAGACTAGTTCTAACGAGCTTGATCTATTGGCCATGGGACCATTCTCGACAATGTTGATGTATGAAGGATATGACATAAATGCGTACACATTCCACAGAAGAAAACAAAATGACAAGATGAAAGGTCCTAATCGGCTAGAGGGGGCTGAATAGCCTAAATAAAATTTCTACAAACCACCAAGCAAACTTGTTAGACAAATAAATGGTGATAAAGCTTTTTGCACTAACTCTAACAAGTGATGCAAACCACTTATCCAATATACTAGTCAAGTATGATCTCTATGGCACACACAAGTCTATGTCACTAATTCTACTCTAGTGAGCAAGCTAGAGAGCTAGTTACAACTAATTACTTCTAGTTAACTAAACTAGCTATACAAGACTAGCAAGAAAGCACTACTCAACTACACAAGTATATCAAAGTAAATACAAGAGAGAGTAGAGTGTGTGATACCGAACCGGCAAGAGATCAATCACAATATGAATACCAAGAGACAAAGATTTATCCCGAGGTTCAGTTGCTTGCCGACAAGCTAATCCCCATTGTGATGGTCACTCACTTGGAGGTTCACACGCTTATAGGCATCACACACCTAACCCTCACTAGGGTGCCACACAACCAACACAAGATGAGGACGCTCAATGTCACGAGCAATTTACTAGAGTGGCTTTTGGCTCTCCGCTGGGGAATAAGCCCAAGAACCCCTCACAAATCACTAGGAGATGGCCACGAACAATCACCAACTCGTGCCAAAGCTCCTCCGCTGCTCTAAGCCATCTAGGTGGCGGCAACCACCAAGAGTAACAAGCAAACTCGCAGCGAACACGATCACTAGTGCCACTAGATGCTCAGACTCTAAGCAAATGCACTAGGATCACTCCCAATCTCAGTTGGATTGATGAATCAATGAAGGAGATGAGTGGGAGGTGTTTGACTTAGCTCACAAGGATGTATCACTGATGAAAATGTCTAAGAGAGTGAGCCCAAGCTGGCCAACATCTATTTATAGAGCCCCAACAAGTCACATACATGTTGGCCTCTTAAAACAGCCTCTGCGTACTGACCAGACGCTTCTGTAGCACTGACCGGACTCACTGTAGCAGAGTCTAGTCGCAGCGTCCGGTTGCTCTCTGAGCGCCAAGTATTTTGACCGTTTGAAAATTACTGTTGGTGCCCAACGGCTCTCACATGCGCGCTCACTACCTCCTGTCCGGACGCACCACTCGCTTGACCAAACACGCCAGCCCACATCGTTCGATCATGAACAAAGAGCATCCAGAGAGGGTTTTTATCGATTGGAAGCATCTAGTCAGCACAGACCGGACTCTCGCCGCGTTTGGCCACTCTCAGCCAACGCAAGTCAGCAAACTGGCCCTGTTACCATCGCATCCGGTCGCGACGGCATGCCAGCATCCGGTCCATTCGCGCCCGTTCAGCCCACGCGCAACATGGCTAACCGGACTCCCTATAGCAGGGTCCGATCACCCTATAGCAGAGTCTGATCGCAGCGTCCTGTGCTCTGGTGCTCTTCGCTAGAACGACTATAACTCTTGGCACCAAAGTCCGATTTCGATGATCTTGGATATTTTGGAAAGCTTATGCAGAGGGCTACACATCCTACTTGCATATTGGATCCAAAGTACTATGGATCAACATAGAATTCTAATCCAAGAACCATCATATAGTTCGGGGCACACCGAAAAACCTTTTTCCAAAGAATGCTAACTTCAAGTGATCTTCCAATGGATGATCAACACCTTTAAACCTTAGTTAGCATTTTCAAATCATTTTTTTCAAGGGATATTAGCACTCCACTAGGTCCTAATGCAAATGCATGGAGTTAAATCACCTATTGGCACTTAGACAACCGTATTTGCTTCGAGATCACCCCTCTTAATAGTACGGCTATCTATCCTAAACCCAATCACACACTCTATGGTGTCTTGATTGGCGAAACAAAAATGGCCCTATCAATTATACCTTTGCCTTGAGCCTATTTTTGTTTTTCTCTTTCTTCTTTTCCAAATGTGGAGCACTTGTTCATCTTGTGGTCATCACCATCTCCATGATCACCATCTAGCTCCACCATTTGGATTAGACCACCCTAATTCATCAACACACTTAGGTATAGGGTTAGTCCAATAGGTTTCATCTATTAACCAAAACCAAACTAGGGCTTTCACAAGAGCGCTAACCAAAACAGCGGTGTCTAGATCGATGCTTATGACAGCAAAAATCATGTGCAGACATATTATGGATTCATAGAAGAGATCTGGGAGCTAAACTATGGATTACCAGAAAACATCCCTCTTTTTTGGTACAAGTGGGTAAGAGTACCACAGGGCGTCACCATGGACGCATACAGTATGACTACCATAGACTTAAATCATCTTGCGTACCTAGATGAGCCTTTCATTTGGGCAAAAGATGTAATCCAAATATTCTATGGTAAAAACCTAGCTATTGAAGGTTGGCATGTGGTGCTTCAAGGTAAAAGGAAGATCATCGATATCGAAGATAGAACCGAGGAAGAAGGGAATGGCTTTCAAGACATGCCTCCTCTTGGTCCAGATGTCGACCTCCCCTTGTTTGTGGAGGGCGACGAACCAGCGTATGCGAGACATGATCATGATGAAGTCGTCATCGTCAGCTAAATGTACCTAAATGTGAATCTAACATTTGAGTTTGATAAAGAAAGTTACCTACAATTTGAAACATTTCAGTTTTAAAGAATTATGCGTGCAATTTGATAAGATGTCACTGGTTCTCGCACGGTTTAGGTCCATCGGCGTATGAAACTGTGTACATGTGCGCAATTAGATCAGTGGCACTAGTTCTCGCAGTAACTAACGGTAAACTATTTAGGTCAATCTGTGTATCATACGGTGTACATGAGCGCAATGATCTGATGGCACTGGTTGTCATAGTAACCAATGGTGATTTCGTGTTACCTCGACGTATCATATGTTGTACATGAGCGCAATTAGATCAAATGGCACTAGTTAATGAAGGTACATGTGTGAGGGTTTTCGGTTAATGGAATCTTCCCCAGGGACTCTGACTTCCCATGTATGCATGTGTGCATCCTTTGGTCTGCCAGATATTGCACGGCTTGTTATAGATGAGGATGAAATGTGCCAGGTAATCTGAACAACCTCCTCTTCCACGCTCTGTCGTCTTCCCCGCCCCATCACCCGTGACCCGCATGGGTGACCACGCAAGTCATGGAGCTTGACTGTTGGCTTCCCCGCTCGCATCTTGAGGTGGGGCTATTTAAGCCAAGGTAAGGGGAGCCTCTCAAGATCACTCCCAACCTTGTTCCACCCTTACCATCAGACAAACCAGAGAAAACCTTTAGTTGCTCGTAGTCTCCCGTTGCCTTGGCTTACCTCATTCTCCATCGACTCTGGCTCCGCTAGGAGAAGGCCTTTAAGATCAGCTTCCACCAACACCTAGGCGCGGCAATCTTCGCTCTTCTTGGGTGTTAGTGGAAGTTTCGCGAAGATAGGGAGGAATGCTGCCATGGAATGCCTGGGCTACTGATCGCATTCTGTAGTCAGAGCTTGCGGGATCAAAACCATGGCGGGCCTAGCTAGAGCCACTGAAGACTCTATTTGTAGTATTACAATCGAAGCATCTACGGTGGACCTCGACGAGTGGGGTAGCCCATGGGGTTTTGCCACAGCGCAAACCCTTGCCCTACGTGGCCTCGTGTATTGATTCAATGACTTGGTTGTTCGTGGTACTGGGTGATCCTCTCTCTTGTGGAGTAATCAGCTGAGGAAATAGGTCTCCTCGTCCTCTCAAGGGGATGTTAGAGGAAGTTTTGCGAGGGTGTTCCCCATATCGATTCTCCTAGTCCGCGGCTCTGCCTTTGTTGGGAGTCCTTTGTAGGGCTGATCCACAATTGGGTATGGGTTAACCACATACTCAATAGGTCTTTATTATTATACATCTGGTAGTCTTCGATAGATCTTTGTTTTTGTACACCTATCGAATGTAATCGAATTTATCAATGAAGAGTTCCTTTAATGACTTTATTATTGTATGTTCGACTCGGTTTGAGTCTTTTTTACTTAATTGAGCATTTTTCTAGTTACAATCGGGTAGAACGAGTGACGGTATACATGTGCACAATTAGATCAGATGGCACTAGTTTCCGTAGTAACTAACGGTGATCGGTTTAGGTAAATCTGTGTATCATACGATGTATATGTACCCTATTAGATCAAACGGCATTGGTTCTTTTAGTAACTAACGGTGATTTGTTTTGAACAATCGGTGTATCATACGGTGTACATGTGCGAGGGTATTCAAGTAACGGAATCTTCCCTAGGGATTCTGACTTCCCATGTACACATGCGCGCATCCTTTGGTCCACCATATATTGCGCATCATTAAGTCCTATTATAGATGAGGACGAAATGTGGCAGGGAATCAAATGTACTAGGGAATCTGAACCGCCTCATCTTCCCTACTCTGTCGTCTTTCTTGCTCTGTCGCCCATGACCCATGTCGGTGACCGCGCAAGTCACGGAGCTTGACTGTTGGCTTCTCCGCTCACGTCTTGAGGTGGGGCTATTTAAGCCAAGGTAAGGGGAGCCTCTCGAGCTCACTCCCAACCTTGTCCCTCCCTTACCATCAGACAAACCAAAGAAAATCTTTAGTTGCTTGTAGTCTCCCACCACCATGGCTTTCCTCGTCCTCTGTTGACTCCGGCACCGCTGGGAGAAGGCCTTTAAGATCAGCTTTCGCCAACACCTAGGCGTGGCTGTGTCCGCTTGTCCTGGGTGTTAGTGGATTGTTCGTGAAGATAGGGAGGAACGCAGCCATGGAACAGTCGGCTACTGAGCACAATTCATGATCAGGGCTTCTGGGATGCAACCATGGCGGGCATAGCCAGAGCCGTCGAGACTTCGGTTGTAGCATTACAGCTAGAGCACCGGCGATGGACCTCGGCGAGTGGGGTAGTCTATGGTGTTCTATGACAAGTGGTTGTCATGGCACCAAAATGTGCCCTACGCAGCCTCACGTATCGATTTGGCGGCTAGGCCATCAGTCTGCGTTGGGGGTTCCTCTCTTCCGCTGGGGGTTCCGGTGCAGGTTGGTCTCCTCATGGCTCCTTCTGCTCCCAGGGGGATGTTAGAGAAACTTTCGCGAGGATGCTCCCCACCGGATTTTTTTGGGTCTGCGGCTTCGCGCTTGATGGGGGTCTAGTAGAGTTTGGTAAAATTAGATATGCCTTCCACCAGTTTCTCTTGCACAAGCACAAAAGGCCTCCTTTGTAGGGATAAGTCACAGTCGGGTATGGGAAAATCCCTTACTCGATAGATCTTTGTTATTGTACATCTTGTTGTCTTCGATAGGTCTTTGTTACTGTACACCTATCGAATGTAATGGAATTTATCAATAAAGATTTCCTTTAACAACTTTATTATTGTATAAGCTTCGACTAGGTTTGAGTCTTTTTCGTACTAAATTGACTAAAGAATTTGAACTTAGTAATCCACTCAATCGGGTGACTCTAGTTGAGGCATCACCAAGGCGAATGATGACTGTACTAGCAGCGAAGGCAGTAGCGCATGTCATTCGGCGTATCCTACGGTGTACTAATGGTGGCTAACGGTGATCGGTGGTCTTTGTCAATTGGATTGTCACAGTAACTAATGGTGATAGTTTTAGTCCAATAGGCTTATCATATGATGTACATGTGCGCAATTTCATTAAACAACAAGGGTTGTCATAGTAAATAATGGTGATCGGTTTAGTCCCATAGGCGCATCATACGATGCACATATGCGCAATTAGATCAGTCGGTACTTGGATGCCCTTTTCGATGGTGACACTGTTAACTTACATACGAATGTGTAGTGCTAGTTCTGCTCCACTGTAACTAGAGATGAAGATCATAACAACTACAGATATAACACGATTTGGAAAGATACATTGCTGCAACTACAACAGCAGCAACAACCACTGGTGTGAAAAGCCTAACAATTGTAATCAAGGCTTGCACTATGTTTGCCTCAGTAGGCACCAATCTCTCTGCTGTTGAACTTGCTTCTTCATCTTCCCCAACTCGCCCATGAATAAATCCATCATTGTCTAATCTAGGTTCTAGGTGAATCACAACCCTACCCATTCGCACCAGTAACTTCAGATAGTCTCTTTGCCATTCATAAAACGTGCATCTCCCTAGAACCTAAACAAAATCAAGGGAAACAAAAAAATGCACTCAAAAAAATAGATCCAATCTTTGACTGCATCCAACAAAAACAAGAGATGAGCAGATGCTTACCCAGGGATTGTTCCTTGTGCATTTGAAGAAAATACGACCAGGATTAGTGTCAGTCTTTGACTGAAGCTCAATCACCCTTCCATCCCGCACTTGTCGCAAATAATTAGAGGGAGGCCCGTCTCTTCCCCAACATCGTCTTCTTCTACAAACGGCGGCCTCCGAGGTTGTCTACTCTATGACAACGAGCACTCCATCCGACGAGACATGGCATTGTCAGAAGCAGGGGAACGACGAGGAGAGGAGCAGGGGAATAAGAGCAGTGGTTGGCAGTGGGCCCAACAAACCCTAGCATAAAGGGGAAGAAAGCTGCGACCTGTTTTAGATGGGCGGCTAATGGCTGATTTTACCGTTGGAAACTAAAATGTACCATTGTAAACTGGAAGGACATTTTTGTCTTTGCGCATGCCTCAACGTCAAAACGATACGATAATTCATGTCTACCATCTCCAGAGTATCATATGGTGATTGATATAATTATATGCCCACAATCGGCGGCCATGGAAACGAATTACCACCGCCGAGCAGCTACGAAACGGCGGTGATGATGAAGTATCTCCGCCGGCTCCACTGACGCTCCGGCGGTGATATTCACCAGGTATATAGTAGCATGCGGGCGGGAGGGGAAATACTTCCATCCAAAATTTCCATTCCCTACCCTCCCCTCAGGCAAAAAGCTCTCCTCAGGTTCGAGATGCTCCTATCCCCTGCTCACCATCGAGCTGCCCCTCCCCCCGCCTGCTCTCTGCCATCCCTCACGCTCACAGCACCAAGCATCTCGAACCTAAGGCAATGGGGCATCGACCTCACCTCTCGCTGGCGGTCCTCCCATGCACCTGCTCGAGCTCGTGGCACTCGCGTCCGGCTACCAGCTCGCCGTCCCACATAGTGAGCTTTGAGGGAATCAAAATTAGCTTTGGAATTGTGGATTTAATTTTAATTTCTCTTTGGAATGTTCTTGATGTTTTCGAATTATTATCAAATTTGGGTTGTACAAACTTAAGTAAACATAGCTGGTATATTCTAGAACTGTATATGGTCCGTTGCAGTACTTGTTCGTCGACAGAGAGAGTTCTTACACAGAATATGTTGTGCACCTGCACATTGTTTTATTAGGACTTATTCAACCAAATTAGGGAACGATGTACGCTGCGAACGAAGTAGTACGGTTGATGGTTGCTGTCATCATTACACTCAACCTCGAGTAAAACGACGAGGATATGGTAATCCATGTGCATATCTGTAGTAGGTGAAACAACTCTTTCTGGGAAGAATCTTATAGCCTGAGTATTGTGCAGGCGCCCATGGTTAGTGAACACAATGTTGGACAACCCCTGCAGGCAATTGGTGTCATGGATCGAGTAGAAGTTGTATCAATTTTACCAAAAGTTCGACCTCGGCAGGCATATCAGGTTGTGGACCATGTTAGTTTCGTTACTATAAATGCATTATTTTAACACGGAGGTGAATGTGTCTAACTAAACAATTAATTGTTTTGTAGGTTGGAGGTACTCACATGCAGGTTGAGATGGGCTTCTTAAACCCGGCCAGTGATCGATGTTAGATGAATTGACAAAGGGATTGCTGTTTAACAAGTCAGATATCCTTCATACTTGTAGCCTACAAAATTCCATGTAAGTTTGTTGTAAATACCTCATTTTGTAGTCCATTACATGATTAGTGGTCCAGCCCAGCTATTTTTCATTGGGACATTGTGAATGCAGCAACCATTATGTCCTTTTTAACACATCATCGTATAGGAATGCACTCTCACTGTTTTTGACTCTCGGAGGAGACCACGAGAGCATATCCAACAATTGTCACACTGAACAAGTAAGACATGCTAGCTAGCTACTACTCTCCCACATTAGGCCAAGTATTAGATTATTATTACCTTTGATCATTATATGACACTCTCATGATGAGCTTGTCACACAGGTCCTTTGACAAGTACAATAAAAAGAGCAAAGAAATATCGACCGCTTTGGAATTTTTTGTTCACTGTACATGTATTATATGACGCTATTCGATCACAACACAGCCCTTAGGCTAGATTAATGTGGTATGTCCTGCATTACATTAGCACCCTCATCCAAGATATATATGGCTACTCTGTCTCATAGCTTGTTCCCCCTTAGTCAATTGACAATCTAGCTAGCAACCTAATTTTGAGTCTATAGCAAATACATGTCTTAACTGTGTTTCTTGTGTTGCGGAAACTATGGTCAAGTATAGCGGTGTTGGCCGATTATACTTGGGTTGTAAGAACACCTTGGGAGTTTCATTATGGACCTAGTCGTGAATCTCGATGGAGACCTTTGTCGTATGTAATGAAGGTGCTAATGTTCTTCACCTTGTAATGCCGGTTTCTTTTTGTTTGTGTTCTCAAACAACATGTCATTAGTGGATGGATTTGTTTTATGGAACTGTGTCTTGGCAGTGATGTATATGTTATGATATTGTGTATATGTGTACGACCCAGGTCTGGTGTAGTCAAAATAATATTTGTATTATTATTACAACTGATTCTGAAAAATGCAGTATCAGTGACGGTTTGTCCAAATTGTTGGTGATATGGAATCAACCGGCCTGTCCAAATCATTGGTGATATGGAATCAACCGACGGTGATGATAATCACAACACCGCCGAAAAATGCCACAACGGCGGTGAAAGACAATACAACACCGCCGGATCAAACGCAAGTACGGCGGTGTTGGACAGGACTTCACCGCCGCATAGTATGCCAGACCGACGTTGATACTGCCATCAACACTGCCGGATCAAACGGAGATCGGCTGTGTTGGTACCTACATCAAAGCCGGATCATAACCCGGACCGACGTTGATGTCTCATTCATCGCCGTCGGATGGTACTCCGTCAAATCACCGGATCGTACGCAACACCGGCGGTGGTACGCGACCAATTGCCGCTGGATCGTGCTCTGACGCGGCGGTAAAGGTAACCGACAACACCGCCGTATCATACGCTAATCCAGTGGTGATGAACAATACCACCGCCGGTTGAGAGTCCGGACTCTCAACCGGTAGTGATCGGCCAGGCTATCACCAATGAATTTCACCAACATCGGCCAAAACCGTCGGTGAAGGGGGGTTTGGAACAGGCGGTGATGAACTTTCTGTAGTAGTGATGCATCCAAACATTAAAATCTTTCATGCAGACATAAGTTTCCATCTCTAAATATCCATAAGATAGATAAGTAATGATGATCCTAGCTCAGTACTGTTGTTTAGGTTCTCTTTCCTGAATGATGATCCTCAGTCCTGTTGTTTAGGTTACCATTCCTAAATGACACAAATTTCCTGCTCCCTTTAAAAGATAAAAAGCATAACATGTTCACATCACAACTATATACATATGTAAGTATAAATCCAACTAAACAGATGCTGCCTCATTGCCAGCCTTCCTACTGTCCTCACTTGGCAATTGCTCCTGCTTGCAACCAAATAAACATGTCCCAATGAGTATCAGTGCTTAGTACAAAAGAGTTTTAGAAGTATAACCGAGAACTAAGATCTTCAGGTAAAAAGCACAGTTCCATGTATTATGTAATATAACAAACATAACCGAATGGGTCACAAGGTTGCTTCCATTGTATTTCATAAGCCACAGTACCATATATTTACACTATCCACTAAACAGCCACCGAGAAGAACAATGTTTTAGTTACTTTTCCACCACAACCAAGTAGGCACATATATTTACATGTCAACATATCAGTAACTTTATATCTGCCTGCTAACTGGATATAGAATCAGATTCACTGTAGTGAGTTATGGAACTTTCAACAGAGTACTTATCTTGACACAAAATAAAATAGCATTCAATGCGAATTGTGATTCCAAAGGACCTACTAAAAAATTTATATGCCCTCCAGAAAATATATACTTGGTTCTTTGAGATTCAGGGGGTGCAGCATAGGGTCATAGATATGCCCTTCAGAAAGGCATAGTATCAGGTCACGTTCAAAAAATTCTTATGAGAAGCATAGTTGAATGAAAGTAACTGAATTTCCAGAATTGACTTAAAAAATAGAAACCGAAAGTAAGAGATTCTTACATTTAGTTGTACTAACATCGAGATTGTTGAAATTCACTTGTATTATTCCAAATTTATTCATTCGAACTCTTCTACCCTGATGTACATTGTCAACCGAATCACACTTGAACAAAACCACATGTCCTGTATTCGAGTAATTTAATCCAAAGTGGGGAATATTATAGGTAGGTACTTACATAGTCTGAAAACCAACTCACGTATAGCGATGATCGATATAAACTTTTAAGGTGTTTTGGCAAAAACGCCTCCAATTGCTGTAGGTACTTAAGGCTTTTTTAGTTTAGCCTTTAAAAAAATTTCGGAGGCAGTTTTAGAAGAATGCCTTTATGCAACAAGCAATTAAGGCACTTTGAGAAAACGCCTTCTATAAAGAGACACGTTGTAGTGGGAATTTTCTAGGAGTTTCACATTAATCAGTTCATTTTTCATAGAAAAACGTAGGAATAGAAAAAAAATCTGCATTCCAAACACGACCTTAGTGGTGTCAATGGGCCTTAATGGAGACATGGCCGTGGGCTACGTGATAGAGTTTATCTATGGGCCTAACACTCCGTCCGCCAGAATCTCTTCAACCATTGATGTCACCCGGCACCCGGATCCAAACACTGATGGTACCAAATTTGGCCTTACGTTGTGTTATAAAAAGAACAAAGGTGAGGTCTACATCGTCGAATAAAATGTGGTTTTGCAAACTATGGTTTGTGTGTTTCTTTTCGTACAACAACTGATGTATCATGTCATCGGTTGATAAAATGAAGCTGTATGCGGTGACCAGGCACTGAGCTTCGATGAAGCTCTCGTGTGCCGTCTTATGTTCAGATTTTGTTTGACAGCGATTATAGCTGTTCCATAAAGCTAATGGAAAGATGCTTTTCAAATAAAACAAAATATAGATAGCTTTATTTGAACTTTCTTAGAAAGATAGTGTACATTTTATTCCAGGCTCCGCAAAAGCACAAGCACAAAGGCCAAAGGCTTTCACCACCGTACCGTACCTCTATTGAGTAGGAGTAAACCGCAACGAAATTGTTCTAGTGGACAGAAAACAAGTCTGTTTGGTTCACGCGGGAAGACTTGATGATGGTGTTCGCTGGCCCAGTCGTCCTTGGCTCGTTGTCCCAGTCAGTCACACACGCCAGCAGCCTAGCGTCTGGAATGGGTTATGGCAGAGTATCTGATTGGTAGCTTCGCTGTACAGTACGTGTCTCTGTGACTGACTGACTTTTTCTTTGAAGAAATACTGTCTGACCGACTGACTGAAACAGCCAAACGATGGGCTCTATTATTCGTCGGTTTGGTACATCTCATATCATCATATATACTACTGGAGTATACGTACTATTCTGCTACTACTACAAACCAAATCAAATGCTAGCTAGTAGTAATTAACAATGGCCGCGGTGGGAGTGAGCTGCAGCCGTCCCTCCCTGTTTCTGTTGCCATGTGCAGCCGAGAGCACCTCCGAACGACCGAGTCGGCATATCTCGAAATTCATGAAGTCACCACAGGCGCCTCACTATCGACGAGGACGTCACCTACCACTGAAAGCATAGTGACGTTAAATCCTGGAATAAATCCAGGAAAACACGAGCACTCGTGTCAAGTCGAAGACTTAAACCCGGATGGACAGGTTCTACGAAAAAAAAAGAGAAAAACCCAACTCGTTCTTGGCTTCTTGCCGAAGGTGAAGGCAGCAGAGGTTCAATGTATACATGCACTTTAACTTAGTGCTTGTTTAGTTCCCAAAAACTTTTCCAAAAAGTGCTACAGTAGCTATCACATCGAATCTTGTGATACGTGCATGAAGCATTAAATGTAGACGAAAAAAACTAATTGCACAGTTTGGTTGGAAATTGCGAGACGAACGTTTTGAGCCTAATTAGTCCATAATTCAACAATAATTACCAAATAAAAACGAAAGTACTAAGTAGCTAAATTCCCAAAAAATCGCGGACTAAACACAGCCTTAAGAAAAAGGGACCGGAGTTGATCAACAGGACCGAGTCCTAAGGGGCTTAGGCCCACCAAGTGCTGTGATTGGGGACACGATGAACTGTTTAATGGCCTGGTCCCAGACCTCACCGAGCATGTATAAGAACTTAAGAAGAGGACCCGTTCTCCTGAACGAACTAACGATTAGTTTTACCCACCAATCGGCAAAGCTCGGATGAAGTGCTGAAGACCTACGCCAGCCGCGGACCTCGACTCACCAAATTAATTTTGGTATATGCATCAATGTGGAGTTGTGGACATACACATATCCCTTTGAGTTGACGCACACATGCATACACCTATGGACAAACTCCCTATGTACATGTATGTACGCACGCATACTACTACTACTGCTGTCTGTGGGTATATGGGCATACTCCCAACGTATATGTGTGCACACATACTCTTATGTTTTTAGTATGCATGCAAGCATACTCATTTCATTACAAATATGTATGCACGGATGATACTCTCTTTGCCTTTTAAGTATGTAATCATACAACCTGTACCGTTGCCCGCACGTACATTATTCTAAATTAACTGCAGCTAATTTGTACGCACGTACATTATTTTAAATTAACTACAGCAAAAATTAGGACATGTTTGGGACACCTCTACGAGCTCCAGATTCACAAAAAATAGCTTTACGCTACTAAAAGTTACACAAACGTTGTAGTTCCACCCACTACTTCAGAATCGATTTTTAGGGGCGGCTCGTAACCATTTGTAGGGGCGGTTTGGCCAGCCGCCCCTACCGAACCGTCTCTACAAATCATGCATTTGTAGGGGCGGCTCCCAGGCCGTCCCTACAAATCGATTTGTAGGGGCGGCTGTAGTACCAGCCACCATGTTCAATCTAGAACCGCCTCTACAGTACGTTTTCTCGCAAAAAAAATTCAAATTTACAATTCAAAATCGCATTGCCGAACGTCCCGCGACCAACGTTCCGAACCGCGTTCGCGTTGCCGAACGCCCCGCGACCACAACTACAAGCACAAGAGTATTCTATAAACTACAATTACAAGTCCAATTCATAAGAATATATACAACCCATCATTAAATATACAAATTCTATACACATTCTTATCAACGTCCTAGAGCTAGCCTTTTAGTCTCACGAAGGTGTTGGTACTGAGGATTTGTACCTAACTCAGACTCTCGGTCATGGTAGGCGTCTCTGACGTATACAATCTGGTCCAATATGAAGTTGCAAAGGTCGCCGACGAGCTCTAAGAGTTGGTCATCCTTGTATGGGTCTCTTTTCATTCCTTTCTCTTCTCTCCACTACAAGAGAACAAGTTTCGGTTTAGTATTTGATACAATGTATGAAGTTTTTATATTACGGGTGAAAAGGTTTAAACTTACCCTTAATGGGTGTCTCCTGTAGGCACCGGTGTTACTCATCATAGAACATATATAGTATCCACAATGTACACTCCCAGGCCTCTGTTTGGGGCACTGTGTGTTTTGCATATGAAAATGTTAAGTAATGCTTTTGACAGCCATGTAACGAAGTACTGAAGAAGTAAGTTACACTTATCGCACATAGTGTTTTTATAGCCAGCTTTTCCTTCCTTACTGGATCATGCCTTCCATGATGATTAGTGACATAGAACCTAAATGCTCTGTTCGAATTATTTTAGCAAATACAACTTGTTAGTATCCAAAAGTGAATGTTACAAGTATGTATACAAACATATAAGCTAATGAGGATTGTCGATATGTATACGTCTTGAGAATCGATATGAAGTCTTTGTATGTCACCGTGTCCCTATCTAATGAATCAAAGACCCATGCCATACTCCTCCCGATATCAACGGCTATACAAATTCAGTGGTTGCTGCATGGATTTAATCATAGAACTAGATAAGCTCTTTTGCATCGAATAAAATATATCAAATAAAGCTTTAAGTATAGAGTTGAACTTACTCGAAGTTGTATGGTAGCCATATAGTAGAGTGTTGTTGGAGATTTTTAAAAGCCATGGCAATGTATGCCGCAACCTTAAGGGACTCTTCCCTTAGTTTCGCCGTACGGATGCGCTCTTTCTCCCAAAGAGCCTTTGCATCAGCTAGCTCTTTGGCATCCAGTGTCCACAGTTTAGGGTAATTAAAATTTGTTTGGGCTATAGCTTGAGGGTCTACATACCTGGCTTTCACACTTGGCATTTGTTTGACAATGTGCACTTGTATTCTACAAATCACGGCGTGGGTTAGTTACAACAAAATTCAAAGATTACATTCATATCATATTGGGTGGACAAGGACTTACAGGCACCACGTGCGAATTAGATTCATCTCCAATTCTCCCAGGTGAAAGCATGTGTGCATGTCATTGAAGTCAAAGACAATTTTCCCGGCTAGGCTTCCAAATGTACCGGTGGGGAAGCATGCTTGTATGATATCTATGCTCATTGAGAGAACACGCAAGTACCAATCATGGAACCTTCTCATTCCAAGTGGTAGGCGCTGGATGTCCCGGTTTGGTAGGAAGGGCTTGCCTCTTTCATATGTTTTCGGGCAATCCTTTGACCATTCGATGGCATCAACATTTGGATACTGCTTTGCAATTTAGTGGAGTTTGCTAGTGACGGCCTCCTCAGAACCGCATGATGGGACTTTTTTAACTTGGTTCTCAGGCTTGAACTGGTCATGGGAATACCACTTGGACCCCGACGAGAAGTCTTTGATCGGAACATAAACTGGCCTTATGTTGATTGGAATCTTCTTTTGGAGTTCCCATTCAGGCACGTTCTCATCTTCTTGTGCATCACCTTCTTCAGGAGGCACTCGTTGTTCATGTATCGGTTGTGCTTGTTGAGAAGACTGTGGCATCTCATCATGCACTTGCTCGGTACGAGCTGGAGAAGGTTGTGGCATCTCATCAGGCACATGCTCGCTAGGAGGTGGGGAAGAATGTGGCATCTCAGGAATGTGGGGGTCACGAGACGGTGAAAATATCTCCCTGACCTCAACAACTCGCTCCAAATTTGGGAGAGGAGGAGGCGGCGAAGAAGCAGTCAATATAATATCTCATTTGTGCCAGAGGATGAACTGCCCCATAACGTCTCCGAGTAACACCAGCCCCTCGAGAGTTGCATAGTCTATCCTTCACTGCATGAACTCGGGCTTCACTGTATGCACCTCGACCCTAGTGTAGTCCGGCGGTATCTTATTATTGTGGTGTAAGCCACCGGGAGGATGTGCCACACCCGTTGCCACCTCCATCACAGTGTTCTGCCGGCCGCTGAGAAACACCAAGGTGCAACTAGTTGGTTCCCGTATGCGATCGATTGGGGTTGTGGCTGCAGTGGAACCTTGGCTGCTAGGAACTTTCAGAGGGCTGCCAACTAATGCCAGTTCTCCTGACGGCGTCACTAATATCCGTGGCTCCATAGACAGTCCTTGCTCCTCCAGCGCCTTCTCAACTAGAGCCTTCACTTGGAGCTCAAGACTAGTCTCCCGGTCTCGGCCATGTTTCTTGTACATGTGCCTATCCTCTTCGAATCCTTGCTTCCAGGTCGTTCTTTTCCCAAGCCCTCTGGTGCGGCCTGTGTGCTCCTTGTTTCCCAAGCCAAGGCTATGCTCGTCCCTCTCTCTGGAAGGATTGAATGAGCCCTTCTCCTTGTCTTCAGCATATTTCAGTATCCTTGATACCGTCTCTTGGGTCTCCGGCTTATCAAACTTAAGATTACTGCCGGATGATTCCGTACTCCTCGCATATATCCAGTTCCTTGAGTGTACCTTCAAATTCGAACAACATGTACAACTTTTATTTTGGTCATCTTGTCATGTGACTTTGTTTGAACGATTCAAATTTTGAAATTCAAATAATTTTAACTTGAAACAATATTTTGAAAGAGTAAATGATTTCAGATGAAAAACTCATGAATACCAAAGTTGTAGAACTCATCAATATGTATAACTTTTATTTTGATCATATTTTTATTTGACCAAATTTGAACAGTTGAAATTTTGAATTTCACTAAATGGCAATTTCAAACAAGATTTTGAAACCTTAAATGATTTCAACAATAAAAGTCGTGAACATAAAAGTTGTTGAACTCCTCACTATCTACAACTTTTATTTTGGTCACTTCTTCATGTGATAAAGTATTAGTAAACATTGTTCATAAATTCACATATGACTCATAGTTTCATGAACTATACGAGAAACATATTGATTTGTGAACAATGTTTACTATCATTTTGTCAGATGAAGAAATGATCAAAATAAAAGTTATAGATATTAATGAGTTATACAACTTTGGTATTCATCACTTTTTCAGCTGAAAATCATTTAATGGTTGAAAATCTCGTTCGAACTTGTCATTTTTTTAAAATTTGAAAATATGAAATTTTGTAGTAATAGAGTGGATGTTCAAATAGAGTCATCTGGATATTGCAAAGGGTAGTCTCACACACATGCATAAAATGTAGTCTCACACACATACAAAAATATGTAGTTTTACACACGTACATAAATATATAGTCTCACACGCATACATAAATGAAGTCTTATAAACACACACTTACACAAACACTCCACGTTCAACAACTAGCTAGCCCGCTATAATGACTTTCCCTTTCACACATTTTCGTTCACATGGCATTATGTCTTTGGGGAGGTTCTTTTCCACAACACTGATCTTCTTAGGAAAGTCTGTGAATAGCGGCATCTCATCGTAGTTATTGTAAGCTTCAACATGATCCACGTCATCAACTCCAATAATGTGTTGTTTCCCGGAGGCAACCACGTGCTTTGTCTTCTTCTTCAGGGGAGATGTTACTTTGTGGGTCAGACATATAGAATACTTGTGCGACACGTGAAGCGAGCACCCAAGGGTCATCTTGGTAGCCTAGATTCTCGAGGTCTAGGACTCTCAATCCGATCTCGTTCAGTTGGTGTTGTTTGATCCAGCGGCATCGAAACAGGGCCACCGTTATATCCCTTCCATAGTCAAGTTCCCATATCTCTTCAATGATGCTAAAGTATTGGATCTTTCGCCCTAATCCATCGAGAGCCTCTATTCGAACGCCGTTGTTTTGGTTCACATATTTACTATCCTTTGCGTGGGTATAGTACGTATAACCATTGATGTCATAAGCATTCCAAGATGTCACTTATCTCGATGGCCCCTCCGCCAACCTACTGATGGTAATAAAGTCTATAGTTTCTCCAGGCGGTATGTTTTGGTCCTTCAACCATGTAGTTAGTCGTTGCTTGTATTGTTTCATGACCCAATCATCCGAACGGCCATTTCTCTCTGCCATAATGATAGCCAAGTGTTCATCAATATATGGTTGCATCAGTTGTGTACTTTGCAAGACACTGTAATGCGCCTAACTCACCTCTTTGTAATCATGGTCGATGAACACTTTTCTACCACTGGTGCCCTTCCCAGCCAGCCTACCCTTATGACGAGAATTAGGTTTACTAATTCCTTTCTGTACTTTTAGGTACTCTTGACAGCACTCGATGACTTCTTCAGTACTGTAACCCTCTATCATGGATCCCTCTGGGTATGCTCGATTATGCACGTATCAACTTAGAACCGACATGAACCGCTCGTAGGACCACATTTCATGCAAGCAGCAAGAGACTAGTGCCTGTATTTGATGAACCATGTGAATCATGAGATGTGGCATTATATAAAAAAAAGCAGGAGGTAAACACATCTCCAGTTGGTTTTATGTCTCCACCACAAATTCATGTAGGTCACTCAGCTCTTGTTTGCCAATCGTCTTCTGTGAGATCTTCGAAAAGAAGTAGCACATGCGGGTGATGGCCATTTTCAAGAACTCTGGCTTTATAGCCCTGATTGTAATAGGTAGAAACACTGTCAGCATCACATGGCAATCGTGAGCCTTGCAGTGTGTTATTGACAAGTCCTTCATCGACACTAGCTTCTTCACATTTGCGGAAAACCCAGTCGGGACTTTGATCCCCCTCAGAAAAGTGCATATAGCTCTCTTCTCGTCTGGTGTTAGGTTGAAGCACGCCGCGGGCAGAGTGTATTTTCCATTAGCCTCAGGTACCGGGTGAAGCTGTGGCATCACGTTTAGCTGCACCATGTCTTTCTGTGCTTTCAAACCATCCTTTGACTTGCTTGTGTCCATCAAGGTAGCAATGAGACTCTCAAAGACATTTTTCTGCACGTGCATAGCATCAATGTCATCGGGGACCTCCAAGTTTGGCCAATAAGGCAGATACTGAAAGAAGATCGATTGTTTCTTGAAAGGTACGCCTTCGACAGGAGGTGTGCTTCTATCTCTGTTCGTCCCATCTGGATTTTTCTTTCCTTAGACGACGCGTATGTTTTTCATCATTCTGTACACGTGTTCTTCGTTATGACGTCTCTCCGGAGGGGGTTCAATCTCCGGAGGGGCTTCAATAAATTTATCCACCTCTTCACGGAAACCTGCCTTGAACCTTAACAAACCATACATCCAAGAGTTCCTGTACTCCATCTTTTACAACAACAACAAAACAAACATTAAAGGACTACTTATTCAGATATATATAAAAATGAATCAAATTAATAATTACTTGAGAATAATTGTATATACTTTAGATATATATGAATATAAATCTAATATAATTACATGAAGCATACAAACACACCATGATAGAGGAAAATTAATTAATGGCTCATTTATCCATAAATAATTAAAATACATATTTATTAATTACAATAAACAATTTCAAAGACAACAATTAGCAACAATTATACTTTATCCAATATCTTTCATACAAACCCTAGTCCAATTTCATCAAACATAAATTTACAAAAACGAAATTAATAAAAAAAACCAAATCCTAGATCTAGATCCACATGCACATGCACATGAAACATCCATAAAACTAACTAATTGTTCACTAAAATCAAGAAATATGGGTATGATCTTGTTCCCATCCCTAATTTACCCTAGTACATTTAAAACTTGGGTCTAATTTGCTTCATAAGTAGCTCAAGCACCATAGAAGAGAGAGAGAGAAACAAAACTCTAATTACTCACCAACCAACCATTAAAACTATAAAAAAATGTGGAATAGCATTTTCTTACCTTCTACAACCTCTCCACCAAAGGATTTGAGACCAAAACCTTCCCCCTTAGTAGAGCAATTTTTGGGAGGTGCCCAAGGCCTCCCCACCTTTGTTTCACGGGTTGGAGTGAGTGACCCGAGGAGAAAGAAGGTGTTGCAGCTGTTTTATATGTGGGTCATTTGTAGGGGCGGCTGGTGATTGAGCCGCCCCTACAAATCGGAGCTATGTATACGGGGGTCATTTGTAGGAGCGGCTGGTGATTGAGCCGCCCCTATAAATCGGAGCTATGTATACGGGGGCATTTGTAGGGGCGGCTCAATCACCAGCCGTCCCTACAAATAGCAACTCCAGAGGCGGCTGGTGATTGAGCCGCCCCTACAAATCAGACCACATTTGTAGGGGCGGCTCGTATCACCAGCCGCCCCTGCTGTTCCATTTGTAGGGGTGGCTGGTGTCTGGGCACCCGAGCACGCCACTATAGGGGCGGCTCCATCACCAGCCGCCCCTACAAAAAAAAACGAACCGTTGCTAAAATTCGTTTTTTACGTAGTGACCAAATCCGAATTCATCAAAACGATGAATCTAGGGGACATATTCATCATTTTAGTGGAGCTTCTAAAGGTGTGCTCCACCGAACTTAGTTTGGTGATGTTGGAGAAAATTACCCACCATACCACTGATTACACACCCTTTCCCATACCAGTTCATTTCTGTTCGCGTTTCTTTCCGTCGGGCGCCTCTTCTTCTCCCTAACTCTTCTTCTCCACGACTCCTCTTCCCCTGACCTGGCGCTGTGCCTGCCCCGGCCGGCCTCGCACCACCCCCGGTCGGCCGCGCGCTTGCCCAAGTCTCGGAATGGCTAGGCTTCGCGGCAACCTTGCTTCTGCACTGGTCGCACGCCGCCACCGGCCGCCTTGCCGCCCCCGGCTGGCCGCGCGCTCACCCTAGCCCCGGCCGCGCTCGCCCCAGCCCGGCCACAAGCTCGGCCGTGGCCGTGCCTGGCCTCGCCCAGCCGTGCCCGGCTGTGGCTGCCGTTCACCATGGTTGTCCGCACCGTGCCCCGCCAAGCCGCGTGAAGGAGGAAGAAGGCCGGGAAGAAGCTTTTTCGGACACTGACACGTGGGGCCTATCCCAAGGGCAAATTAGGTCATTCTAACCAAAATGCTCTTGCGTGGATCTGGAGCTATTGTGTAGCCAAGCGCGATTCCACGGTGGATCTCAAATTTACTAGTAGAAATACACCATGGTGAATCTCATATCTATATTCACTTTTTTTCGATGGTCAAACTATCCCGAGCAGGCCCTTAGCGAAAAATTTCCCCATACTCGGTAGAAGCCAACCTCACGAGATAAGCTTTCAATCCTAGGTGCGTACAATTTTTAAACGAGAGATGCCTGCGGCGTCTGGCCGGCCGTAATTCACAGGTGCGTACAATTTTTAAACGAGAAATGCCGGCGGCGTCTGCCGGCCGTAATTCGCGGGATTGGTAGGCGCGCGGTTAGACTTTCGAGAGTACCCCATATCCTTTCCTTATTTATATTTTTTTAGAAAAAGAAAAAAGAAAAACTCATCTCTAAAAGTACCCTATATCTCTTCTCCGTATTGACAAACAGGTCGGCATCGTGCGTAAAAATACGCGCAGCCTGCTCGCGCGCATCCGACGCGCCCTCGCCTGCCTCCCCGACGCCGTCTCCAAGAAGATCGTGATTTTCTCTGCGGCAGCCCCACCGACGCGCCCTTGCCTGCCTCCCCGCTGCGCCGCCTCGCGTCGGTGCCGCCCACCGTCGACGCGTCCGGGTCCTCCTCCTGGTCATCACGGACACGGAGGCCGCAGGCGCAGTGCGCTCCGCCGTCTTGGCCTCCCGTCGCGCCGTCTCTACATTCCTGCGACGTCGGGGTCGTTGAGACGTTGAGTAGCTTGGCTGTGGGGTCATCGGCCGTGGGGCGTCGGGTTTGTGTAACGATAGGTTCGAGTCGACCCTAGGGTCGATGTTTCATGAACCGGATTACACCTCTTTCGATTCTGTGTTCTGTGATTTTCGTTCCTTCGTCGCTTGCTAGCTTGTGTTGAGGGCCGGCAGGCAGCAACTTGCCTGTTTGCCTACTGCTGCTATCGACCGGCTGCTGCTGCCTGCTTGCCTGCTGGTTGCCGGATGATGGCCTGCTCATGTACTGAATGTAAAAGTGCTGACAAAATAAAATGCCGATGGAAAAAAAAGTACTGATGGAAAAAGTGTGTGGGACCATAATTTTGATATTTTAGAAGTCAAATATAGGGTGCTCTTGGAGATGACCTCTTTTTTTCCTCCCCGTACTTTTTTGGGAGTTGGCAAAACACTATGTTTTGGGAACAAAATTTAAGGTACTCTTGCAGATGCTCTTAGTGGGTTTCGGTACTTTCAGTTGCACAGAAAAAGGAGCTCTGAACGGACAATGCGCCGACAGCACGTCCAGTGACGGCAAACTCCGACACCGTCCTGTACATCTGCGGCGTGAGCGCCGGAAGCCTGGCGTCTTCCGACTGTAGGACGTGCATGGCCTGCTCGATGGACGGCCGCTCGCTCTGGTCAGGGTGCGCGCACCAGAGCCCGACGACGAGCACCCTCTCCATGCACCTGTCGTCGACCTCATCACCGGCCCTCAGCCGCTCGTCCGCCGCGTCGAGGATCGCGTTCCGGCCGTACAGACCCCACATCCACTTGACCAGGATGAAGTGCGCTCCGCCTTCGAGGAGGATCACGGGGCACCGGCCGGAGACGATCTCGAGGAGGACGATGCCGAAGCTGTAGACGTCGGAGTAGGTGCTCGGGTGGGCTGTGTTGACGAACTCCGGGTCGATGTATCCCGCGGTGCCCATCACGGCCCTGGTGGTGTGCCACCGCGCGCCGTGGTCGCCGAGCCGGGCAAGGCCAAGTCGCCGAGCCTGGTACCTAGCGACTCGTCCAGCATGATGTTGCTGGGCTTTATGTCGCCGTGCACCACGCATTGCTCCCACTCCCGATGGAGATACCGCAGCGCGGATCCCAAGCCAAGGATGGTCTGGTACCTATGTGTACCTTAAAAATCAATCAGTGCTTGCTAAAAAGAGGTAAAGCTAGCCTAAATATTCTCACAACAATCATAATCATCCATCCATATATAAGTAACCATTTATGCTATTATGAAAAAAGAATATAAGAAACATTGTAAATTTGTATCTAATAAATTAACCACCTCTAACAATAACCTAAAGTAACCCATGTTATTATAGAAAAATTCTTAAAATACTTCTATAATCCTTCTCAATTACTCTCCTCTATCATTATTACTAATATAGAAAAAATGAACTATGTTATGCATGCATACGTGTCACTTTACAAATCACATACACGTATGCATGGGTGATGGGCATTTCGATCTAAGTCAAAATACATAGCACCGTTGTTAAGTGTCACCATTTACGTCACATATATATGCATATATATTTGATGTCAAACACACATAGCTTAAGCTAAAATTTCAACTAAACACATATCATGGAGATGCGATGCAAGGGGAACAAATATGGATAAAATTACATATAGAGTAATTTTGGTAACAAGAAATTATTACAAGAAGACAAAATTTAAGAAGGATGTACTGTATTTATATAAACCTGGACAAATTAGAGGACCAAATATAAACAACTTTGATAACCATGGGGCCAGATGTGCTGAGCTTATCCATGAATCTTCTAGCACTCATATATGTCGCTTATTATTACTTGTCTATCTATGCATGATAATTAACTACGGATGGTTACATGTGTTGTTTACCTTTCTGGCCACTTCAAAAAGCTCTCGCTGTCGCTGCTGTGGAGATGCCTGTCGAGGCTGCCTTGGGCCACCAGCTCGTAGACAAGCAGGAGGCCGTGGCGGCTGTCGCACCAGCCTAGGAGCTGCACGAGGTTGCGATGCTTGAGCCGGCTGATGATCCTCACCTCCGCCTCGAACTCCTTTCTCCCCTGCGCCGACGACTCCGATGATAACATCTTGATGGCCACCGGGCGCTCTTCGCCGGCAACGGCAAGCTTACCCCTGTAGACGCTTCCGAAGCCACCGCGACCGAGCTTGCCATCTTCCGCGAAGTTGTTGGTGGCCGTGGCGGTACGCGTACCGCCGGGGGCCGCTGGCAGCCACTCCTCTCTCGAGCTCGGCCCTGCTGTAGTCTTTTTCTTGGTAATCGTTGTCGTCGTCGCTGCTTCCATTTGGTGGTATTCCTCTTCCTCCCGACGATCTTCTTCTTCTCTTGTGTTTCTGCTGCCGTACAAGAAAGGCCAGCACGGCTGCACATGCCAAGAGAAATAGCAGAGGCACTAGCACAGCCACGGCGATTATCAGGTTTCCTACAGATCTCTTCTTGGGATTCTGGATGCTGTCAACTGTCAGAGGCGGCAGGGTGGATGTGAATGACCATGACAGTATCTTGTGCAGCTCGGAATTGGTGCCAGTCGCCGCTGAGAAGCCCACGGCGACATTCTCTGGCAGGTATTTGCTCAGATCGATAGTTTTGTTGACGTTGTACCATGTGTTGTTGATGTTGAGATCAGCGACTAGCAACTTGGTGATATTGTTGTACCTGACGATGGCCATCTTGGTGAAATTGGACTTGAGGTTATTGTTTTGCGAGGTGATGTTGGTGGCTGCCGTGGAGATGAGGGAGTTGACGTCGATTCCGATATGGTCGTCGCTTATATCATAGTAATCCCGATTCTGAAAGGTGTCAAACTCCACCGCGATGATCCCAACGGTATCGTTCGGAGAGTTGGGGAGGAGGCCCAAGGTGGCCCCGCCGCTGTTCACACCGGACTCGGGAGGCGCGAGGAAGAAAGCCAGCCCGTCGCCGCCCGAACTACTGCCAACCAGCGTTATGTTGAAGTGGAAGGTGGTGGTGAAGCTGGCCATCTCGCCACTAGCTCTGTCCCATAGCGGCACTGCTTCCACGTATTGCGCCCAGCCGGCGCTGCTTGTGGTTTCTTGGTTGTATCTGCTTCTTGTCAGCCAAAGCGATTCGCCATCGATGGTCGCATCGCCGGTGCATTTTATCCGACCACGGATGTTATTAGGGCTTTGGGGTGGGGTGAAGGTAAAGCTGAAGTTGAAGGAGAGCGAGCTAGCGCGACAGAAATGGATGGCCGGCATCAAGAAGCAGTAGTAGAGGCACGAGGACAAGACGAGGAAGGAGGGACGGGAGCTCACTCTCACTGCGGCCATGGTTATGCTATTTGGGTGTGATGTGTTTTGGGAGGTGCTCCCAAAACACATCACACCCAAATAGCATAATGTCAGCCACCGTAGCAACTCGGCCCAAGATGGAGCACCTGGAAGCCGGCCCGGAGGAAGAAGGCCCAGGAAGCCCAACCCGCGAGTAACTGGCGACCAATGGATTTGATCCGTTCACCGCTTGCATGCGCGTATTGAGGCTAAGCCTCTGTAACGATATAGGAACGAGTATCCCGGAAGGGAGGGGGTCTGTCATTTTGGTAAACTCTGAACCTGTTCCTAAAGCTAAGAACTCTTCCGACGCCGCATCTGGTTCCTCCTTCTCCTTCCTCTTCCTCCGATTCTTCTTCTAGTTCTTCCATCTCCCACCTCCGTCTCTCACAAGTGGTATCAGAGACACCGGTTCTCGGCCTCTAGTCTCGATTGGTGGAGCGTCCCGCCGATCTGGATCCTGCCCTCCTTCCCACCCACGACCACTACACCCGCCTTCAACGTCACCGTGGTGCCATGGGTCCCGACCAGAAGGCCCTGCTGGCCGAACTCGACAAGCGCTTTGATGTTCTGGAGCGGAAGCTCGATGCCACGGCGGCGTCCTCGTCCACCCGTCTGGATGCCTTGGAGTCTGCAGCCAAGGTGTTCGACGAATGGCGCCCGGGGGTCGACGGCGTCATCGACGACCTTCGCCTTGAAGTCACCAAGCTCGCGACTCTCAAACTGGAAGTGGGGAAGATCTCCAAGTACATGGAATGCTCCATGGTGGACGGACCGTCAGCGACTTCCGGGGTGATAGCGGCAGCGCCCGTCACCAAGTCTGCTTCGGCTCCTGCGTCGCCCTGCGCCTCGCCTCGCGACGCCAAGCCCGTCGTCACTCCGCACTTCAGATCCGACGGCTTCGGCGACGTTCTGGCTGCCCCGCGCCCATCTGTGGGATCTGCAGCCCCTCGGCCCAGCGGGCACCGCGTCGACCTCAGGAACCGGGAAGGTGCATTCGGAGTGGTTACCACTCTGATTCCACCTCCCGGCAAGGGTACGTTTCCTTGCCCGCCTTTTTCACCGCATCCATTACCAAGCCCTCCTCCCCGCCCATCACCTCCGCGTCCACCTCACCCACACCCAGGGGGTTATTACGAGTCCAGATATCAGGGGGGTCCTGGGGGCGGCCATACCGGCAAGCTTCCCAAATTTGACTTCCCCAAGTTCGAAGGAGATCATCCCAAGCTGTGGATCAAGCAAGCTATTCAATATTTTGAACTCTATCATGTTGAGTCTGTGGTTTGGGTGCAAGCAGCCACTATGCACTTTCATGGTGCAGCCAAACGTTGGCTATCTTCTGTTGAGGATCAGCTTGCGACAATCTCTTGGTCTGACTTTTGTTCCCAATTGCTTTTGCGCTTTGCCAGGGATGAGCACGAACTCTTGTTACGTCGCTTGTTCCAGATTCGGCAAACCGGCCCGGTCACTGAATACATCAATCAGTTTGTTGCTCTGGTAGATGATCTGAAATCCTATACCCAACACCCAGACCCCCTCTACTATACCCAACGTTTTCTCGACGGCTTGCGCGATGACATCAAAGCTGTTCTTCTTGTTCAACGTCCATCTACTTTGGATACTGCTTGTGTTCTTGCTCAATTACAGGAAGAGGCGCTGGGACTCTACAAGAGGCCGATTCGGCGTCTGGATAACTCCCCTGCATATAAACCGGCATGGCCTAATGCCCTGGCGCTGCCTCCACCGCCAACAAAGCTTGCTGATGGCGACAGTAAGCGGCTGCCCCAAGCTCTGTCGTCCTCGGCGGAAGACAAGTTCAAAGCATTACGAGCCTCGCGCCGTGCCCAGGGTCTGTGCATCCGGTGTGGCGCAAAGTGGAGCCGTGACCACAAGTGCTCAGACATGGTGCAGTTACATCTGGTGCAAGAGCTGATGGATTTATTTCCGGAGTCTGATGCAGCTGAGTGCTCTGAGGATTCATCACCAGACGAACAGATCATGATGCACCTCTCGGTGGCAGCGGTAGTGGGCTCAGCTTCCCCTAAGACTTTCAGCTTGTCCGGTCACATTCAAGGTCACCCTCTGTCTATTTTGGTGGATTCCGGTTCATCCCACACCTTCTTGAACTCTGTTTTGGCTCAGTCGCTCACCGGCATCAAGGACCTACCGTCCCCAGTTCAGGTGCAGGTGGCTAATGGGGCCATTCTACAATGCACATCCTTCTTACCCGATGCTCATTGGTCAGTGCAGGGCTGCTCCTTTGTCACCGACCTTAAGTTGTTGCCTCTTTCCTCTTATGATATGATTCTGGGTCTTGATTGGCTGGCCAGTTTTAGCCCGATGCAAGTTCACTGGGCTCAAAAATGGATCTCCATTCCTTATGAGGGAGCTACAGCTATCTTGCTTGGAGATTCTGCCGACCTTCCGGTGGGTTCTGTCATTCAACTCTGTTTGGTACAGCCTCCGGCGTCTTCCCAGTCAGTCTCCTCATTGCATCCGGCTGTGTCTGCATTGCTGGACGAATATGCTCATCTCTTTGAGCCGATTTTAGGAATGCCTCCCAGCCGGCACTGTGACCACTCCATCCCATTGATCTCCGGGGCTCCACCAGTCTTTGTGCGGCCTTACCGGTATGCCCCTATTCTGAAAACAGAAATTGAGCGGCAAGTGAAGGATATGCTTCAGCAAGGTATCATTCAGAAAAGCACCAGTTCCTTTGCCTCTCCGGTTATCTTGGTCAAGAAAAAGGATCAGTCCTGGAGGTTTTGCGTCGATTACCGTCAACTCAATGCAATCACCGTCAAGGGCAAATATCCCGTTCCCATCATCGAAGAATTATTGGATGAGTTGTCCGGGGCAGCATATTTCACCACCTTGGATTTACAGTCCGGCTTTCACCAAATCCGCATGAAATCGGGTGACGAATTCAAAACTGCCTTCCAAACTCACTTTGGTCAGTTTGAATTTCGGGTTATGTCCTTCGGCCTCACTGGAGCACCTGGTACCTTCCAAGACGCCATGAATACCACACTTGCTCCCTGTCTTCGGCAGTTTGTCTTGGTCTTCTTTGACGATATCTTGGTCTACAGCAAAACATGGGAAGAGCACCTCGTGCATCTACGCACCGTCTTTGATTTGCTGTCTACGGATCAATGGAAGCTGAAAATGTCAAAATGCTTCTTTGCTCAGACCTCGCTTTCTTATCTCGGTCATGTCATCAGTCAGGCCGGTGTAGGTACTGACCCATCCAAGCTAGAGTCCATTTCCTCTTGGCCAACTCCTAGTTCTGTCAAAGAACTTCGTTCTTTTCTTGGCCTTGCCGGCTATTACCGGCGCTTTGTTCGCCACTTTGGCATAATTTCCAAACCTCTCACCAATCTCCTTAAGAAACATGCCTTGTTCATTTGGACTCCTGATCATGACTTGGCTTTTCAGACCTTGAAAACTGCCCTCTGTCAAGCTCCAGTGCTGGCTCTTCCTAATTTTGCTAAACCCTTCTCCATTGAAACTGATGCCTCGGACTTGGGTGTCGGTGCTGTTCTCATGCAGGACGGTCACCCCCTGGCATTCTTCAGTAAAGCCTTGGGCCCCAAGTCACGCGGCCTATCAACATATGAAAAAGAATTTATGGCCATCTTGCTTGCTGTACAACTGTGGCGTCCTTACCTGCAATTTCAGGAGTTTGTCATTCTTACTGATCAAAAAAGCTTGACCCAGCTCATCGATCAGCGACTGCATACTCACTGGCAACAAAGGGTTTTCTCCAAGTTGCTAGGCCTCCAATACCGCATTGTGTACCACTCAGGTTCGGATAACAGAGCAGCAGATGCTTTGTCTCGGCACCCTTCCCCTCCAGCTGTGTGTGCGGCCGTCACTTCTTTGATTCCATCCTGGATCTCGACAGTGCTGGCCAGTTATCGACAGGACACCTTTGCTACTGCCTTGCTGACCAAGTTGTCGGTGGACTCCGCGGCCCTACCTCATTATTCACTGCAGTCTGGCTTACTCCGTTACAAGGGCCGCGTCTGGGTTGGTGATGACCCGGCCTTCCAACAGCACCTAATTGCCCAATTTCACTCTAGTTCCTGGGGGGGCCATTCGGGCATACCAGTCACATATATGAGGATCAAGCAATGTTTTGCCTGGAGAGGACTGAAAACTGCAGTCAAGAATTTTGTCCAGTCTTGTGCCATCTGTCAACAGTCCAAGTATGATAGAACCAGATCCCCAGGCCTCTTGCAGCCATTGCCGGTTCCTGATTCGGCGTGGCAAGTGATATCGATGGATTTCATCGAGGGGCTTCCACAATCTCAATCCTTCAACTGCGTGCTGGTCATAGTCGATCTTCTCACCAAGTATGGTCATTCCATTCCCCTCCGTCACCCTTTCACTGCTGTCACAGTTGCCAAGTCCTTCTTCCAACATGTTTATCGCTTACATGGCCTTCCCACCTCTATCATTTCGGACCGTGACCGTATCTTTACAAGTCACTTTTGGTCAGAGCTGTTCAAGCTTGCGGATGTCTCCCTTTGCCGCAGCACAGCCTATCACCCCCAGTCCGATGGTCAGACACAGCGGCTTAACCAGTGCTTGGAAACTTATCTGCGGTGTTTTGTCCATGCCTGCCCCAACAAATGGAGTCAGTGGTTGCCATCTGCGGAATTTTGGTATAATTCCTGTTATCATTCAGCTATCGGTCGCTCACCCTTTGAGGCGCTCTATGGTTATCTTCCGCGTTTCCTGGCTCTGGATGTTTCTGCTGGTTCACATCCGGACGTTATTGGCTGGGCTTCAGACCGACAGTGGATGGACCAGCTTCTTCAGCACCACCTCAATCGGGCCAAGCAACGGATGAAGAAGCAGTCTGATCAACACCGGTCAGAACGTAGTTTTGCAGAAGGTGATCTTGTTTACCTCAAGTTGCAGCCGTATGTCCAAACTTCCCTAGCACCTCGCTCTCATCAGAAGCTTGCTTTCCGCTTCTTCGGACCATTCCGGATTCTGGCTCGGGTCGGATCAGTCGCTTATAAGCTTGACTTGCCTGCTCATTCGGCGATTCACCCGGTTTTCCATGTATCCCAACTGAAGAAGGCTGTGGGTGCCAATCACCAGGTACTCCCCACCTTACCATCTGACTTTGCCATACACTTGGCTCCCGAACAGGTTCTGCAGACGCGCATGGTCGTTCGTGGGTCTTCTTCTATACCTCAGGTGCTTGTCAAATGGAACAACCTGCCGTCGGCACTGGCTACCTGGGAAGATTTTGAAGCTGTTCGCCAGGAGTATCCACGCGCCACTGCTTGGGGGCAAGCAGTGTTCCAAGGAGGAGGGGATGTCAGCCACCGTAGCAACTCGGCCCAAGATGGAGCACCTGGAAGCCGGCCCGGAGGAAGAAGGCCCAGGAAGCCCAACCCGCGAGTAACTGGCGACCAATGGATTTGATCCGTTCACCGCTTGCATGCGCGTATTGAGGCTAAGCCTCTGTAACGATATAGGAACGAGTATCCCGGAAGGGAGGGGGTCTGTCATTTTGGTAAACTCTGAACCTGTTCCTAAAGCTAAGAACTCTTCCGACGCCGCATCTGGTTCCTCCTTCTCCTTCCTCTTCCTCCGATTCTTCTTCTAGTTCTTCCATCTCCCACCTCCGTCTCTCACACATAACCATGGTGTGTGTGTGTGTATATATATATATATATATATATATATATATATATATATATATATATATATATATATATACTTCCTCCGTTCTAAATTGTAAATTATTCTGACTTTTCTAGATACATAGCTTTTACTATATATATATATATATAGACATAATGTATATCTAAATACGTAGCATAAGCTATGTATGTATCTAGAAATGCCAGAACGAATTGCAATTTGAAATGGAGAGAGTATCTTTGAACGAGTAAGAGTATATTGTATATACCACGGAATACTCTACGTGACTAAATTATCGCTATATGATCGAGAGTAATAGCGAGCCAGATTTTGGGATGGTTTCCTGCGAAGAACCTTCCTAGTTAGTAACAGTGGGCCAGACAACGAGAAATCAAAAAGACTTACCAAAGCATTGATTGATTGTTCAGATAATTCCTGCGAAGAACCTTCCTAGATGGTGACACGCGCGACATAAAGTTTATGCAATTTCGACGAATCTTACAAGCCTTTATGATTGATTGTTCAGATAATTCGGCTTGAAATTTGTTGGGATTTTTTTTTTCTTGGGGAAGACTAATACGAACCAGTAGTTAGTGCAACCATTGCGGAAGCAATCCGGCTTCATAGCAACGCATAAGGCCTAGTTCGTTTCACGTCGTTCCTGAGCTTGCCTATACAAATTGTATAAGCGTTCCGGCCAGGAACGGTTCCATGAAGTCATTCCCTGCGTACCGAACGTGCCCTAAATGTCACCAACGTTCGCAATCCGGCTTTATAGCAACACAGAAATGTCACCAACGTTCGCAATCCGGCTTTATAGCAACACAGAAATGTCACCAACGTTCGCAATCCGGCTTTATAGCAACTCAGAAATGTCACCAACGTTCGCAATCCGGCTTTAGGGAGGCTGCAACCAAAAAAAACCTCCACGGGACAGACGAGGTGGCGAGGTTTTTTTTTTACGGCCGGCTGGTGTGGACAAGCGAGGGGGCGAGGGATTTCTTTTCGTGCAACCATTACGGTCACAATCCGGCTGCCGGACAGGCGAGGGGGCGAGAATTTTTTTGCCGCCGGCTGGCATTGCCCCCGCGGGGGATCGAACCCAGCACGCGCGGTCGCTACTGAGGCCACCTGACCACCCGGGCAGGCGCCCGTTCGCAGGGAGGCTGCAATCAGAGATGCAAGAAAAACAAAATCACCAAGGATCATATTATTCCCAGTAAAATATCGACCACGGAGGTAAATTTTTTCACATGTATATAACAAAATCACCAAGGATCATATTATTCCTGGTAAAATATCGACCACGGATGTAAAGCTTTTCACATGTATATGTCCTGGTGCCAATAACCTCGAGAACAATCCAAATTGCTAGCTATGCTACCGTCAATGAACTAAAACTAATCCCATTCAGTTTTGCAAAGGCTTTCCTGTCAGAAAGCAAGTTTGGCACCAATCTCAACACGAGGGGTTTCCAGACAACCTGAATGAGTATAATGTTCCTGCCACTGATCAGTACATAACCACTGCATTCAGATTTCAGAGAGATTTGTTTCATAGGGCAGCCCAGAGCAGCATGCTGTAAATTTAGCAGCTACATCCAAGGAAGTATTCAGCACCACACTGCAAGAATTTCATCAGCAATAGGTCACAGCCCAGGTTAAACATTGAGCCAGTCTTGGCTATTCTCAACTCTCACTAGATCACAAAACCCTCTCAATATGACTTCTTTGACAAATCAAATACTTGCAGATTCATTATAATAAAGCTCTGCCTTTTCTTTTCTAAGAAAAAAAAATTTACATATACAGCCATATTTCTTCCGTTGTTTCGGCTCAATAGCATCAACATATTTCCTACCGGTCACCTTTATTAAACAAATACAACATGATAAAGCTGCCAGCTAACATAGCACTGTATAACTCTCCGCTAGAATGCCGTACCGGCAGTAGAAATGAAAAAACGACAGCTTCAGCCACGCTGTTTCTTCGAGCTAGGTAAATCATCATCGTAGTGACCACCATCTTCCGCCCCATCTTTCTCCCCCTTCTTCCTAGCCAGGATCTTGTTGATCTTGTGGAGGTCATTCGTGAGCTTCTGGTCCTTGTTCTGCTTCCTAGTCTTCCTGCCGTCCTGCATCTTCACCCCAAACTGGAAGGCAGCCTTCGGCATGGCTTCTTTCTGATCGTTGTACTTGGCCCACTCCTCTTCAGTCTCAAAGTCCCACCTGTGAAGACGGCCCTTTGCCTGCTCAAGAATCGTATATCAGAACACACTACAGAGATTATCCAAAAGCGCCAGCGAGAAAATTGTTTTTGTATCTTTCCACAGCAGATGTGACCATGGGCTTCAGTAAACCATTTAAAACCAAAAGCCACAATCTATATCACAACTGAACAATAGAAGAAGTACAGGCTAAGCAACCAGAACATAGTAATATCAGGACAACAGTCTTGGAATTATGCTCAAATACCAGACAGAACAGTAACTAAAAAGATCTCACAAAAACAGCTAGAACACTTCACTGTTAGTTTTCAGAATATTCAAATACATAATGAAGAAAAATGTGCAGAAATGAGTTATTAGTGCAAATCAATTTAAAAGCAAATGCAACATAATAGACATTAACTAAGTGATGCCTAGCCTATCCACTGCGATTTCACAGAAACCCATGTCACAAGCATAGGCTTGCATTTGCATGGGAACTTTTTTGTTCATAAGATCTAAGTCATTTCACTTACCCGTCCACCCATATCCATCTTCGATAAATCATCTTCATCATCGCTTCCTGCAATCTCATTATTATACTCCTGGTAACCAGGATAACACTCTGAGTAACTATCTGAAATAAAATTTGGATCTCTCTCCCGTGCATCTTTTTCCCTCAGTTGATTAAGCCTTTGATCATCACGTTTGAAAACAGAACCTAAACCCCGATCCTTGTCTGCTTGAGTCATGAACCTCGGATCCTGGGATATACTAGGGTCAGCTAACACATCGTATTCCTGGGTGCTTTGCTGCACATACTGTTCTGGATAACCCAACTGCTGTTCTGCATACACATAGCTTGACCAGTCACCTTGATATCCAGCAGCTGCCATCTGGGCTTGAACAGCATCATACCCGTTCTGGCACCAGAAAAGACACCAAATATTAAGACCAAGTTGAATAAAATGCAAATAAAACTAAAAACAGGTTATAGCAGGCCATGAACATGGAGAGATAACAAATACACCGCCAGCCTCTAACATTCAGTGCACAGCTAAGTCACTTAACATTTATAGGCATACCTGCTGTTGCCAAGCTTGAGCAGGTTCAGATGGTGGTACTGGGCCATACATGGGTTCAGTGAAATTGGACTGCTTCTGATGGTTATGTGGGGATTCATCCATATCAGAAACAGGGCTCTGACTTATTTCCTTGTTAGGAACTGAATAGTCAACTCCATCTCCAACAAAAATGTCATCATTGTCTGCTCTTGCAACAGGGACTGGTTGTTTCTCCTTTCCATTGAAATTATTGTTCCGAGGGGTTGGAGCTGGTGGTGGTGGCATATCTGATTGATGTTTCAGAGTAGAACCATTAATTTGGGAAGGTTTTACTGACTCATCACAGTCACCACTTGCCAAATTGCTCTTCCCTGCATATAGCAAACATAGTACCTTAACTAGCAAGCACATGAAGATAATCCTAAAAATAATACTAGCAATACAATTGAAACAAAACTCATGCACCCAGACAAAACTAACAACTTTACTTTTAGTTCAGTTGTGCTGTCCTAACGTCATGTTATCATGACAGGATGGAGTATATAATATAACTAAAAATGTGTTAGTTCTTCCAAACAAAACACTTTAGCATATTTCCTAATGTATTTACCATGAAAGTTTTCCTGTTCTCAGATTCTAACTTAACAATATCCCTAGTATATAATTTATTCTCATGAACAAACCTTTTATATCTCTATCCTTTTTCTTTTTCTTCAAGACCTTCCCCGATGATCCAAGCCGAAGGTATGTCATAATTTTAGCAATCCTGTCAAGTACAGAACCATCCACGCTGACAGTTACCATCTCCTGCAAAAGTAAGGTCATAAGAAAAGTTACAAAACACTCCAACATGTGATATGTCATCATATTGTCAGAATACCTCTGGAACCGGGCAATCAGCTTTGCTCCTATGAAGAGTTGTTGGAATATCATTGGTTACTCCCTCCTCCTGATTGGATTATAAAAAGATAATTACTATGCTTTATAAATAAAAATGTTCAAACCCAAAGTAAAAGGAGACAGATGAAATGATACAACAAAAGTTCGAATACAAAAGAAAAGAATTCGACAATACTGGCAACTTCGTGTGAATAAGCTGTTCTGGCCCACCCCTACTCTATTCTTCTAAGAAAACCTATGGAAAGGATATGATTTCTTGTTTGTGATTCGTGGTTGCTATGATGCACCTTAATGACAATCAAATTCGCACGAACGGCAAATCATGCCATCACGGATAAAGTAAATTAACACACTTGAATATAATGGAGCATAATAAAATCACAAGACTATTCAGTTCCCAAGTGAGAAATTCAGGAAACTGATTGTTCTGCACTCAGGTGATCATCAGAGAAACAGACAATTTCTTATCATAGAATGAAACATAATCATGCATTTCATATACTGCAAAAGGCAACAAAAAATCATAGGATATGTGTGTTAAATTCTCAGAATAAGAAGGTTAAATATGAATATCTAAGTAAACCAATATATAAACATAATCTCAATTTCTCAGAGTGCTTTGGGTATTTATACATAATACCATGTCTGTAAGTATAAATGAACACTGATGGGTGATGAAAATACAATAATGCATGCATCTGGTCATTTCTGAGAAAAATAGGGAAATTTTAATGCCTTAGTTTGTGATTTGCAAAACATGAACATTCTGAAATGTATTATAACGAACTCCATTATGTAATGAAGCAAATATATTATTATAGTTTATAGGAATACTTTTAAGGGGATTACCATGTTGTAAATAAATGACATCCGACCCGGAAGAAACAATTCATTCTCCTTAATTATGCTTTGAGGCTTTATGATCCATTGGTAGACAGACTGCAACCAACAAAGAATGAAAATCAATAGCCATGTTGTATTAACCATTAATGTATGAAGGGAAAAAAAAACTCACTGAAAAGTGATAAATAAAAAAGAAACATACCTTTGCAGTTGCAGTGCGGAAGGAGACTGCCTGATCTTCTTTTGTTGCCCTGAACAACAAAAGTGAAAGATAAATGTTATGCTCCCAAAGCACTAGGTGCATCCGGAGTAGAAACATGAGGCGTTAACAAGTGTTGTTATATCTGAAACTGGGAGATGGATGGATATTATATTTGTAGCACATGGTGGTGCTAATGATGGCAGAAAATGATATTTCGCTGAGATAATATTTACTTATTTAGTTACTTGCACACATTCCAAATGGAACACAACATTATTGATTGTACAAAGAAAAAAGACCTTACACGAATCTGAGTTAGCATGCTAGCAAACCAGTTGTGCACAATGGCTTCAGGAATACTGGCAAAGTTATGTAGTACTACAAGTGATCCAAATGCAAAATATCACAGGAGGCACAACCCCTTTCTTAATTTACATTAGCAATTTACAGGAACAAGAAATTTATTCACAAATAAAACTCATAAAATTCAAGACGAAAGAAATTGGATCTATTAAATCAACTCAAACTCCAAAACTTTGGAGGTAGCCGAAAATTGTTCGGTCCATATAATTGAGTCATCATGGAAAAAATTCTGTACTGGCTTGCTTTCTGTACAAGTGAATAACTGAATATCATGCACATGACAGTCACTATTATAGGCATACTACAGCATTTGAAATACAAACTGCATACATGAATTTTTCAACCCTAGTTGACGTTACAATCATATAAGGCGAAAACTGTGATAATGTGACATAAGGATGGCAATTACCTTGACTTTGCATCCTTCCCATCCTCTGCATCAGGTTTCTTTTCAATTTCACTCCGTACTTTGTGAAGTAGAGCATAGTCCAAGCCCTTGACCAGATGTGTATGCTCCAAATCGCCTTAAAAGCATAAAGTGGAAATGGAATGTCAATCAAAGAGCAGCTCATAAGATGGAAACATAAAGAGAGGCATCTGAGACTCTGAGTCACCAGCCAATATCCAATATATAGTGTCACCTTCTCTACCTTTATTTTCTATTACAAGAATTCATGAATGACTGATTTCTTCTTAGGTTAAAGGATCAAGTTGGTGCTAACTCTTCACTTGGAGAAAATGATGTTCTGAAACTGAGAACATCATGCATTACCAATTTACCAAATTTATAAGACTATGTTAAACAGCACTCATTTTTACAGAAGTCATGATTCAGACAGCTCGTGCACAGGTATGCCCACTTGTTCATACACATAAAAAGCAGTACAACACAGAAGTAAGGAGACATGCCAAAGAGAGTTTCACCACAAAAAGGAAATTATCTCCTTAAAGAAAGTATAGAATCACAACCAACCTCCGAGATATTTGCTTTTCTCAATTGAAATCTTGTGGGCATCTGCCAGCCTGTGACACAAACATTGCAGAGATTAGGATTCCAGGAAACATAGAAAAATAAACTAAGCACAGATGGAAGTGCCAGATAAATGAACATGTGATCTATTACCTCAAATCAGTCCCAGGAGGTGCCACTGCATGAAATGAACCAAGTTCTGTAGGTTCATAATCTGGGTTTTGATCTTCACGACGCTCCTTAGCACGATCACGATACCTGGGTGTCTCTGGTTCTTCTTTTTTCTCCTCTCTAAATGGAAAACAAGAGGTATTTAGGTTCGCCAAATCACTTATATACAGTAAGTAACATGAGTTCTAGTTTGCATCTAATTTGTCTTATCAGTTACTACTTTAACATGATTACAGATTCTGGTACATATCCTAAAAGGCTGAAATAGTGTACAAATTCTATCCAAGACCATCATAGTTCCTAAGTGTGGGATCCTGAATATTTTCATAACTCCCTTGTTTTAGCACTTTAGCCATTTTAATGCAGTTCCTCTGCATCAACAGCTTGTGACATGTACGCAAAATAGAATTTCGTAGACATGGATAGTATATTATTACAGATACAAACATAATGATGATTATTTGGGATTTTGCAAAAGAGTACAAGTAAAAGTGAATCACCACCAAAGGGTGAAGATAAATGCAAGTAATGTAGCAGATGGACTATGTGACTCGAGGGTTAAGCTACAACAACAGCACTGGTTGCATTTTAAGTTCCAGACATTCTTGTAATTGTGTTACAACTACAGTAAGAAATTAACGGCACCATCAACAGCTGCGGTTTCCCTGATAAATTTATCTGCATAATAAGTTTCAGACATATGAAACAGATAAGTTCTCCGTTTTCCAGCCTCATTCAAAACTTGTTTGCGTCATGAACAGAAAGACAGCTATAATCGGGGGGAAGATTTGACAAGAACTAACTACAGTAGGTTCCTTCTTCCAAAGAGAGACAGCTCTAATTCTACTGTCCAATCCCCAAGCACATATTGATGGAACAAATGAAAGCAAATGTACGGTGGAGCGCTTACTTCCGCCGCATCATCTTCTCCTTATAGTAGTTCTTCTTCGACGACATATTATCTCCCTCTCTTCTGTATCCCTAGAATCATTTGGGGGAGAAATTAGAACCTCGACGCAAAAATTATAGGCGCGGCTCACAGACTCGCCCGGAGACTTGGTCTTAGGGTACCTGCTCACAGTAGCTACGGCAGTGGAAGATGGGAAGGAGCGAGACAACGGAGCTTGACAGACGGGAGGCAGATGGCGTCGGCAGCGGCGGACGGCGCCGCGGCGGGAAGCGGAGTGCCGGACGCGAGACGGGCTGTGGCCGGTGGGAAACCCGAGCGGCGGTGGGAGACGGGACGGAGGCGCCGCGCGGGGATGGGTGGAGGCTGCCAGGCTGGAGAGGCGGCGGGAGACTGGCGCGCCGGTGCGGCAGTGCGGCGGTGCCGGAGTGACTTTTTCGATTTGGCCCTCGGATTCCTCAGCTGTTCGCAGCCGCAGAAGCTGAGCACCGAGCACGGGATGACGGGACACGGGATCAGGATTCTCTGTTGCTGAGTCACCTGACGACACGTATTCTAGTGTGCTGGATCGAGATCGCACAATGGCCGCCGCGACGGCAGTTAAGCACCCGTTTGGAAATATCCTCCTATTTCTAAATGTATCCTTGTCTCCAAAGCGCCGTTACACAACACACAATGGTCCTGATGAGTCAATCTCTCTTTTGCAGATTATCCGTCATTATGATTTTTTTGTGTAGGAGGATCCAGGCGTGAATTTTGCACTTATTCTCTGCCCGCGCTTTCCATGTAATCGTGTCCGTACACGTTGGGCTCTAACTGCACCCCTACAATCTGATCCATAGGCCAACAAACTCCTGGGCCTGTAATGTCGATGTGATGCGTGTACATAGTGATTTGATCCAATTACCGTTGTTCAATTCTTGGCGAACCGTTCCTACGCACCAGTTTGAATAGGTTCGGCGCCAAATATCTCGGCGCCTCTCCCTCTAACCAGCCATGGTGCCAGAAGAGCGCCCTGTTGCCATCGCCAATGGTGACCCTAGTGAAGGCGTTGAAAAGCAGACGATCCATGTTGTTGCACGGCACGTCCGTGCCTACCCAAGGCTTTGGATCGTCTCCCCACTCCTGCCAGAGCCATCGGAGGCGCAAGGCTCTCCCAAACCTGTCCAGGTCCGGCACACCCATACCCCCCCCCCCAACTCCTTGGGCCTGCAACCGTCGGCCAGTTCACCAGACAATGTCCTCCATTGGCGTTCTCCTCTCCTTTCCAAAGTAATGATCTTCTGATTTTATCAATCTTCTTCCTAGCCCACACCGCTACAGGGAACATCATGAGATGGTAAGTAGGCATTGAAGAGAGCACCGTGGTGACTAAAGTTAGCCTGCCTGCTCTGTTCATCATCTTTCCTTTTCAACCTGGCAATTTCTGGTCAATGCGCTCAATGAGTGATTGCACGTGGACCTTCTGTAGTGATCTTGTATGTAGCTGCAGCCCAAGTACTTGCACGGAAAAGATTATCTTGTCCCTGTGAATGAGGCCAAGACATGATCAAAGTCGATATCTTGTCATCTGATTGGGTGGACCATGCTTTTCTCTAGGTTTATGTGCAGGCCCAACACTGTGCCGAATTCATGTAGGATAGTCAGTATACATATATAAACAATAAAATCCCAAACCCTCTCTGCTGTCTGCTCTGTCGGGAATCGGATCGACCAAGAGTCCAAGACATAGATTAGCAGCACTAGCGCCCTGTTCGTTTGGGCTAGTTTGACTTATAAGTCATGGCTGAAAGTACTATTGGCTGATTTGATGTAAGAGAAAAATATTGTTCATTGGCTGATAAGTCATAGCTTATAAGCTAGATACGAGCAAGCGAACAGCCTGTAGCTTGATCATCTGTTCCAACTAGAGCGATCTGAAAAGAGCATCTTTACTTTCTCTTCAATGTCAAACCAAAACTAACAAGAAAGCAGTGTCATACTGCCATTTACGCAAGCATGGAATGTTATTATATTGAGCATGTAGATGGTCATGCTGCATGCATGAACAACTAACACAGTAGATGGTCACTGCCTAGCACTCTTTTGGGAAACCATAAAACATGTACAACTGGTTCCATCTCAAATTCCGTGGCAAAAATAACCCGATGTGAGGCCTAAGCAACATAGAGTTCTGCCTACTTTTTTTTTTCTGTCAAAGGATAAGGCCTTGTTTAGATCACCTCCAAATTCTAAGTTTTTTCACTCTCTCTCCATCACATCAATTTTTAGCCGCTTGCATGGAACATTAAATGTAGGTAAAAAAATAACTAATTGCACAGTTTAGTTGGAAATCACGAGATGAATCTTTTGAGCTTAGTTGGTCCACGATTGGACAATATTTACCAAATAAGACGAAAGTGCTACTATTCATCGGGTTGAAATTTTTTGCAATCTAAACATGGCCTAAAACAGAGTAACACTGCGGTAACTTCTCTCGATGTGTACCCATGCAAGCTATGAACTCTACTGAAGAAACATGAACAATCTTCTTGAGCAGAAGCACTCCAGCTGGAAAACCAAATCAGTCTTTTGCGTCCATGATTCCACCTGATGTAACCTGGAAAACGTGCTATTGGTCAAGGGAAACAAGTTTCATGTAATATCACATTGATAATTTGTATCATCTAACATTCGGTCATGGCAGCTAGCACTTAGCAGGTAAGGTTCGCTATAACACTAGAGTTTGCTATGCAGTTCTAAGCAAGGCAATTTAGCTAGCTAGATTTTAGCAAGCTTTGAAAGTAAGGCAACCATTAACGCAAGCAGTAAACATGGACCACCAAAGCAAAAGGATATAGCTTCTCCTTCAGGAAGGTTAGGAGCATCGAAGATCTTGCAAACACGCTGCTCGCCTTTGCCTTTCCTCAGCATCAATCTGATGGTGGCAGCATGCGCCAACACATGGCCTCCTGCTGGTTTCTTTGGATCGGTTATGAACATGCCGCCACCTGGATCAGCGATCACTGCAACACAAAAAGGGAGACAGCTTAGAATTTGAAGTTCATTGATCTGTAAACTCTTGAAATTGATATATATACAGTGCTAAATAGCAAAGCCCACCTTGGTTGGTGATGTACACTGCAACATTGAACTCCTCGGCAATCTTGGTAAGACGGGACAGCATCTGTGCTAGCTTTTGCTGCAATTCCACAGCAGGTAAACATAAGCAAGCAGACAAAACGACACCCTTCAACATTTTTACGAGGTGCCTACTGCCATTGAAATGAATTGACGGGAATACCTGGCGCTCTGCAAGTTCACCCCTGCCACTGAAATCAACACGGAATAGTGCAATCACAGAATCCACAATCTGTTTCCAGGATGATAGAACTACCACATGAGCACGACTCTGATTATCAAAAATCAATGCACATTACAGTTTCATGCCTACCAGAAGCCTGAAAGGTTCTTCAGCCATCTTGGCAGCAAGGCCCAGGAGTAAGTTGTACTGGTGCTCATAGGTGTATGCACGAGCATATATGATCTATCTAACCAGAAACAGACATAAAATGAAACAGCCAATTTGGTCTATTAGTGGTGAAATGGGCTAATAGAAATGAGAAATGTTAAATGCATGGAATTCATACATTGTCGAGAACAGCATTGGCATCCATCCCAAATCTCTCAGCAATTGGCACAATGCGTTCAGGTCGGCTGAAAACTTCATTAAGGAAACAATTTGGAGATGACAGGAATAAATATAAACTCTTGAGAGAATCAGCTTGACAAATTACTCATGAAATTCCAAAGATACAATGTTCCCTCAGTGTCAATGTAGGCAACCTTCCCATTCCCCCCATGCATGTGGATTGGAAGCTGCATTTTCATCAGTCAGAAATAAGAAAGTAGTTCAGTTGCTTCTTTGTTTCCTCAAATTCTATTGCTTCTATATTTCCATGGTCTAGGTGCTATCTACAAAACTTGATGCGGGGAATGAACCTGAGTGGAGACACATAGTGTATGAGCCAACTGGGTCTTCCCTGACCTGAAAGACAACCAGATGACATATATTTCAAACTAAAAAGCTAGAACTGAACTCAGAAATATCATTACGTTCAAAAAAAGAACTGAACTCAGAAATATAGTTACAAAAGCACAACATAAGTCAACATTCACTGTGACTATTCCCAGTATATACTTAAGACGTTTCTTTCATTTGCATGTAAGAGGTTTGTGCACGATAGAGTGTTGTATACAATGCCAAATTGCTCCCAGTCCCAGCAATAGAATACAAAGGGAATTGTTTCATATACTGTTCCCTTTAGAGAAAACATAGATCCAATCTCCAATCTTAATGTCATTGTCATTAACGAATAATTTTCGCATCAAGAATATGGTGAGAAATTGTATTCATGTGGTTAAGTTAGCAAAGCAAAGGCATGGTTACATAGAAACTATAAGATGCACTGCTAGTGCTAGCAATACATATAGAAGATGAGACAACAGAAAATGGCGGTACAAGAGGGTTGGAAAGGTTGTATAATCAACCTAAATACAGTAATACATAACTGAGTTAGACCTAAATACATTTATTACAAGTGTGGCCCTATATCATAAATATCAACTATACACATAATATGGCTCCTGCAGCAGAACTTCAGAGAAAAAGAAACAACAGGAACAAGAACATCAACGTACCGGAACTCCCCGAACGCCTCTGTGATGCAAAGTGTTTCAATCCCTCCTTCAAATTTAAACATGTACATCTATTAGACTAATATAATAGCATGACTGATCACATGACAGATTTCAGATATATTACCGCCAAGCAGCTCATCAAGTGCCTGGCTCCCAGTTGTAATCCGAACAACAGACTTCCGCTTCAAATAAGCCAAAATAAATCAAACAACCTTAATGGACAACACATATGAGAAGTAAAAGTGCTCAACTAGATTCAATAACTAATCAACCTTTGTCAGTTAGTTTACATATTTACAAGCAGTCAAGCATTGGTTATCACTCATCAGACACACCAAAGTGGTAAACCATATACCAATTAGTATCTTAAATGCAATTTTCTTACCTTAAGAAGGAGATCATTTCCTGTCATGAAGCCCTGGTTCTGTGACAAACAAGAAAGAAGAGAATTTCAAGATAATATCATACAGAACTGATTGCATGGAAGTTTAGTAAGCAAAAGCAACTTAAAGGATCAGACCAGAAGTTTTTCAGCTGCCTCGCAGATCTTATCAACTTTTGCTTCGGATAAACCTTTGATTCCTGTAAGGTTCTGCAAGACAATCCATAAATTAGAACAACAGCCATATGTTCAGAATATTGAACAAATGAAAGCAAGCATGCAAGTGCCACAAACAAGATATCAATTTAAGCACCGTGCAGCAAAAATTCAGACAAACAGAACAAAGATTTGGGTATTGGGATGCATAGTTCAGAACCTTCTTGGTATGCATCATTAGGCCATTGCAAGTGTAAATCCCTGCATCCTGCAGCTTCTTCACGTCTCCTGCATTTATCCCCTGAGATATCACTGTGCCAAAAAGATGTATGCACCACAGATTAGCTTGAATGCAGGATTTATATATGCTGAGAACTTAAAATTAATAGCATTGAACCACACAAATGGAAAATGCAACACAACGTGAATCCTGTTTCCCAACAAAATATGAACCCAAGCCTAAAGCCTAAAACCCTGAGTGCCCAAGTGCAACGGTAGCACACAGAGATTAAAACGACCTAACCGCATAACTTCAATCAAACGTGGGGAAAAGTAACTCCACCAATTTATGCCACAACGCATCACTAGTTTATTCCCAAAATCCTCGAAATTTTGGGGAATCAGAAGGGGCACAAAATGTTGAACATTTGGTCAATTTACGACTTATATTAATCCATAAAAACGACTTAAACAATAGTAACAGTACCACTAACCATACTGTAACTCCACCACTACTGCAGATAGTATTTAACAGTGCAGCAACCAAGTACGCTAAAAACGCTAACAGAATAGCATATGAACAATAGCGCACAGTGGGATTAGATTTATACCCTAGGGTGGGACTGCCGGTACCCGCGGACAGTGAGCCACCATCTTCTCCGTCGTTGGTGTTGGTGCGGCCACCAGTCCTCCTCGTGTCCACCATGTTGCAGAGGAGGTCGCGCCAGGAGACTCCTGCAGGTGCGGTGTCGGAGCAGTAGAACGAGACTCTCCCGTCAGGAAGCAGAAGCCCCCGAACAGGAAACTGCAGAAGCAGAGACGGGGCAGCAGTCGCACCGGGAAGCCGGCGCTCCCCAAAAACTTGATTCCCCGCCTACCCGTGCAGGTACGCTTGACGGGGGAAGTTCCGGAGGCCTGCTACCGAAGCTCCCTGTGCGCGCAGGGAACTCCGGTCGGAGATGCAGACGAACAGCTCAGCGCTCAGATGTTGCGGAGAGGAGGAAGAGGAAGAGTCGGGTCTATCCCTGCCGGACAGGGGCGCCCCCCCCTTATAGCCGCGCAGTTCCCCATCTGTCCACTAGGCCCTATCGGGGGAATGAACCTGGACAGGGTGGTTGGGCGTTGGGAGTTGGCTGCGGCGGCTAGGGTTTCGGTTGGGCCAAGCGACAAAACCAGGCCAAACCAACCCACGCCAGGCCACAGCCCACGGCCCACACCCTCGGCCTCGGCCCGGCCCGGCCCGGCGCGTCGCGCGCGCGCGCGGGCGGGCGGCTCGGCTCGGCTCGGCGGCGGCGCGCGCGCGTGTGGCCTCCCGTTCTCCCTCTCAACTTGTCTATGTGAGAGTCCTAAGACTCACTATTTAAGTTGAGAACCTTTTTAGTGAATTTCCCATATGGTACTAATCACTTTTCCACTTAACAATAATTGTGGGCCTTTGAAGTTTATTTGATTAATTAGAATAAATAATGGTCCTAGCCCGAATTAATCTAACAATCCCCACCAAACTTCAGAAGTCCACAGTTAATGTCTTCAGTTCTGAGCTTGTTTGATATACCAGTGTTTCGATGGAGACTGTTAAGTTGAACATCCATCTAGAAAAGGAGTTTACACTCATTTACAACTGACCAATGGACTATGCCTTGAATTGACAGTTTTGTGCAAAGTGAGGCTCACTCGATTCCTTTACTGATACTAGGCTGCCTGTAGCATCCCCTCTGGTTGGAGCATATAAGTCATACTCCTGGCCTATTCATGAGTATCTAGAGATCACCCAAATCTCATAGATTGCGACTAGCAATCGAACTCACATAGGTGTGTTCCTTTAAGATGCTCTGTAGGCCGACATCTTTGCTTCTCATTAAGCCACTCGAATCACATTGAGGTATTTACCAACCTGCCATATAGATAGGAAGAGAAGTGCATTACTCAAGAGATTGACCTTTATTAAAAAGGGTCTCTTCCCTCAGTCTACCCATAGCTTGTTTCACCATCCTAATTCACGGGATCTCCGATCACATAGGACAGGTTGCCACCACGATAGAACTTCATGTGGGTCTCAGTCCCATCTCACTCGATGCACTATCTATCACATTACGCGATAGTCTCTTAGTAAATTGATCTGCCAGATTTTTAGACGTATGGACATAGTCCAATGCTATTACTCCGGAGTTTCTCAATTTTCTGACAGATTTTAACCGCCGCTTTACATGCCTAGTGGTCTTCATGTTGTCCTTTGAACTGTTTATCTTGATAATTACTGTTTGGTTATCACAGTTCATAGAAATTGCGGGCACAGGTTTTTCAACCACCGGCAAATCCATAAGGAGCTCACGGAGCCATTCAGCCTCAACAGTAGCGGTATCAAGTGCTGCAAGTTCTGCTTCCATTGTTGACCTCGTTAAGATGGTCTGCTTGCAAGACTTCTAGGAAACAGCGTCACCTCCAAGTGTGAATGTATATCCACTTGTGGCTTTTAACTCATCAGCATCAGATATCCAATTTGCATCACAATAGCCCTCGAGTACCTTCGGGTACCCAGTATAGTGAATGCCAAAGCTCGACGTTCCCTTTAGATAGCGCAATATTCTTTCAAGAGCACGCCAGTGATCATCTCCCGGATTTGAAACAAACCGGCTTAATTTGCTCACAGCAAATAAGATGTCAGGCCTCGTTGCACTAGCCAAGTACATTAGCGAGCCGATGATTTGGGAGTATCTCAACTGATCCCTCATTATTCTTTGGTTCTTTCTCAGGATCACGCTTGGATCATAGGGAGTGGACACAGGCTTGCAGTCACTATAACCAAAGCGACTCAGTACCTTTTCCACATAGTGAGTTTGTACAAGTGTTACCCCACTATTTTCTCCCCTTAGTAGTTTGATGTTTAGTATCACATCAGCCACTCCCAAATCCTTCATGTCAAAGCTCTTTGACAGAAAGTCCTTGACTTCCTCAATCACATTGAGGCTTGTCCCAAAGATTAGTGTGTCATCCACATACAAGCACAGGATTACTCATTCTCCCTCACCATAGCGGTAGTACACACATTTGTCGGCTTCATTCGCAACAAAGCCAGCAGATGTCATAGTTTTATCAAACTTTTCATGCCATTGCTTAGGTGCTTGTTTTAGGCCATACAAAGACTTCAATAATTTACACACCTTTCCTTCTTGACCTTCTACTACGAAACCATCGGGTTGATCCATGTAGATCTCCTCATCTAGCTCTTCATTTAGGAAAGCCGTCTTAACATCCATCTGATGAACGAAAAGACCATGAGACGCAGCCAGGGCAAGCAGTACTCGGATTGTGGTCAATCGGGCCACTGGTGAATAAGTATCAAAGAAGTCCTCGCCTTCTTTCTGGGTATAACCCTTAGCCACAAGCCTTGCCTTGTACTTTTCAATCGTACCATCAGGCCTAAGCTTTTTCTTAAACACCCATTTACATCCTACAGGCTTGCACCCATAAGGACGATCAACAATCTCCCAAGTTCCATTGGTCATAATTGAATCCATCTCACTTCGCACTGCTTCCTTCCAGTAGTCGGCGTCGGGAGAGGAATATGCCTCAGCAATGGTGCTTGGAGTGTCATCCACGAGGTATATAGTGAAATCATCACCAAAAGACTTTACAGTCCTCTGTCTCTTACTCTTTCGAGTAGCTCCACTATTATCCTCCTCAGGATTCTCAACACATGTTTGTTCAAGATGTTCTGTTGGCGCCACGGGGGAATCAACAGGTTTTTGACTAGATGTGCTAGGTTCATTTCCTCTCATAGGAAATTCATTCTCAAAGAATGTAGCATCTCTGGACTCAATCACTGCACCAACACGCATGTCAGGTACTCCAGAGCTTACAACTAGGAATCTATAGCCGATGCTGTGTAAAGCGTAACCGAGGAATACACAATCTACAGTTTTTGGTCCAAGTTTACGCTTTTTGACGATTGGCACATTCACCTTGGCCAAGCATCCCCAAGTGCGTAGGTATGAGAGAGTCAACCTTTTGTTTTCCCATTCCTCGAATGGTGTTACTTCTTTATTCTTTGTAGGAACTCTATTCAGGACATGACATGCCGTCAATATAGCCTCACCCCACCATTCGTTGGAAAGTCCCGCAGTGTCTAACATGGCGTTAACCAAATCAGTTAGAGTGCGATTCTTTCGTTCGGCAATCCCATTGGATTGGGGGGAGTATGGAGGCGTCCTCTCATGAATAATTCCATGTTCCTCGCAGAATGAATCAAACTCATGTGAAAAGTATTCTCCCCCACGATCAGACCTCAACCGTTTGATTTTTCTTTCTAATTGGTTCTCTACTTCAGCTTTATAGATTTTAAAATAATGCATTGCTTCATCCTTTGTTTTTAGCAAGTACACATAGCAAAATCTAGTGCTATCATCAATAAGAGTCATGAAATATTTCTTTCCTCCTTTGGTCAATACACCATTCATCTCGCACAGATCAGAATGAATGAGATCTAGCGGTGCCAAATTTCTCGCCTCTTTCACAGCCTTGTGAGACTTGCGAGGTTGCTTCACTTGAACACAAGCATGGCACTTAGACCCTTTGACCAGATCGATTTTAGGGATTAATTTTAAACTAGCTAAGCGCGTCATACAACCAACATTGATGTGACAGAGTCGGGAATGCCAAACATTAGACTCATCATCATTTCTCACATGGTTCACAATTTTATCACAAGAATCCATCAAAGAGAAGCGGAACAAGCCTCCGCTTTCATAGCCTTTTCCAACAAAGGTTCCATACTTGGATACAACACATTTATTGGACTCAAACACAAGTCTAAAGCCATCTCTACACAATAGAGATCCACTAACGAGATTCTTCTTGATGGAGGGGACATGCTGCACGTTCTTTAGCTGCACGATCTTTCCTGAAGTAAACTTTAGATTGATCGTACCAACACCAAGTACAGCAGCATGCGTACCGTTTCCCATCAGCAAGGAGCAACCTCTTTGTTCCTGATAAGAAGAAAACAAAGAAACATCAGAACAAACATGAATGTTAGCACCCGTGTCAACCCACCACTCAGGCGAGAGACAAACTAAAAAAATTGTAGGTAGATGATTACCGTACCCAGATCCTCCAGATTCGCTAACAACCATGTTTGCGGTCTTCTTCTGTTTGTCCTTGCGGTCAGGGCACTCTTTTGCCCAATGGTCAGATGCACCGCAGACAAAGCAAAGGCCCTTTTCTTTTTCCTTGCCCTTCTTCTTAAAAGTTGCAGCTTTAGGCTTGACTGCAGGATTGTTTTTCTTCTTCCTCTGTGCGGCATGAAAGTTCTTTTTTTGCACCAGATTGGCGCTAGAACCTTCCTCATGCGCTTTCTTGCCATGAGTGTCCTTTGCTCTAGCATTCTCCTCCACACCAAGAGTAGCAATGAGATCAGTCACACTGAACACTTGCCTCATGTGCTTTAGAGTAGTGGCAAAGCTCGACCAAGTAGGTGGCAGCTTAGCGATGACACCGCCGGCCACAAACTTGTCAGGCAACTCACACTCATTGTTCTAGAGTTCCTTTGCCAGCATCTGTATCTCATGAGCCTGCTCTACTATAGATCGGTCATCGACCATCTTGTAGTCATAGAACTTCTCCATGATGTACAGCTCAGTGCTAGCATCGGCAACACCGAACTTGGCCTCAAGTGCATCCCACATGTCCTTGCCAGTGTCCATATCCATGTACACTTGCACCATGCTTTCAGCTAATATGCTGATGAGAGCCCCCTTGAACAAGTTATCTGCCTCATTGAACTTAATCTCCTCCTCGTGAGAGGAAGGAGGTTCAATGCGCTTTCCCTTGATCACATGCTCACAACGCATACTAGTGAACCACAGCTTGGAACGGACACGCCACACTTTATAGTTGGATCCATCATCTTTCAATGGTGGTGGTTTTAGTGACGCAGCAAAACTAGCAGTCGAAAAAGACCTATCAAGTTTTTGGATTGTTGAACATTTGGTCAATTTACGACTTATATTAATCCATAAAAACGACTTAAACAATAGTAACAGTACCACTAACCATACTGTAACTCCACCACTACTGCAGATAGTATTTAACAGTGCAACAACCAAGTACGATAAAAACGCTAACAGAATAGCATATGAACAATAGCGCACAGTGGGATTAGATTTATACCCTAGGGTGGGACTGCCGGTACCCGCAGACAGTGAGCCACCATCTTCTCTGTCGTTGGTGTTGGTGCGGCCACCAGTCCTCGTGTCCACCATGTTGCAGAGGAGGTCGCGCTGGGAGACTCCTGCAGGTGCGGTGTCGGAGCAGTAGAACGAGACTCTCCCGTCAGGAAGCAGAAGCCCCCGAACAGGAAACTGCAGAAGCGGAGACGGGGCAGCAGTCGCACCGGGAAGCCGGCGCTCCCCAAAAACTTGATTCCCCGCCTACCCGTGCAGGTACGCTTGACGGGGGAAGTTCCGGAGGCCTGCTACCGAAGCTCCCTGTGCGCGCAGGGAACTCCGGTTGGAGATGCAGACGAACAGCTCAGCGCTCAGATGTTGCGGAGAAGAGGAAGAGGAAGAGTCGGGTCTATCCCTGCTGGACAGGGGCGCCCCCCCCCCCTTATAGGGGCGCAGTTCCCCATCTGTCCGCTAGGCCCTGTCGGGGGAATGAAGAGTTGGAGATGGGAATGAAGAGTTGGAGATGCAAACGAACAGCTCAGCGCTCAGATGTTGCGGAGAGGAGGAAGAGGAAGAGTCGGGTCTATCCCTGCCGGACAGGGGGGAGATGCAGACGAACAGCTCAGCGCTCAGATGTTGCGGAGAGGAGGAAGAGGAAGAGTCGGGTCTATCCCTACCGGACAGGGGGGAGATGCAGCGCTCAGATGTTGCGGAGAGGAGGAAGAGGAAGAGTCGGGTCTATCCCTGCCGGACAGGGGCGCCCCCCCTTATAGCCGCGCAGTTCCCCATCTGTCCGCTAGGCCCTGTCGGGGGAATGAAGAGGGAATGAAGAGTTGGCTGCGGCGGCTAGGGTTTCGGTTGGGCCAAGCGACCAAACCAAACCAGGCCACGGCCCACGGCCTCGGCGCGTCGCGGGCGGCTCGGCTCGGCAGCGGCGCGCGCGTGGCCTCCCGGTTCTCCCTCTCAACTTGTCTATGTGAGAGTCCTAGGACTCACTATTTAAGTTGAGAACCTTTTTAGTGAATTTCCCATATGGTACTAATCACTTTTCCACTTAACAATAATTGTGGGCCTTTGAAGTTTATTTGATTAATTAAAATAAATAATAGGCCTAGCCCGAATTAATCTAACACAAAACCCCACTACGCGCAAAACCAAACAAATGCCGACACCAAGCTCAAATCACAACAACTTCACTTCGAAGCAGCACCAATACGGACCGAAATTCCAGAACCCAAAAGCGAAACGGCAGAATGCAGAAGCGATCCGCCGTCCTCGGCGAGTGGAGCACCGATCGATCAGAGAGGTACGACACAAAGGGAGATAATAATTGCTAGAAAAAAGTATTCCACACAAAAGTCCCAGGATAGAACGAGCTAATTTCGAATTCCACTGCACTTTGCTGACCATTTTGACAGAGTGAAGTCGGGGATCGTGAACTCAGACTGAGCCTAAATTCAGACCAATCTATGCAGAAGTAACGGTAGCACACACTGATTAAAATTAAAACGAACTAGCCGCAGGATTTCGATCAAACGTGGGGAATACTAGAACCCCACGAACTCATGCCATGAACAGCAAAACCCCAACTAATTTTGGGGGAATCAGAAGGAACGCAAAACCCCAACTACGGGCACCCAACAAAAACAAACAAATGCCGACCCCAAGCACAAATCCCACGAACTTCACTTCGAAGCAACACCAACTCGGACCGATATTTGCGAACCCAAAAACGAAACGTCAGAAGGCGGAAGCGATCCGCCCGCCGTGGCGGAAGGCGACTGCAGCATCGATCAGGGTGGTAGGATAGGAGGCCGCGCGCGCGGAACAAGTAATGCGGGAGGCCAGAAGGGAGGGGAGAGGGCGCGACGTACGCTTGTCGATGGACTCGAAGCACTCCTCCTCGTCCTCGACCCTGTCGGCGTCTATGAGCTGCAGCTGCCCGCCCTCGTCCGCGTGCCTGGACGGCGCCATGTGCCTGCAATAGTAGCGCGATCGGGAGACGGAGAAGTTAAGCACGAGCGCGGCGAGTGAGGGACACGCGAACGGCGGGGAGAGAGAAGGGGGAGGAGCGGCGGCGCGTACCTGCGGCAGGAGGAGGAGGAGGCGGTGGCCGCGAGGCGCTAGCGAGCGAGCTCGTGGGGTGGGGCTTGGAGGAGGAGCAAGCGGAGGCGAGAGACTGTTGGGGAGAGAGGGTCCGTCGTGTCTCGTGTGATGCTGTGCCGGTGCGGGGGGTACTTGAAGGCTGGCTACCCGGACCTTCTCGTTCTCGGACGGGTCGGGCTTGGCTTATCGTTGGGCTGGGCTAGGAATGGGTTGATGGGTCTCACCAACCACCTGTTCGTTTGGCTGTGGCTTGTCGTAAATGATCGTAAATTTTTAGTCGAAATAGTATTTTTCTCTCACATAAACTAGTCGCAGTACTTCTTCACGAACCAATAACGATACGAATCAGCCAACCGAATCCGTCGCTGACTGCCATGGGATGGGCCGACACGATGAAGTGGACCTGGACTTTGAGGCCCACAGGAAACTTTCCATGCTCTCGCAGTCAATTTTGCTTAGCAGTCGTTTCTGCTTTCTACCGTCCGTACACGATCAGGCTGATCAGGCATGATGTCATACCATTACCATATACCGACAGAAAGACATGTTTCTGTATTCGTCAGCTTCCAGCTCGTTCCGATCAATCAACTTGCTTCACCACACCATGATGTTGAACTGTGTCGACATAGGAAAAAGAAAATACCGAACTTGCTATACAACCGACCGACATTCTTACAGTTCGCAACGAACTGTTTACCGTTTACATTTGCAGATTTTTTTTTCTATGATGTACGTATCTTCCATTGAGGGTAACGTGGCACGTTGGACAAGGGCAAAAACTCATGTACTCGGCAAGTCGGCATTCAGTTCTACAAGTTCATAACGAGGACCATCTATTCATTCTGCAGTCCAAGCACTGCCTCCGTCTGTCCTCATTCTTCCTGATCATTGCAGGAACCATTATTTGCTGCGCCAGTAAAAGATTAAGTTATTATTCTATACATGATCAGCCTGTTCGCTTGTTGGTTTCAGCCATGGCTTATCAGCTAGCCAACAGTGTTTTCCTCTCACAACAAACCAGCACCACCCGAGCTTATCAGTCCAGAAACCAACTAGCGAACAAGCCGGATATATCAGTATAAGCCTGTGTGTATCACTTCTCCTGACCATTACACGTACGATCACAACTTCGACCTGGGTGCCTCCGCCTCCCGCAACTCTGCATACATATCTGAGATTTCCTTTGCAAAGTATGTCTTAGCTTGCGGTCTTTTGACCTGCAGAAGTATTGGGGATGGGAGTCTAAGCCAGAGCCACTCAGCATTTCATCAGTTTGTAAATTTCCTCTAGAGTAACCAGTGGGGCCTACCTTGAATGTTGGGGTGAGGAGACCATTCTCCACTGTGAATGGCTCAGCAACAAGCCGAACAGCTTTAGCAAATTCAAAACCTCTTAGCTGGTACAACAGGGCACAGGAAATCAATAAACGATAGCTGCAGAACAGTTTCACTTGGATTGAGCATTAGATTTTGTTACGTAGGTCAGAGCAGAAGAGAGAAACCTGCGCTTCCTTCCCAACAGAATCCATATCAGCCAGGACAGCAGCTCTTGCTCTGGGGTCAGCACAAAGCTGTCTCAAGTCTTCGCACTACATGTTAGAAGGGACAGTTTAGAGCATAAAAACCCTGTGCAAATGTTAAAGACTTGCTTGAAGGTCTATCTGTGCTGAGTTTTACTGTGAGGAACAGTGGACAACATATCCAAGAGAGAAACAGGTTGCAGGCATGAAACACTCGAGGAATGTGCAAGTGACAATAACACGGTAAAGTTGGATAATTTTTATCTAGTGTGATCTATTGAGTGGCAAAATAGTTGAAAAGTAAACTGGCTCTTTAGGATGGCAACTAATAAAATTCCACCGGATCTAGTGTTCAACAGGCCGCAGCTCAAAACAGAGGATTTAGTGTTCAACAGCCATGCTGAGGGAGTGGAAGAGACTGCCACAGTTCCATTCGATATATGAATCAACCAAAGCATAAGATGGAAAACGAACGCCAGTTTTCATAATTATAAGTTGGATCAGTGTCAGAGTACTTACAGACATTTTTTTTGAAGGATGAAATAAATAGATGGCAAACGTTATGTTTAACATCTTTTACCTGGATCCCTTCAGATGCAGCCCAAGCCTTCAAAACCTCTGGTTCAACTGCAATAATACCAACTAAGGAAGAGTTTAAACTATCACCTGCATCCAAAAGAAGAGATTTAGAACATGCATGGCCATAACTGATGGTCATATAGCCAACATAGAATCAGAAATATTACCATATATAAAACATTGGGCAATGAACTTGCATTTGGCATAAACATTTTCAATCTTCTCTGGAGCTATGTATTCTCCTTGAGCTAACTTGAAAATGTTCTTTTTCCTAGAATCCAGGACAAGATGTAAGGCGTTAGTAATATAGGAAGAAAAATAGTGAGATCAAACAGCGCCTAGGGAAAATGCATATCAACAATATAGCCAAGGAAAAGTGTTCTGCAAGAACACAAGTTCTGAATGGATAATGAAGTTTTGATTCCTTGGTCATTCAGTTGTACAGAAAAGCTGTCAAGAGCAAAATGAAGGAATCTTCAATAATTCATTTATATTTTTGGATGGGCTGCACCATTCGTATTTTACAATTCAGTTATGAAGCTTTGCAAGGCTACTAATATTATTGCTATTAATATTATATCAAGTACATTATAATAGAAAATGTATGGACATGAAAGCAGAAAAAAAAAGAGGTTCCAGCAAGCTTCGGTTTGTTCAATGAAACTTGTCTCATAAATTTGTCTCCTCATGAAGAATTAGTTCAAACTTGGAATGTCACACCAGATAGTAGGTCTATTCTAGCCCTAGGTTCAAAAGGCTGTAGATTATTTTATGATGATTTTAATGGATGTTGTGTGGAGAGTCCAAGAGAACTAAGAATATAAATTGCAAATTATCGTGGCTTACTGAGAGCAAAACATTGTAATCTTAATTCCAAAAGAAAAGCTAAAATATAAAACAGTGCACATTTTTACCTATCAATAATCTTTAAACGCCCTCCAGGTAGCCACAGACCTATGTCTCCAGTGTGCAACCAACCATCTTCGTCAATGACTTCTTTTCTGTAGTTTTTAAATGTATTTATTGATAAATTGCAGTTGAAGCTCATTCAGTACAAAGGTAAGTTTAAGTGAAGGATAGAAATTTACGTTTGAACTTCATCTTTATAGTAACCATGGAATATTATAGGTCCTCTAACACAAATTTCTCCACGAGGATAAGGTTGATCGTCGGACGTATAATTCATTTCTGGGACATCCACAAGTTTCACCTCTGAAAATGGAAAGACAAAGGTCTACATTACGAAACTGTGAAAACAAAGCAAAAGCACAAAGGCATACCCAATTATTTTGGATATGGATGTCATTTGATTAGTGTCATGGGAAAGAAAATTGACATCTTTCTCAAGAAACAGGCTGCTTTTATTCCAGAAACGTGACCCATTCAACATGGTGACCACAGGACCTTGCTAAATGGATGACCTCAAGCACGTTAGACTTAAAACTTAAAAATAACCCTTGAAAATGGATGCAAGGCATAGAAACAATAATTTAGGATAAGTTTGTTCAATGCAACTAATCTCAGTGAACATTTATTGGATTTTCAAAGTACCACCATCATGGCATCATCAATATAAGATAAGTAACATCCAATTTTTTTTAAAAAAAAACAAATAAAGGCCTACCAACTTTAGCATGGCTTCTCTATGAGTCTATGTATATTATTATATTATAAATTGAATTCATGGACAATATTTTCAACACAAGTGCAAGTTCCAAGCAAATTTATTATATCCTTGACATTGAAACACAGAGCTTACCACAAGATGCAATTGGGGATCCAACATGACCAATTGATCTGTCACCAACATCCATTGCAGATATGATACAGGATGTCTCTGTCATTCCATAGCCTTCAAGAACTTCACCACCAAAGCATCTATAGAAATTTAAACAGTAATTGTCACTAAACTAAGTTCCAAAAATCATCCAAGAGAGCTCAGAAGAAGACAACTTACATCCTCAGGAATTCCATGACATCTGCTGCCAGTGGAGAAGCACCTGAACTCATAAGTCTCACTCGTCCACCAAGCCTAGCTTTTATTTTGTTAAATACCAACTTATCCCACACTGGGGATGGATTTTTCCCTGATAGCACAAAGTATAGAAGTGACATTTTATTGTGCATACATGTGATGATGAAAACTGAATTAAAAGGTGGCATCAAAATGTAAAATTAGACTGATTCAGTTTTTTCCAATTAACAGCAATAAAGAAACCAAGAAGATTACTATTTGAAGTTCTGAAACAGAAGTTACGACTACGTGCTACTGCCATATAATGAAGTCCTGAAGAAACTACAAAACCATCATGTATTCATGTTTGCTAGTACCAGACTCCATCCTTTTACATTCTATGAGTGGCCACCAATCTTAGATGAATGTCATTTGCACAGCAAAACCCAAATGGTTGGCTGCACCATATTCTTGCTTCAAAACTATACACAGAAACAAAATAAAGGATTGCACAAAGTATTCTATTTTCCAAGTAAAACCAGGCTGGTATTAGGATACTGAGGTCATCCTAAAGATCATAAGGTATATACCAAACTAGATAATGCAAAGACACACATGAACAAAAAAAAAGGCATATTACTTCCCAGTGTGTTTATATACTTGTCATTGTTGACTTTTGCTATTGTAACTTTGACCAGCTTAGTTAGTGCATATTTAAATTCTTATGAATATACAATAATAATACTATAGTACTATCTATATCAAATCTACCAATTACATGCTTATTTTACCTAAGTCAGTCATTTGGAAGTTACTATACAAAGTATTTTTGGAGTTATAGAAAAATAACTTGGTTTTGTGAAATACTTTGGTTTTAGAGTGCCATGAAGTGTTTCGGTGCAACAAACTTTATGGTTTTCAATACCATGGTATTGCTGAAACTGTGGTCTTTTTGGTGTTTTAAAAACTCCACTCTAGACCTCTTTTTCCTAAACCACGGTTTTGCACATCAATGGTTCTAAAACTACAGTTTCTTGATACTATGGTTTCTTAATACTACAACATCCAAACAAGGCCTAAGTGTTCAAGTTTCGAACGGTAGTCTGCAGTGACAATTTTTTGAAAACAGAGGAAGTATCTTACTTTTTTTTTCTCAAACACGCAGGAGAGCTGCGTATCTTATATTAAAGAGAGAAGAAAATGGTCCCTTCATGGACCCTTACAAACAAACTCCACTAGAATTATCTTACTAGAAGCTACTGGAACGTCGACCAGTTTCTTCCATACAGATTGGGTCAATGCTCTTGCCGGCCCTTTTGGGGAAAAAATTGGGTCAAAGTTTCTGCGCAATAAAAAAGGAAAAGAAACCTAGCTACCCAGGAGATCTCCTTTCTACCCAGGAGATCTCCTTACCATTTAATTCACTAAGTTCTGCAAGTAAATTATCCATGTATGACTGATTGGCTGTATCAATACTATGCTTCACTATGGATGCAGAAGAAATTCTCATAACTGTTATCCAAAAAAAAACAAAAGTAAAGGCAACTAGTAGCATACTGTTCTTACCTTTAAGGATTGCTTGTCTCTTGGCATTGTATGCAGTATGAAACAATTTTTCTTTCAGCCCACCAGACTCCTTCACGGCATTTGTAATTCTACACATCGAATAAGCAACTAGTAGTTAGCAGTATGAACAGAACGTATCACTTTAAGAATTTATGCCGAACATAGAAGTTAGTGGTATAGTTTTATTACGCAGTATAAATTCTGTTATATAACCGGGGGACACTTGTGAATATTGTCGGTCTCAAAGCAGCCAGATCATCCATGAGCTTCAAATTATCCTGGAATTTAATGTAGTAAATAAAGATAAAAGAGTCATAATGGTAGATTTGTTGGTAACAAATTATGGGATGCAAGTACAGATGCATAACTTAGAAATGCCACATAAAATGTTTGCTTCATACAGACCAACAAATAAACAGGAGATAACCATGCATGGGTATAGTTAACTGGTGTTGTGTGGACACAGGAAGTCCACAGCAGGAAAAGTTGATGGTGGGGGGAGGGTTACAGTGACCACCAAGGGGACATAACAACTGCTACGAGTGAATTTAAATTGATAAAATATTATATTGACGATGAAAGATCCTTCACACTGGTCTACAGCTAGTCTCTGAATTGTCCAAAGCTTTAAAAAAGGTCATCCAAACTAAGAGCAACTCAAGTGCACAATGCATATTTTGCAATAGATGATCATATTCCTACAACTACAGGCACCAACTTATAGATGAACCCTTAGTAGTTTAGTGTTAATTAATTCTCAGAATGCACATCAAAATTATTCTGTAGTTACATAGTTATATAGATACCATTCCAAATAAAGTTGAATCTGCATACCCCTTGGTAGAATCCAATGGCAACACCACAGTGCAGTGCTGCAATCTGGTTAACCCTCTCATAGATGTGAGCCAAAGGTAGATATGAGATATACCTGAGGAGAGTGATCCACAAAGTTATTGTCACAAATGTTAAGAGCTGATGTGAATTGGATAAGTTGATCAAGCACAAACAATTTTATTTGAGTGTATATGAAAAATACTAACACATCGGAGGGGTAAAACTTAATGTTCAGGCTTGATCCTGCTACATTTGCAATTAAGTTCTCATGAGAAAGAACAACTCCCTGGGAAAAAATGATATCCAACATCAGAGATCTGAAATATACAACTCTACAAGTAACAGAACTTTGCTGATGAAGCAAAGAACAATCGAAGGATGGATGATTTACCTTTGGCGTGCCAGTAGTGCCACTAGTGTAACAGATAGTGGCAACATCTTCAGGTTTTGGCGGGCGAAAATGTTGAGGACTGGCCTTTCCCTGAGTTTGAAGAATTGAAGGATTACAGAAAACAAGGGCGCACAATATATAGGAGCAAGTGGAAAACAGAAGGTGATGTGCCCTTCTTTATTCAAAATTAAAACGCCAATGACAATGTATTAACAACTTAAACATTCAAATTCCATAAATGAAAATTTTAATATGGAAATGCATACACATTTATATATATGCAAAGTAAAGGTAATTTCCAGCTTGAGCATGCTATGTATGCCTATAACCATCAAATGCATGTATGTCTATAACCATCAAGGAGAACATTTGATCTGTAATCTCATGTGTACTTTGCATACAACGAGTAAAATGAGAACTCCCCTAAAAAAACAAGTAAAACAAAAACAACTGACCTCTACAGCCATACAAGCATGCAGATACAAAAATTTCAGGTTAATCTTAACTGGAAGATTCAGTTTGCATTCTAGATAGATCTAACTTCCACTCAACAAAGGATGGTAAAGAAATCATGGCATCCCACGTATAAAATCTAGGAACATAATACAAATAACATAAGTACATATGTGCGGCTTAGGTGTGAAATCACACCAACTTTCTAAGGGCCAAACTCTTGAAGCACATAGGCAAGGAAAAAGAACAAGAAGAAAACAGGGAACCAAAAGGACATGGGATACTTATAGTTGAGTGCATCCACAAATCTGACTTAGGCCATTCCAGATTAATGACAATGAAAATGGCTGCCATGCAGTTGTATCAAAATTTCCTTAAGTTCAGGTACATTGAGAAATAAGGGTATCCACTTCAGTAAAATCATGCAGTTTATGAGAAGCAACTTATACCATGGTAGCCTTTACCCCTTTATGTAGTGTTTGAAATAGTTAAAAGAGAAAAATCATCATGAGCACCTGGATGAGCAGCCTGGAGTAAGTTATGATTTCCACTCCAGTAGTAACTGGCGTTGATGGCATATTTGCATCATCTCCACCAACTACCTAGACAAAGAAACTAGGAAAATTAAGGAGGAAAGGTCCTTGAATAATCATGAATATTACATTGTGTTTGTCAACAGTAAGCAGCCCAGACTTACCACTATAAGCCGAACACATGGCATTTGAGCTATAAAACTTAACAGCTGCCATCAATAGATAACCATGAGTAAGATAATAGCCGTAAGTTCAGTCTACGTCTTTTAAATGTAGAATGACATTATAATACTATAATAATGTGAAGTTGAAAGCTAAATGGCATCAATAAACCAATGTAGCTTTTCAAAATAAGAACAAAAATTTTATTCTTTAAATATCAGGCCCCAGTATCCACAAGACTAGACATATCTTTCATGTATATGGGCCCACAAAAAGGTTGTCATGGCTGCCACTTGTCCCATACTATATGATGTTTTTTATGCTAGAGAAACCTGTTATCAGAGTTATACAAGTACAAATAAAGAATGGCCCGAATCCCTGGAGCAGTTCCAGCCTCACTAGTTATGACTAAGATGACTTCTGACATGCAGCCTCATCATAGGCTTCATTTGCAAATTTTATTTTAGGAACTAGTAATTGTCGAAGGTTGAAAGAGAGAAGTGATTAAAGCTCACAATGCTCAGAGTTTGAGGCACACAGAATATTACTTCCACCGCTGCATGGTTCACGATGAATTGAACAGCATCTGGGCCTGAAAGTACAAATGTACAATACACAAAAACTGTCACTAGACAAATCATAAATGAACAAGAGAACTATAGTATAGTCATTCTGTGTTGTGAACATACCGAGAGTGTCATAAAGTGGCACAGATACATATGAATATGCAGAACAAGCATGGTCAACTATAACCCACTCGGGTCTGTTTATAAAATACAGACCAATGCATGCACCCTGATTCCAAATAGAAATGTGTTTGACGTAAGCTCAAATATACTCGCAACATATCTGTTTTGTTAAGAACAAAAGGACAAGTGCTTGTTCAGATCAAGATGACTCACTTCACGAACTCCATGATAGATAAGACCAGAACCTATTGCAGTCCTGCTCGTGCTAGCTTCTCCGTATGTCATCCATTTGTAGCTACAAACATTATTTGTCACTTGCACAAATCAGTCAATCAGTTTGGATAAAAAGGACACTGCAGGCAATAATAAGGCATTTATTACATAGCTAATCCTTACTCTCCAATTGTCCCATCAGTTCTGATTCTTGTTCCCAGGTATTTACAGTCTGTAAAAGTCTCAACTGCATACCTGCAAAATTTGGGAAAATGTAACATTTTGCCTAAAAGATTACGACGATTTCTCACAAAATAAAAACAGAACTTTCCACAAAAGTTTTAGATGGAAAATAAAGAGATAAAAAGTCAGATTGAAGAGAGAAGGTCCCAGCCTCTTACGTGAAATTATCATGCAGCGTTCCAATGTCTGGGGTGTCGGGATATCTACTTATCAGCCTTAGAGGTGAACGCGCGGACCTGCAAGATAACAACAGGAGCCACGAGCCGTCACAGGAGCCACAGAACAACACTGTATCTCATAACAACACGAAGCACGTACCGGTACACATTCCACTTGCCGGTTTGCAATTTCTCAGGGAGAACAACACTGTAGCCCTGCGCTGAAAAGGTTTCGTAGAGTGGTCAGTAACAGTAATCTGCTTCTGAGGACACTGCAACAACAACAACAAAGCCTTTAAGTCCCAAACGAGTTGGGGTAGGCTAGAGTTGAAACCTAGCAGAAGAAATCAAGGTTCAGGCACGTGAATAGCTGTTTTCCAAGCACTCCTATCTAAGGCTAAGTCTTTGGGTATATTCCATCCTTTCAAGTCTCCTTTTATTGCCTCTAACCAAGTCAACTTCGGTCTTCCTCTGCCTCTCTTCATGTTACTATCCTGACTTAGGATTCCACTACGCACCGGTGCCTCTGGAGGTCTCCGTTGGACATGTCCAAACCATCTCAACCGGTGTTGGACAAGCTTTTCTTCAATTGGTGCTACCCCTAATCTATCACGTATATCATCGTTCCGAACTCGATCCCTTCTTGTATGACCGCAAATCCAACGCAACATACGCATTTCCGCGACACTTATCTGTTGAACATGTCGTCTTTTCGTAGGCCAACATTCTGCACCATACAGCATAGCAGGTCTAATTGCCGTCCTATAAAACTTGTCTTTTAGCTTCTGTGGTACCCTTTTGTCACATAGGACACCAGATGCTTTTGAAACGAGGACACTGTGTTTTTGAAACTGAAACTGTACATAGTTATCTGGGATGAGGACAATGCGAACTGCATCGTCAACCCAAACAAGCGCAGTTGAAATGGAGCAGAGATAAGGTGGCAGTGGGCACATTGAAGAAACGAACGAACAAACGAACCGTGTATGAAACAGGTAGCAGCAGTATCATATACATGTATCCTTAATTAGTACTTCAACTCTGTTTGTGGCCTTGTGGGCATGAAGGTTAGACTTTAGAGACTAGAGAGATATGATTGTTTAGTGTAGACTAGTGGCCTTGCTCGATATGATAATATATACTAACATACAGAGCGGTTCCGAAAGCATGTGTACTTTTTGTTATTTTATTTACTGGTATAATATAAACAGTTCAATTTACATACAAAGTATATTCTCGTTCTCACTAGGATAAATGTACAGAGATGTTCACTCATAGTAGTTTGCTGCGCCTTTGCTGTCAGTCAACAGGGATGGGTATGATACTAGGAAGCATAGCATAGCAGTACATCACAGAGGAGGCGCACAACTGACACTAAACTTCCCCAGACGCCTTAATAAAGAGTTTGACTGGATCTTGACACTGACAGAGCACAGACATACGTACTAGATAGAGTAAAATGAAGCGAAAAAGGTTGCAATCAGACGCAACATCTATGTATCGATCCCCTAGCTGGAGCGAGCAACCCCCAATCCATTCTCGTATTATCCGTTGTCAATCGTTGAGACGAAAGCTGGGACGGCGCGCGGCGAACAAAACAGCAGGCGGCGGGGCGGAATGGAAGCTGACGGCAGGCACACGGGGGAAGGGAACAGGGAAGGGAGGTAGAGCGACGCACCGTGGACGTACTCGGCGGCGGTGGGGTTGACGGCGAGGCCGCCGCAGCCCCCGGCGGGCGGCGGCGGCGGGCGCTGGAGGTGGGCGGTGGCCGCGCCGACGCGGCGGCGCTGGGAGTGGGCGGCGTCCTCCATTGCGCGCGGTTGGTGGCCGGGCGGTGGGGATTTGGCGGCTCTGCGACAGGTGGCAGGTGGATGGTGGATGGTGGATGGCGGGCGCTGGAGTGGAGCAAGTTGATTTGACTGACTATCCTTGCTATTGGTTGAGTTGCGTTGCGTGGAGGGCAACCAAGGAAAGGGAGGACGGTGAGGAGCCCAGCGGCCGCAGGCGAGGCAAGCCCAAGCAGAAATGTATCTACTCTCGGATCTCCCCCCGTCTTTCTCAGTCTCACGCTGAGGCTGAGCTGACCACGCGAAGGGGAGGGGGAGACAGGGAGAGAACTCAGCTGAAGAGGAGAGTCGATTTCTCGGTACGGATGTCTGGACCGGGACTAGGGGCGTGTTTGGGAGGGTGGCCTCCGGCTTGGCCCGCCCTCCCCCAGGCCATGGCAGGTTAGCGTGGGCGTTCGGTTCTCGGTTCGGTTTCGGTTTGGTTTCTCGGTTGTTGATGAAATTTGGTTCCTAGAAAATGAAAATCGATTGGTTCCAAAAAATTTTAGGAACTGAGCATTTCGGTTCTCGGTTATTACGGTTTGGTTCCGGTTCTAACCGAACTAACCGAATTTTTTCAGAAGACCTCAAGACAATAATAAATGTACTTGTTCTAAGGCAAATTTGTGCAACACTATATTCATTTTTAATAATAATAATATATAAGAAAACAATAGCAATATAGTAACACAAATATATAGCCGTTCAAATATAAAATATTACACATAAACCAAACATAATCCTACAAAATATAAGTAAGTGAAGTATAATTCATGTAATTCGGTTCTTTCGGTTAATTTGGCTAACCGAGAGTAAGAACCGAATTTTCTTCGGTTATTTCAGTTCCTCAATATCAGGAACCGAATAAGGAACCGATTTTTTTTTGTTCCGGTTCTTTCGGTTTCGGTTCCGGTTCTTTCGGTTCGGTTTTCGATTCTCGGTTAAATTTGCCCAGGGCTAATGGCAGGCCTGTGCAAGAGTTCTTGTTTGGCAATCTGTCCGGAATGAGCCAGGTCTAGATGAGATTGTGTTTGTTTAGATGAGATTGTGTTTGTTTATACAAATGCAGTCGGGCTGAGAAGCCAACTAACCCAACTACCAAAGTGAGATTCTGTTTGGTTGTTTTCACTCGGCCAGGCCCATAGTCAGGATGGAAAAACACAGATACAGCAATGGAATGAGCAAGACAATGAGATCCATGACAACAGTTTGCAACGAATTAGGCATACAATTAGTGCAGTTAACAACAGCAGGCCTCAGACAAGTTTAACATGGAGTCATTGCTGCTATAATTAAACAACAGTACAAATGTAGCAAGCCAAAATAACAACATCAGCAGCCTAATTACTAACTACAAGTCCTACAACAACACATACTACAAAAGTTAACAGGAAGGGATGACTGAACTAAGTAAGGCAACAACAGCTCTTCCATCAGTTGTTAATCATCACAGGCCTAAGTGGGGCACTCGTAGGAGCCAGTACTGCCCCTCTTCATCGAAATCCCAAACACCAAGATCACTAGACAGGTGATTAACACCTTCTTCCACCCGGCAGACTTACCATTACCATCAGAAGGAGGGATGATTGGAGCAAAAGCATCATGAGCAACATGATCATAGGGGAGGGGAGGTGCCGGTGCATGAGATCGATGCACATCTCTCATGGCTGCCTGGTAATCCCTAAGAGCCTGGTCATAGTTGTGATATTTCTTGTAAACTGCACCTCTCACCCCAAGCACATACCTACTGCACTCCTGCCAGCTCTGGTAAATCCCATGATGCTTGCCATTGAAAACAACATACCAGCCAGCCATTTCTGTGAGATCACAAAGTGTTTAGCCTCAGTCAAAATTAAAGCTTGCTGATGACCAGCATCACTTAACTTCATATGTATTGTAATTGACATCACAGGCAATGTAGATAAATGTTGGCCTCAGCTTTAGCATGTGGTGGTGATCACTGAGTGAAAATCATTGGTGGCTGCCATAGGAACTAAAAACCAGTTTTCCAACAAATCCAAACTCATGGCTGCCATGGAATCCATGGACACAACCATACACTGCCATCAGCATAGCAAAGAAGTGGTTGTTGCATAGGGTATGGATGTGTCCCGCGGATTTGATGACGTACACGACAAATCAGCAAAATCAAGTGCAAATCCATAACCATGACTGCCATCGAACCCTATTGTGCACATCCATTCACTGCCATCAGCAAAAGATAGAACTTGTTGTTGCTAAGTGAATGGATGGGCACACATAGGGCTCTATGGTAGTGATGAAAAACAAGAAGAAGCAATTCAGCAAAGACAGCCACCTCATGAAAATTTTCTTTGCGTCATTGGCCTTTATCATCTCCCACAGTTACCACCAATCAAAAGAAACAAAACCAACCGTTCATATGCAAGAAAATGAGGACCAACTGAACTGAAATAAAGTAGCCAACAGAGGCTACAAATAGTGCCTTACAACATGAATGTCTTGCCCAACAGTTCTGGGCTCAAATCCCTTCCAAGCTGCCTTGCAGCACATATAGTTAGCCACCCTCCCAAAAAAACCCAAAAGGATAGGTGTGGGTCAGCCAAGTAACCTGCACAAAATACCTACAGCTCAACTGTAGTCAAAAGAAGAGAGAGTGGGTGAGGGAGGTGGAGGAACTATACATCTCAACAGTCAACCCCCTCAATGCACATGCTTGCCAACATGTGCAGGAATTACATATAGTAGTTCTTGGCTAGGTAGTTCCTAAACCAAATGTCCCTATGGCAATTATCATGCCAACAAAGCCCCTGTCTTGGGCCTTGTTGTCCAGCAGGAAGGTGTAGGCAACTATTAGTGCCTCTTCAATAAAACCAGGCATCTCCATCACAGCAAGGTAGAGGTCAGCATCAACATGGGCTGGTCCAGTCTCCCTAAGAGCATTGGCAACATTGTTGATAGCATCAGACATATTGGTCAACATAAGCATCTCATCCTCACTGAAGGTACCTCTCTTTCTCTTTGCACCCATAGCTGAGGAGAGGAGCTCTGTGGCCTTGCTGTTGCATCCTACATCAGTGTGGGTCTTCTCAGTAGGAACATGAATAGAGGAAGGACCATCTACCTTAGTGTAACACCCTAAAATTTGCATTCTTTTTAAAATAGTAAATTTGATTTAAATATGTAATTATGTGTGCATTCAAATATAGGAAAATAATATTTTTTGTGAAAATAAAATCCATCATAAGAATATATATATACATGTTGATGCACTCATGCTGGAGCATTGTATTTAATATGTTGAGTGGTATTGATTTAAACTCAAAAGGATAAAAAAAATTATTATTATTTGAAAATAGAATTGGAAAATTCATTTGGAAAAAAAAGGAAAAGAATTCTTTTTTTCTTCTCCCCCTCCTTCCTTGTTTTCGGCCCGCTGGCCCCTCTCCCCTTTTCCCCGCTCGGCCCAGCACCGTAGCGCCAGCCCAGCGTTGCGCCAGGCAACCGCCCACGCTCCCCCGTGCCCTGCCGCTGACGCCCGGGCCCCGCTTGTCGGCGCCGTCTTCATCCCCGCGCGCCTCGGAACCGCCCGCGTCCGGCCTGGCCACAACTGCCGCCCACGATCGGCGTCGTGGGAGCGCCCCCCCTCGCGCCCTTGCCTCTACAAAAGGAAGCCGAGGCCGTCCCCGCACCCGCTGCTGCTTTTCCCCGCTCCCTCTCGCGTCGCCGTGCCCGAGAGAACCGCCGTCCGCCTCCGCGCGAACCACCGTCACCGAGCCGCCTCCGCTCCGATTTTTCGCCGTGGTGAGCATCGCCGTACTCTCCCCTCTCCTCCCATGCTTTTCGTTTCTCGTTTCTTGGCTTCTCGAGCCCTGGCCGCGAGCTCCGCGAGCCGTGGTCGCCGGCCATGGCGGCCACCGCGCTAGCCGCCGTTCCCGGCTGCCGTAACGGCATGGCCGCGACCCCCTTCCTCCCCCGCGTCCCCCGGTGCACTCGGCTTTCCGTTTGGCGAACCCTAGCCCCCCCTAACCGAGCTCACTGGTGAGACTTCGCCGCCGGCCATGGCGCCTGGCCGCCTGGGGCACTGTTCCGGCCAGCCCCCCCCCCCTTGTTCTCCCTCCTCGGTTTATTCTCAACCGCCCATCGCGAGATCAACGGCCAGGATTAGAAGTTACCCCTTCGCGTGGCTGTTTTGCATAAGAGTCCTTGGACTTTTCTAAGTCCTAACCTACAGTCCAAAGCGTATCTCCCCGAATGCGCAATCTCGATTGGAAAGCGTAAACTCCACGGCTTAAGTCAAAAATACGTTTTCAGTATTTACAGAAATGCCATTTGAACTGTTTCGCTTATAAAATTGTCGTTTTAGCTCCGAATTGATCCATTCAAATCGCGTTAGCTTCGTAATTTCATAAGCTACATGTTGGAGCTACTGTTAGTCAAGTTTGGAACTTTTTAATTTCATGATTAGATTTAATTAAATATATGGCTATAGGAAACCCCGTTTAAATCATAACTTTCGCATTTTAGCTCCGTTTTTCATGAACTTCGCGTTGACGTGATCGTAGCGAGACGTAGATTAGTTTTACAAACATTTTATCTTGATTTCAATACTATTGGTGTACTGTTCTAATGATAGGAATGTTTGCTTTGCATGAATGCTTTTGGAATGTTGTATGTTGCCGTGTTGGTCGTGTTCAGACGATGAGGAAAACGTTGGAGACCAAGAACTCTTCGACGACCAGCAGGACCAGCACGAGTTTGTGAACCAAGGCAAGTATAGCATGGGCCTTCCTTGATGTTCTATTTAACTTTAATCAATTACTCATTTGCATGTGTCTAATTTTGATACCCGTAAGGACATCCTAGTGATTGTTTATCCTGTTCCTTGTCTCCTATGGGTTAAATGCATATGGGTAGATTGCTAGTGCTCTAACTGAACTTGACATACATGTTGATGAATAATACTATGGAACAAAGTGAGTAACATGATTTATAACAACTGTTCCATAGGGCGAAAGTGCATATGACCTTTGTTCATGTTGCTCCCGGCCCTCCATAAGGACTTATCTGTCGGCAAAAGCTGGGACTGACAGTGCAACCGGGAGAGTCATATGGCTCTGACTTTAGCTCAGTAATAGGATCTTTCCTAGCTAGTTAGAGATTACCTTTTGGCGCAAATGGGGCTTGCCACTTTGGGTATAGGGCTGCCTCTGTTCCTATGAGTATAGCCGCGATGGATATGTGCCATAGGAAAGGGGGGTTCCTACATCTGCCTGCCAAGGAAACCTAGCGGCCCTAACTTGTTAGGGAAACCTATGAAATGGCTTCATAGTGTACCCTGCCCGCTCACCTTGGTAGTGACATGGGAGTAATTAACCCGGGCATATGGGGATCACGACTCGCGGTGAATATGCACCACCTCTACAGAGGGTAACAAACTGTTATAACAGTCGTGCTCACGGTTACGAGCGGCCCAGAAAACTCACAGAATAACTGAATACTTGATGATGATCTATTAAGATGTTCTATGATGATCTATGATATACTTTACACTGATATATGTTCTCATGGGAATTAAATGGGAGCTTAAGCATGACTTGATAATACTTGAGAATAAAAGCTTGACCTACTAAAAATGCTAACTGTTGTAAACCAGAGTCAATCCTTTTTTAGCTTCATAACCCCATGTTGGCTTGCTAAGTACGGAATGTACTTACACTTGTTTATTTTCTTTATTTGGATAAAAATCCCGGATGGGTAACAGATGACAACGGGTATGAGGAATTCCCGGAGGATTTTTAGGCTTGTGGTCAACCAGTTGACCTTCCCTGTGATGAAGCCCCCGAGAGTTTATTATCTTTTTATCTTTCCGCTGTGATGTATAAGACTAAGTTTTATTATAACTCTGATGTATGAGACACCGTGATGATACTATATGTAATTTGTCAGCTTGTGTGTGTGATTGATTCCTGGGCACACACGAGTTTTGTGCATTAAATTTTATCCTTAAAATTGGGTGTGACAAATTGGTATCAGAGCAGTGTTGACTGTAGGACGCAAGCCTAGTTAGAAACTGGTCGTTTTAAGGTTTAGATGTTGCTACAACAACCCTTGCTCTATGAACCTTGATATTTTCTTCTCTACTATATCCTTGCTATTCATCTCTACCTTGCTGCTTATTTTGAAGATTTTGTTCTTATCTTCACCTCTTGAATTGATATGCTTTTAGAACTACCCCTCATCACCTTCTTGCGTAATCTGAAGAAGAGTCTTAGGAATGTTACCCCTAGTATAATAAGGGCGGTAGTATCGCAAGTTGAGCCAATGATTGAGTTATGCATCTTTATTGATTGTTGAATTGTCATTATGCTTAAGATTGTTTTGAATCTTTGTAATGATTGCAATGATCTTGTTGGGTGTTCCCACAATTTCATTTAGTTATAGGCCTAAGGCATAAGGATTAATGAAATAAATAGTCGGGTTTTGGTTTTCTTCTGTTTTCCCTATCTTGTCTTTTCAGAGCAGTCTGCACTCTTCGGTTTATATCTCTATTCTTGGACAACCAAAAATCATGAGAAAATTTTGGACAATAGTACACTTCAATATGTTCTCTGAGCGCAAGAATCAGCTTGATAGCTATTTTGATTATGGAGATACGAAAATCACAAGACGATGCATCTGTGCTGTTTGGAATCTGGAGTAGTTTCTGTTGTGTACTATTTTCAACCAAGTTAACTGCAGAATTGGGAAAAGTGTTATATAAGGAGGTTGTGGAAGGTTTCTTGCCCTTACACAAGAGTATCGTTGGGATGTCAGAACATCTTGATACAAGTTAGCTCATCTAAAAGAAGTAGATGTAAGCTATACTTTGGAGTCCCCTAGTCTATCTTATCTTAAGGGGGGTAGCCAAGTAGAAGAATTTGCAAGCTGAAGTGTCCTACGTTCTTGTTTGCGCAGCGGAAGCGTGGTGGTACCCAAAGATGTGAGAGAAACTCAGAGTCTCAATGAGGTTTGGTTAAAGGTTCAACGAAGGTTTATCCAAGATCATTAAGATTTTGGTAGAGCTACTGGAGAAGCTTTTAAGTTAGTTTGGATCAAGAATCTACATGACATCTTCACTAAGTTGGTCTTGAATTGGTGATATCCTCGTTGGAATGAAAATTGATTATGACTTGGAAAAGTGCTATCACTTGGAGAAGCAAAAGTCATGACCGATGCCCTTAGCAACGGAGAATTATGCTAAGAAGGTTCGGGTGACACCAAGGATTAAGAGTTATATTCCCAGTTCAAGCAACTTAGCCAGAAACATTAATGTTTTGAAGATTGGTAGAAGAATTTTCTTCTGACCAAGAGATTCGTCAGGATTTCGTCGGAAGGTGGATATTTTGAAGAGAATTGGTATTATAGGAAAGGTGGCTTAGTGATTGGAGTTACCTAAGGGTTGTTCAAGGTACCTATCAGAATCATGAAATTGATTGGGCAAGTTACTTGGAGCAAGATCAACAGGTATGCAAAGTAAAGTGGGATCCCTATCGAGACGATGGAACTACACGAGGAAGTAAAGAAGAATCCAAAGGCGGAGAATCTGCATCTCTTTTGTCAACGTCTTCCGAATCTCGAGGACGAGATTCATCTTAAGGGGGGTAGAATTGTAACACCCTAAAATTTGCATTCTTTTTAAAATAGTAAATTTGATTTAAATATGTAATTATGTGTGCATTCAAATATAGGAAAATAATATTTTTTGTGAAAATAAAATCCATCATAAGAATATATATATACATGTTGATGCACTCATGCTGGAGCATTGTATTTAATATGTTGAGTGGTATTGATTTAAACTCAAAAGGATAAAAAAAATTATTATTATTTGAAAATAGAATTGGAAAATTCATTTGGAAAAAAAGAAGGAAAATAATTCTTTTTTTCTTCTCCCCCTCCTTCCTTGTTTTCGGCCCGCTGGCCCCTCTCCCCTTTTCCCCGCTCGGCCTAGCACCGCAGCGCCAGCCCAGCAGCCGCGCCAGCCCAGCGTCGCGCCAGGCAACCGCCCACGCTCCCCCGTGCCCTGCCGCTGATGCCCGGGCCCCGCTTGTTGGCGCCGTCTTCATCCCCACGCGCCTCGGAACCGCCCGCGTTCGGCCTGGCCGCAACTGCCGCCCACGATCGGCGTCGTGGGAGCGCCCCCCCTCGCGCCCTTGCCTCTACAAAAGGAAGCCGAGGCCGTCCCCGCACCCGCTGCTGCTTTTCCCCGCTCCCTCTCGCGTCGCCGTGCCCGAGAGAACCGCCGTCCGCCTCCGCGCGAACCACCGTCACTGAGCCGCCTCCGCTCCGATTTTTCGCCGTGGTGAGCATCGCCGTACTCTCCCCTCTCCTCCCATGCTTTTCGTTTCTCGTTTCTTGGCTTCTCGAGCCCTGGCCGTGAGCTCCGCGAGCCGTGGTCGTCGGCCATGGCGGCCACCGCGCTAGCCGCCATTCCCGGCTGCCGTAACGGCATGGCCGCGACCCCCTTCCTCCCCCGCGTCCCCCGGTGCACTCGGCTTTCCGTTTGGCGAACCCTAGCCCCCCCTAACCGAGCTCACCGGTGAGACTTCGCCGCCGGCCATGGCGCCTGGCCGCCTGGGGCACTGTTCCGGCCAGCCCCCCCCCCCCTTGTTCTCCCTCGGTTTATTCTCAACCGCCCATCGCGAGATCAACGGCCAGGATTAGAAGTTACCCCTTCGCGTGGCTATTTTGCATAAGAGTCCCTGGACTTTTCTAAGTCCTAACCCACAGTCTAAAGCGTATCTCCCCGAATGCGCAATCTCGATTGGAAAGCGTAAACTCCACGGCTTAAGTCAAAAATACGTTTTCAGTATTTACAGAAATGCCATTTGAACTATTTCGCTTATAAAATTGTCGTTTTAGCTCCGAATTGATCTATTCAAATCGCGTTAGCTTCGTAATTTCATAAGCTACATGTTGGAGCTACTGTTAGTCAAGTTTGGAACTTTTTAATTTCATGATTAGATTTAATTAAATATATGGCTATAGGAAAACCCGTTTAAATCATAACTTTCGCATTTTAGCTCCATTTTTCGTGAACTTCGCGTTGACGTGATCGTAGCGAGACGTAGATTAGTTTTACAAACATTTTATCTTGATTTCAATATTGTTGGTGTACTATTCTAATGATAGGAATGTTTGCTTTGCATGAATGCTTTTGGAATGTTGTATGTTGCCGTGTTGGTCGCGTTCAGACGGTGAGGAAAACGTTGGAGACCAAGAACTCTTCGACGACCAGCAGGACCAGCACGAGTTTGTGAACCAAGGCAAGTATAGCATGGGCCTTCCTTGATGTCCTATTTCACTTTAATCAATTACTCATTTGCATGTGTCTAATTTTGATACCCGTAAGGACATCCTAGTGATTGTTTATCCTGTTCCTTGTCTCCTATGGGTTAAATGCATATGGGTACATTACTAGTGCTCTAACTGAACTTGACATACATGTTGATGAATGATACTATGGAACAAAGTGAGTAACATGATTTATAACAACTGTTCCATAGGGCGAAAGTGCATATGACCTTTGTTCATGTTGCTCCCGGCCCTCCATAAGGACTTATCTGTCGGCAAAAGCTGGGACTGACAGTGCAACCGGGAGAGTCATATGGCTCTGACTTTAGCTCAGTAATAGGATCTTTCCTAGCTAGTTAGAGGTTACCTTTTGGCGCAAATGGGGCTTGCCACTTTGGGTATAGGGCTGACTCTGTTCCTATGAGTATAGCCGCGATGGATATGTGCCATAGGAAAGGGGGGGTTCCTACATCTGCTTGCCAAGGAAACCTAGCGGCCCTAACTTGTTAGGGAAACCTATGAAATGGCTTCATAGTGTACCCTGCCTGCTCACCTTGGTAGTGACATGGGAGTAATTAATCCGGGCATATGGGGATCACGACTCGTGGTGAATGTGCACCACCTCTGCAGAGGGTAACAAACTGTTATAACAGCCATGCTCATGGTTACGAGCGGCCCGAAAAACTCACAGAATAACTGAATACTTGATGATGATCTATTAAGATGTTCTATGATGATCTATGATACACTTTACACTGATATATGTTCTCATGGGAATTAAATGGGAGCTTAAGCATGACTTGATAATACTTGAGAATAAAAGCTTGACCTACTAAAAATGCTAACTGTTGTAAACCAGAGTCAATCCTTTTTTAGCTTCATAACCCCATGTTAGCTTGCTAAGTACGGAATGTACTTACACTTGTTTATTTTCTTTATTTGGATAAAAATCCCGGATGGGTAACAGATGACAACGGGTATGAGGAATTCCCGGAGGATTTTTAGGCTTGTGGTCAACCAGTTGACCTTCCCTGTGATGAAGCCCCCGAGAGTTTATTATCTTTTTATCTTTCCACTGTGATGTATAAGACTAAGTTTTATTATAACTCTGATGTATGAGACACCGTGATGATACTATATGTAATTTGTCAGCTTGTGTGTGTGATTGATTCCTAGGCACACACGAGTTTTGTGCATTCAATTTTATCCTTAAAATTGGGTGTGACACTTAGCAGCAACACTGTCAGCCTGGTTGCTCCCTAGGGCTTTACTAGAAGCAAGTGCAAACCTACCAGTAGCCATAGCATGGCCAAAGATGGACTCCGTCTCAGTGTAGAACCTTATAGGGTAGTTTAGAAACTCTGCATCTTTAGGATGGTCCTGCAGTAAGGGGGAGGGAGGGGAAGGGTATAGTTTTAGACAAGTAATGGAAAGATAGGTACAAGGACACATAGGAAAGAAAACAAAGTTCTACCTTGTAGTGTCCAAGGTAGTGCTCCTGCTCAAGCATGATAGCATTGGTGTCACCATCCCATAGTGCCCCACTGAGGTCCTTGAGCTTACAGACCCTAGACCACTTCTGTCTCCACTTCCTTAGGTGCTTATACACCTGAGTTGGGCTTACTACCTCCCCACTATACTCCTTAAGGGCTTTGGCAACATGGTTAACATCTTTATCCTTGAATACTTTGCCAGGCCTACTACCATCACTAACAAGCTGAGCCATCCTCCTAAGGACAAAGCTAGAGGTGTTGCTGTTCCACCTCATGGCCCTAGGACCCCTGCAGTAGCACCAGCACCAGCAGCCCCATCACCTACTACTGCAACAGCAGCACCATCACCACCTACTGCTGCACCAGCACCACCATCACCCCCTACTGCTGCAATAGCATCACCACCCCCCAACAGACCATTTACTAGATCAGAAGCAGCCACAAACCCACCCTGGGCACCAAGCAGATCAACTAGGAGTAGAGCCATCCTATTTGTTATTGCAATTTCAAAGTAAATAGGAGAATAACATGAATAGACAAGCTTTGGCCATGGGACAAAGCCATACAATAGGAGCATCATAATTGATCTATGATGCTACCACTGTATGGCTTTTCATGGCCAAAGACCATGAAGCAGTGGCACATGACAAGGAAAAAAATTGGTCTCAGCCTTGTCCAACAGAGTATTACATAAACATCACACAACACATGAGTTCCATAGCAGGGAAATCAAACTGAATTTAATAACAAAGTTACTGCATGATCAGATCCTAGAGGTACCCCTCCCTTCCCACATAGCATTACAGATGTCATCCCTTCTAAGTGCCAAGGCATTGGAGTCTTGGGAGTGGCTGTCATTACTGGGCAGGTTGTCAAGTGGGTCAGGTTAGCTGCTAGTGAAACCCTCTTCAAGCGCCACAACTTAGTCAATACCAAAACCTAGGATCCAATTGTGCAAAATACAATAGGCCAATACAAGCTTGACCTGAGTCTTGTGTGGGTGAAAGGGCTTGTTATCTAGGATACGAAACATGTTCCTCAGTGCACCAAAAGCCCTCTCCACAGTGACACTTAGTGATGAGTGCCTTAGGTTGAAAAGCTCCCTTGCATTGGTTGGGTAGTTTCTGCTCTCAAACTCAATCGAGTGGTACCTAACAACTACTTTGACATGCATAGCCAGCATCTACCAGGTAGAATTTACCTACAATTGGACAACTACTGTGAGTGTGTGTGCCAATCTTAAGGATAAGTGCATCGATTAGGTAGTTCAGTTACCTTCAGGTACAGTTGTCGACGCGAAAATGTGGTAGCCACGCCGAGTGGACACGCAGCAAGCCAGAACGATCTGGAGATCTACCTGGCTTCAACGTAGGACCAGTCGATCCTACGAATTCCCAAGGGTGTGCTAGTCAATTTGACCTACAATTGACAAGGAGAGAAAGTTTATCAATAATTTAGGGTGGAACATGCTGGTTTTGCCCAGACTGTTCCAAGTGTGCCACTTGGGGAGCAGCCAGACAGAAAAATCGACTAAATAGCCGATACAAAAAGAAATCGACTGTTAAGGACTGTAACGCTCGCGGGTCATGATTGATTTTATAGTAACGAATACAATGCACCCGGTTTTAATGATCCTTTCTCTTAAGCTATTAAAATGTATGCGTCAAAGATACATCACTGGCTAAATTAGATTTGATCAATACGTGGTGTAGAGCCTATGAATCCGGTGAAAAGGGATATGCCACGCAAACAATCGACTGTTTGATATAGACAGATCTGCGAACTGTCTAGATCTAATCTATTACCGTCAACAGTGAGGTTTGACCGGATCAATGCAGCTATGATGATGATGATAGTCTAGAACCAGAAAATCCATAGAACCGACTATACTTCAACAGGTTCATGAAAGCGTGCCATATCTGTGAAACCACAGGCGAATCGGCTAAAATAGCCGATTCAGGTAGAAAAGGGATTACAACATGTGAACAATCGACTGTTTAATATAGACAAATCTATAAACTCATCAAATCTAACATGTTATCCTTAACAGTGGGGTTCGATCGGATCGATGACAGCCATGATAAAGATAACAGATCAAACCTTTAAAATAAATAGATCTATTCATATTTAACAGAATCATGAAGACACACTATAAGTGTTAAAGTACTGGCAATCGACTATTTAGCCGATGCAGGCATAGCAAACAGCCAAGGTCACGCCTGGTCAAAAGCAAATCTACCAACTAGCATACTTTTGATTTAAAGTGCTAACAGTGGGGATCACCGGATCGTTACAGCCATAATAGCGAGCTATAGACCAGATTCAACTAGCTAGTAAACCTTCTCAAGATCAAACATGCCTTAGTCGTGTCCTATGCACGATCAAGATCGAAGTAGAACGGTCGATAAAACATAATCCGTCGTCTAAAGTAAGAACCATCGCAATGTGACAAAATAAACGATGGACTAAAAGGATATGAGACCGATCTAGATCGATCTCGATCGTGCAGGTTGATATCGCTGAAACTAATGACAACAAGAACATCAGCAAGATTGGTAACTTAATGAATCTACCCGAAGGATGCCACCCTTAGGTAGAGCCAATAACTTGACCTTAATCTAATTTGAGCAGTGGAGGTTAAACTTAACCGATGCAACCATACTTGAACTAGACAAGAATCGATAACTAACTTATACTAGAGCTCGTAAGAGGTCACCCGGACCAATGCAGCCTTACAAATAAAAGTATAAGCCATGACGGTACTTACAGACAAGCCGAAGGTCGACCGGATCGATGCAGCCCTGCTTGTTGAAGAACTCGCCGAGATCTATAGTACTCCTACTCCTAAGGGTTGGCATGAAGCCAAAAAAAAGTAATTGGTATTGATTGATTGGATGCCCTTTTACAATAGCCGAGGTCCAATATTTATACTCGGAACCTAAACATGAATCCTACTCAAGTATGACTCATTACAATCTTTGGTATAAGAGAAAACATTCCTAATTTAAGATAACTTGGACCCTAATCCTTTCCTTTTTGTAGAGTTCGACATATTTTCCTCCCCCAACGCCATCTGTACGTAATCCGTTTATGTTATCTGCTGACGTCATCTATAAAATAGCCGATTTCTAATACCACATCCAAATCGGTTGATATCGATTCACATCTGATCGATCCCTTGATGATACAATCTTGGAAGTTTCGAGTTCCCTTGTTCTTCTCTTCCCAAATTTTGGTGTATACAACAGTGAACCCATCATTCCTCTCTATGGCATCTGCTAGGATAAGTGCATCATGGGCAGAGTCCTCCTAGCCAGCAAGGACATATGTGAACTTGAGATCAAAGTCCATAGCAGCCATGACATTTTGTGTGGGGTTGTGTTTCCTACCCCTAAAAGCAGCCTGCATGTGTCTAGGCACCCTTGCCAACACATGGGTGCCATCAATCTTGGAAGCTTCGAGTTCCCACGTTCTCTCTTCCCAAATTTTGGTGTAAACACATGTCCCCCAATTTTGGGATAAAAATGATTTTATTCCAAAATTTCTATTTACCTACTCACTATGTCACAACCGTTCATTTCTAAATATACACGTGACTCCTAATTTCTCGGTATGAATTTTGTATAATACCTCAACAGTATCATTTTCAACTTACTCGGCCCATTTGCTTTCCTCTTCTTTCTCGAGCAAGCCTCAACAACCAAAGCCACCATCGCCAAGGCTTTAACCCTAGCACATCCTCTGCTCTGTCAAGCTGTTATTCAAGTAAACTTCCTTAGATTCGGATCCATCCCGGATGCAATGGCGACCAACGACCATGTCCCTGAGGTATGCTTTCAAGTTTCCCGTCTTCCAAGTATTAGCTGTTACCCTGCGTTTTCTTTCTTCTCAAATCTATTTTATCTGGTTTCTAGGAGATGAGGAATGAGATTTTGATTCCATCGGCTGTTGCTGCCAATGTCTATTATCTTGGGCCTATGGGTGACCCTGATCCATCTAATTTTATCAGTTAAGAAACCAACCGAATCCCCTTCAAACAATCTATAGTAGATTTTTCCTCTTGGAACACCAAAACCCCCTTTAGAAACTGGACCAAAATGCCTAAGGGATGGAGAGATTGCTCTCGCAGAGTGTCAGATAAAAAGGGCAGAGACTGGGAAGTTTACAATTTAAGCCAATGCCTGACACTTTCACTGTCCGGAATGGAGAAAATGATTCACTCCTAATTGCCGCTTCTTACTTTTGGTCCAACACCTTGAATGCCTTCGTCTTTGGTCATGACCCAATGACTATTACTTTGGTCGATGTTTATATGTTGACTGGCCTTAGAATAACAGGACCAATGCAGTCATGCGAATTCTTAGGTGCTGGGTCAAAGAAACTAGCCAAAATATCGGACTATGCACAGGATGGGCAGGTTATATCCAGAACCACATTGAGAATGAATCGACTGTTAGCGAAAGAGAACATGTGGCTTTTCTGAACATGTGGTTAGAAAGATTCATCTTCTGTGGGTCATCTTATGGTCTGACTTTTAATCATAAATACTTGGCAGAGCGTCTAGCAACTGGCAATGAAATCCCCCTTGGAAAATACCTATTAGGATCTGCTTATCATCTTATGCACCAGGTAGCTATCTAGTTGCTGAAGAATGAACCAGTGCATACTATTAGTGCCCCTTGGTGGTTGATACAATTATGGCTAAACCTGTATATGCACAGGATTGTAAGACCTGATCTTAGAAATCTGAGCTTTCCTTCTTCCAACTTTGCTAAAGATTACAAAGGGAAGGAAGGAAGAGTTCGACAGTGCATGAATTATGGTGAAGTTGCATCAGCCATAACAATCGTTGTTGACGTAGGCCATCTCTTTAAGAAATTCTACAAAGGATTTGATGCAAACATCTTGACTTGGCTACCTTATGATGAAGATGAAGATAATGAACTGGTTCTGCCAGTCAAATTTCAGTTTGAATCAGGCTGTTCAGATGAAATAGCTACAGCAATCTTTAGTTGCATCATCAAACCTTGTGTACTACCAGCCGAATTTCGCCATGGCCGTGGCAAAATGGCTACTGGTTGTTTTCTCTCAGAAAATCTTCCAACTTACGAATTCTACAATCCTTGCTTCGTGGCCCGTCAATTCGGCCTTGGTCAGCTGCCTTCTCAACTCTTCTTCAAGAATACACTAAAACCAAGAGAAGGTATCAGTGAAGTAATGAAAGCTTCTAGAGTCTTTCAATTAGGATCAGATCTTCCCTCCTTTTGCTTGCATGACTAGACAAGAGTCACATTCTCTTCCAACCTGTTTGACTCCTGGTGGCAAGAGTGATATTCCCACCTCTTCTGTAGGCCAGTTCATCCTAGCTGCATAGCTCTGGATGAAGATTTTGCTTCCGATAGTGAGGTAACTAGCTAACTCTTTTCCTTCCATAAATATCATCTACTAGTGTCTTTCTATCAACTTATCAAACAGAACTCCCTTGTAGGATGCTGAATTCAATCCCCAATTATGGACAGAAAAGGGCATGCCATAGAGTACTATTAGCCGTGTCCAGCCTCAAGACTAGGATCAACTGCACCTACACTGAAGAAGCTAATGAAAACCTAGGCTACTCCTACAATCGTAACATATCAATCTTCAAAACACAAGGCAGCCCAAGGGATAACCTAGAAAACCACCTGGGAAAAGACTTCGCAGAATGAGACCATCAACTGCTCAGGTAAAATAATTCATCCTCTTCCCAAAATGATATTCAACTTCTAATTCTGATTCTTTTCTCACAGTTATCAACTATTGCATCCCAATCTACCCTAGGTGCTAAACTATTGTCCTAGGCGTTTAAATCAGCACCAACCAAACCTTCATCGACTGATCCTCAAAACGAGCCGATTCCGGTTGAAACAACTGATGCTTCCAAGACAGTAGAAGATGAGAACCCTTTCACTTCACTCCCTGAGGAAATATCCGCGCAAGAATAGAATATGAACAGTCCATCAGCAGAAGGCGACCTGATTGACGTTGACACTCAGACTGTCAATTCCCCAGTCTAGCAAATAATTGATGGTAAGAAAAATCATATATCTATTTTATCCTTCTGCAACAATCATGAATTGAAAAATCTCCCTTGATGTTTGCACATACAAATGTTGAAAGTTCAGAGCCGATCCAACCAGATACCATTAGTGCATCATTAGCTGTTCCTTCTCCTCAGATATAAGCTACCCTAGAAAAGGTACTGTATCTACTTCACCATTTATCTCATCATCAACTGATCTGATCCTTTTAACAAGATTTCCTTTGCTCATATGTAGGCACTTAGTTCTCTAGCACTGAGCTACTCCTTCAATTTTGAAGAGTACATAGATGAAGGTGAGATCAGTTCATCTGCCACCTCTCTCCAAGAGACTTTATCAGAAGAGACCAGAAATCGGCTAAGGGACATATTGCCAATGCTCGAGAAGGATATAGCCGATTTGGTCCAAGATGCAGATTCAATAAGAAGAATCTTCTTAGCTATTAGGGATAATTTGTCCTCGGATCTCATCAAAGCTCTGACTCCTTTATCTATCATCGAAGATGAAGCCCTGAAGGTGAGAAAAGCTCAGAGGAATCTGTCTGACTATGAAGCTTTGATGGCCAAGAAGTATTCCAATAAACAAGAAGCCAGGGAGCTAGCACAACTGATTGACAATCTAAAGAATTCCTCTTCCAGAATCAAACTAGAGTTGAATAAGTTGAGAGCTAGGCATGCTGAACTTGAGAGAGAACTAGAAAGTGTGAAGGCCGCCATCAATTGCCATGAGTCCAACTTGGTTCAGATCCCCAACACCATCAAACAGAAGAAACAAGAGATGTTGACCAAGGTCAAAGAAGACAAAGCCATCCACAGCAGCCTTGAGAACATTCCTGGTTCAGCTGAAGGAGACCAGCAACAGATTGCAGAGGTTGATGCTATTCGGCTAAAAGCTTTGAAGGCAATCCGAGATGCTTTGAATTTGTGATGTCACTACTTGTAATACATATATCTCGTGTGAAACTAATGAGAACCATATTTTCCGCTGATCTATTGTATTTCTTGCCTTGGCTAAAGAGCTGATTCCAGACCTCTGACCTTAATCCAATTAAGTCTAAAAACACGGCCTTCATTAAGAAAACACATCAATCTTCTATCCTCAGTTATCAATGTTGCATTCTCTTCGGCATTAGTGATGCGGCGCTTCGCCTTCTATTAATTGCAGTTACTCTTCACGCATCTTAAGATATCTACCATCCCATCTCCGTAGCTATAAATACCAGCCGAGGCCTCTGGCCTCAAACACATCTATACTTGCAACGACCTCTGTTCTTTGTGCTTCTCCACCTTCACAAACCCTATAGCGGTTTTCTTCCTCCTCTCATAGATCTAACCAAACCCCATGGCTGGCAAGGACAATTAGGGCAAGTGCGCGGCGAAAGAGGTCCCAGAGGAGAACCTGCCAGTGAGCCAACGTCTCCATCGTATGAGGTGAGATCGACATCCTCTGCTCATGGCAATGGATCTCTCTAACTTGTTTATAGGTTTGTCCTGAATGACAGCCTTTGTCCACTTCTTCCCAGGGCTGGTGAGACCTTCAATGTTGCATCCGATGCCACCTCCACGTCAGACTCGTCGTCGGACTCCTTCGATTCTTACAATGGCAAAGACGCCCAGCGTTTCCTCTAGGAGTGGAGGGCGGCCCAGGACCGTTATTCTCAGGCAACTCCGGAGAAGGTCAGCTTGAGATCTGCCTTGGGGCTTCTCAAGCCGCCCTCCTCGCCGACGAGGAAGAGGCTAGCGCTGCTCGGGCGTGGCTGGTCGAGTCTGACGCCATGGTGGCGGGTAAGATGAACTCCAAGAAAACTCTTCTTCTAATTTCCACTGTCTTTGCCTTGATATCTTCTTTGTTTCTATGATCGCCAGCCCTGACGATGCAGTTGGAGAACCTCCAGCTGGCGGTGAACGAGGCTACAGCGGCCATCAACGCCCGGGGCTCTGTTCTCATTAGCCGCCTGTGGGACATCCCGACGCGCATTCAGGAGATCACCCTCCACGGCGTTCACCGTGGCGCGGCGATGGCTCTGGCAGCGGCACGGGTCTAGACCGGGCATGACCTCCGCACCATGGAGCCAAGCTTTTTGATGGCCAACGACCTCGGCACGTATGGGTACGGATGATGGCGGCACGAGGGAGGATGGGACCGTTGAAAGGTCCTAATATGGTTAGAGGGGGGTGAATAGCCTATTTAAAAATCTACAAACCAACTAGAACAGACAAATAGCGAAAAGCAAACTGCTCTATCTCTACAAGGGTTGCAAGCCACCTATCCAACAATTCTAGTTACTATGATCACTAGACACATAATTTACTAAGTCACTACTCACTAAGAGCTCTCACAATTGTTATACTAAAGAGCTCCACTAGATGGACTTAAGCTATAAAGCAAGCTCTCAATTCTAGTTATACTAAAGAGCTTACTATAACTAGTTTGCGGAAATGTAAATAAGTAAGTAAGGTGATTATACCGTCACGTAGAGGAGTAAACTAATCACAATATGAATACTTATTCAATCACCGGGAGAATACCAAAGGACAAGAGAACCAATTTTCTCCCGAGGTTCACGTGCTTGCCAACACGCTACGTCCCCGTTGTGTCGACCAACACTTGGTGGTTCGGTGGCTAAGAGGTGTTGCACGAACCTCGTCCACACAATTGGACATCGCAAGAACCTACCCACAAGTGAGGTAACTCAATGACACGAGCAATCCACTAGGGTTACCTTTCGGCGCTCCGCCGGGAAAGGCACAAGTCCCCTCACAATCACCGGAGATGACCACAAACAATCACCAACTCGTGTCGATCCTCCTCCGCTGCTCCAATCCGTCTAGGTGGTGGTAACTACCAAGATCAACAAGTGAATCCGGCAGTGAAACACGGACACCAAGTGCCTCTAGATGCAATCACTCAAGCAATACACTTGGATTCTCTCCTAATCTCACAAAGATGATGAATCAATGATAGAGATGAGTGGGAGGACTTTGGCTAAGCTCACAAGGTTGCTATGCCAATGCAAATGGCTAAGAGAGTGAGCTTGAGCCGACCATGGGGCTTAAATAGAAGCCCCCCATGAAATAGAGCCGTTGGATCCTCAGTCTACTGAAAATCGGGGCGACCGGACACGCTGGTCAGATCGATCGGACGTTGGACCCCAGCGTCCGGTCGCGCGATGCATGTCATGTGGCACCTGCTTCAAATGTTGATCGCCCGATCTCTACAGTCATCAGTGCATTTAAGTTGTGACCGGACGCGCTGCTTCGAAGTGACCGGACGCATGACCTCAGCGTCCGGTCGTTTCCAGTAAGGTTCCATTCACGATCGGACGCATTCGGTTGATAACGATCAGACGCAGGACCCCAGTGTCCGGTCACTTCCAGTAAGCATCCAGAGACAAATTTTCATGATCGGACGCGTTCGGTTACCCCCGATCGGACTCACCCAACGTCCGGTCAGCCACCCTCTTCTCTGTGCGCTGCCACATCAGCAGAACCGGACGCAACCCGTCAGCGTCCGGTCGAAGACCGACGCCAGCGTCTTCATTGCTTCCTCTAACCGGATGCTTCGGTCCAGTTGAGGCCAGCGTCCGGTGCACTCTGTGAAAACCTATCTTTTCTGTACAGGGCGCTGGTGGCACCGTTGAACTGTCCGCACTCTACGACCGGACACTCCGCTGGTGAAGTTTCTTACCCTTGCTCCCAAGTGTTAAACACAATCAGCCTGTTCGCTGGTTGGTTTTAGGGCTGATAAGCCCGACTGGTGCTGATTTGTTGTGAGAGGAAAACACTATTGGCTGGCTGATAAGCCCTGGCTGAAACCAACAATCGAACAGGCTGAATGTGTATCACCTTTGTGCAAGCGTGTGAACTTATTTTCACAAACATTTTCAAGGGTGTTAGCACTCCACTAGATCCTAAATGCATATGCAATGAGTTAAAGCATCTAGTGGCACTTTGATAACCGTATTTCGATACGAGTTTCACCACACTTAATAGTACGGCTATCGATCCGAAATATGATCACACTTACTAAGTGTCTCGATCAATAGAACGAAAAGCTCCTATCAAGTTTCACCTTTGTGTTGGCTTTTTGTTTTTCTTTCTCCTTTTTCCAAGTTCAAGTATTTGATCATCACCATGCCATCAACATCCTCATGTCATAATCACTATTGCTTCATCACTTAGAGTAGTGCTAACTATCTTATAATCACTTTGATAAACTAAGTTAGCACTTAGAGTTTTATTAATTTGCTAAAATCAAACTAAAGTTTTTAACCGTCCCACAAGCAGAGGCGCGCAGCGCGCATACACCACAGAGTAGCGGGCGATGCGGACGGGAGTGGCACGGGCGGGTCTGTTCCGTAAGCGGGCGACGCGGACGGGTCCGTTCGGACGGACAGATGGCCTATCAGGAGCATTACCGAAACCAAAACGCCTCCACTTACTTTACATCGATCGTATCGTGCTCGTGCCACGAGTTCCAGTGCTGCAACAACATGAACCGTGCGTCCGCCGGCCGTGTCGATTTTGGGGTCGCGTGGCACTATTTGCGTTTGCAACGTGACAAAATAAAGGCTGCGCATGCAGCGTAGCTGAGGTATCGTTTGGAGATGAGTTAATCGGTGGGTTTTTGACAAAGTTCGAGGTTTACGGTTGAGAAGATGAGCGCCTATGTACATGGGGACGACGAAATGTCTTCCTCTGGTTCGCCTTTTTATTTCTATATATATTCTATATATAATACTTCCTCAGTCAAAAATACAATTCTAGTTTTAAGTTTCACCAAATCTATACAAAAAATTACTAATGCTTATGATATCAAAAGAAATATATATCATTAGATTGTTAGTTATGAAATATATTTTCATAACAAATTCATTTGAACACAGATTTTACCTATTTTGTGTAAACTCGATTAAATTTAAGAAAGTTTGACTCGCCCACCTAAATCTAAGAATTGTGTTCTTTTTGGCTACATGAGTATATAATTTGTAGTTTAATTCCTACGCTCACAAGCCAAAAGTGTGTGCAAACTTAGGTAGGGTGTTTAAATCCATGAACTAAAGTTTAGGGGCGTCACATCGAGTGTTCGGATAGTGATAAAAAAATAAATTACAGAAGTCATCAGTAATCCGCGAGATGAATTTATTAAGCCTAATTAATCTGTCATTAGCACATGTTTACGGTAGCACCACATTGTCAAATCATGGACTAATTAGGCTTAACAAATCTGTCTCGCAAATTAGTCTCAATCTGTGCATTTAGTTTCATAATTAATCTATATTTAATACTCCATGCATGTGTCCAAATATTCGGTATGACAGGGCTAAACTTTTGCCCGAGGTAAACAAACAGGCCCAATTCCAGCGTCCAAACAAGGTGAGCACCTTGTCTTGAAGCGCCTGGGACTAGCCAGCGAAATGTTGTCTCCTTCGACTTTGGCCCTGAAGGCGTCTGATGAAATCTTTAGCGGGGACCCCAATAATATGCGGGCGTTACGCGAGTTGCCCACCGGACGGCGACGTGGGTCCACGCAAGCAGCGCCGCCGCTGTTCGGCAGCCCGGGCATAGCCTCCTAGCCGACGCCGCAATTTGGGTTGATCAGTGTCCAATATAACAACATAACTTCAGTACACTAGGGAGGGTCTGAGCGTCTATGTACATCTCTTCTGACTACCTAGGGTGCCGTTAAGACGTGTTGTATTAAAGTTTTTCTCTACCTTAATACAAAGACGTGTAAATCTTTTGTGTGACAAAAAAAAATAAAGATAGCACATCGGAAAGGAAGATGAAATGCTTGTTGAGTATCAAGTTGTCATGTGTTTCTATATCTACCAGTAGTAGTGTGAATACGTAGCTGTTCATCTATTTGAAAGGTACGTGACACCCGAATATCAAAGAAACACCCAATTTTGTTGTCAAAAAACAAAGAAACACCCAATTTTAATCGGATCCCAAATCAGGTGTTTTTGACAACCTGACGCACATATTGGTAGACAAATCTATTGGTGCGTAATAAATAAATAAATAAATAAACCTGCCAGAGCTCAACGGAGAGAAGGGAGTAGCTAGAAAGGAAAAGGAAGAAGAGGAAAGGGCCGTGAAAGAAGTTTTGCTTTTAGCGTACAAACCTTTTATCAAAATTTTGTAGAACTCAACGATATCTAAAACTCTGTACTTACACCTTTTAAATTTTAGATCATTTAGATATTCAAATATTTTTCAAACAAACTTTAAATTTCCAAAACACCATTGAGATGGAGACATGTTCTATATAGAAGTTGTAGTGCTCAACGAGACGTAGGTGGTGTTTGCTGGTCTGGACTCATCCAGCCAGCCGGCTGATCCCCTCACAAGTTACTGTTTATCAAACCAGCCGAACAGTGTTTTTCTCTCACAACAAACCAGTCGGAACAGTATTTTTCAGCCAAGTTTCAGACCAGCGAACGGGGCTGTAGTTAATATCTTTGTATTTAAGAATATTTGGAGTGCCAATACACGCAATATAAAGTTCAAAGAGTGAAGTCAAAAAAGTAACATCAGTTAAAAGACATCTTTTATTGGAAGCTTCTCATATAGATACAGTACAGTTGCAAGTCTCCCTCGTCCTGACATCTCGGTACCTACCCGCCGTAGCACTATCAGGTCTTGTTTGGATGTGCATGTATTCATCTCAATCTACGTGTGTTAAAGTGGATTGGAGTGTAATTAAATTAAATTTCATTCCCATCCACTCCAACACGTGTGAATTCATGCATTCAAACCAGGCCTCGCTATGCTAGAACTAGAAGTTTGGACATCAAGTTATATTGAGGCAGACTGTATTCACCGTGATCACCACGGTACAACGGTGTGCCCCATGCATGTTACAAGCAGACTCCAGCCAGATATAAATCCGTCAGAAGGTTGAGAGTTATAGCTACCAGGCCTTGTTTAGATTGAGATTAGGAATCAGTATTTGGCACTGTAGCACTTTCGTTTGTATCTGACAATTATTGTCCAATCATGGCCTAACTAGGCTCAAAAGATTCGTCTCGTAATTTACAATCAAACTGTGTAATTAGTTATTTTTTTATCTATATTTAATACTCCATACATGTGTCAAAGATTTGATGTGATGAAAAGAGAGTGAAAAAACTTGCAATCTAAACAAGGCCCAAGTAAGGAGAGGAATTGACCTTTATAGGTGCAGTTTTAAGTGTCCAGCTGTAAAACTGCAGTTTCTAACCATCAAAACACTTGTCACGTCACATTTATATGGTGTATCGCATAAATGTTTCAGAATATATATACTACTACTTTTTTTAAAGCCATATGTACTACTACTTATATATATGGAAATGAGAACGGGAGTGAAACTTTAACATATAGCAGGGCAGGCCTAATACGTGATAAAGTTTGAACAGAGCATATCGCAGGGCAGGCCAACACGTGATAAAGTTTGAACAGAACCGTGAGTGTGATGTCAAGCAGCCAAAGAAGAGAGCGATCCGCCCCTCACCAGTTCACAGGTTGCGTTGCAACTTCTGCCCTGTTGCAGTGGTACGGCCCGCTTGACAAAAGAGCCGACAGGAATTTCGTGGCTGGGAAGCTTTGTTCATTCTCAAATCGAGTGACGGGCAGGATACACTGCCAGCGCCACGTACTCAACTCCCTCAGAATACTTACCTTACTGAGAGTACCCGCCCATGCTCACTCCAGGCAGCCTCCTGTTATCCAAGCCAAACAAATGAAAACACAAGAAAAGTAGTAGTACCACTACTGAATTCTGACACCAATACTTGTTACTGCGGAGCAGCAAACCTGTAACTGTAATTACCCAAGGAGATGCGTGTTTCAGCAATCTATCTATACCTATATAACTATAAAAATGGCACTACCTCCACCCAGCATCATCCATACTGACATATATGTGGTATCTTCCGTGACCCATCATGCAAGGCCGTACGTGTACATCTGAAATGGCCTATGTTATAGGCAGAGCGAGCTATACATTGCTACCCCCTTGTTTAGTTAAACCCCAAAATCCAAAAAGTTGCTACAGTACCTGTCACATCGAATGTTTACGGCCCGTGCATGGAGCATTAAATGTAGACGAAAAGAAAAACTAATTGCACAGTTTGGTGGGAAATTGCGAGACGAACGTTTTAAGCCTAATTAGTCAATGTTTGGACACTATTTGCCAAATAAAAACGAAGGTGCTACAGTAGCCCCAAAATCCAAATTTCGCGAACTAAACAAGGGCTGCATAGAGTATCTAAATGGGGATTCAGTTATCTGTGCAGTTCAAACAGGACTATCAGCGAAACGTCCTCTCTCTGGTGAAACTCTTCTATTAACTTGCTGCTTGTATGCTTCAAAACTGCCACACCTGTTCCAGAAATGAGCAAGCAATCAGATAGTTGGAAGTTATGGCTATCACATGGAGCAGAACTAATTTTATAAATGCAGTATTTAATTTTCAAAACACCCGCCTCATCATATTTTTATATGGTGTATGTATCACATATGTTTCAGAATAGATGCACCTATGGGAAGGAGCACAGAAATGAAACTTTATCAGAGCTGAACTTGATCAGAGCCGCAAACCTTATGCAGGCCAAGCTCTACTGATCAAATATTACCACATGATGATGAACTAGGATCCCTGGAGTTGTATTCTAAATAGATTCTGATTCAATGTCTTCAGATTCCGGTTGGAGCTGATTGATAAGATGCTTGACAACCAAAAATGATTGTTTTTTAGAGCACACAACAATGGTAAGTACATGTTTTTTTAGTGGCCTTTTTCATGTGTTGGAGCTGCTTTTCTCTCTAGGATGATGTTAATGTGATTATTCCCCATTTAGATATGAGGTCCCTCTGAGACAAGAAAAGGTTAATCTGTTGCAATATGGAATTAGTTTTTTCTAAATGAATAGACAAAACTAGATACATTCATTTACAACTTATCTAATCTTGTTTATGATTCTTTTCTTTTTAAATTTATATGTAAATGATCTGATGCATGGACACATAATTAGAGAACAATTTAATATACATGGATTTTAATTTTGCTATCACAAATCACCAATATTCTTTCATTGCACTTTGGCTTGTCATTTTGTCAATTACCACTGTTCATCTTGTTATGAAAGCTCACAAGATTTTCAATTCTTTAAAAGCATCTACCTTGTCCTGCATTTAACAATGATCAATAGCACTTTCAATTGCGCATGTATAAAGGATCAATGTTTTGCCATCTGCATCCATGTGAATATGTTTGAAGTTCTCCTTTGTCTGCCAAAAACGATCTGGATATCGAACCTTGATCTTTGCTCCCTCTGATTCCAAGTTGTTGTATGATCTCTGTTGTCAAATAGTCAATTTATTTAATCATCAATATGTCAACATTTGTGTAGATTGAGAACATAGAGTTAGTACTTCTGGATTCTTCATTGAAAACACATTTACATTGAGGGAGGATTTGATATTTATTATTGGAAAGCACATCATTTCTCTTCTACCTGTAACCTGCCTCCCTATACTAGTATTTCAGTTCATGCTAGCTTATATAAATTGATACGTGGTTATATTCATGAATAATTATGTGGAGCAGCTATTCTTATAGTGGCCATCTAGTGCTGCATTTCTAGTTGCCAAATATCTAACAATTTTACAAATATTATCTTGCCACCTTATTATATCCGTTCTTTTTCTACAAGAGAGCAGCAGCTCCATGTTGTTCAAATTCTAGCATGCATGTTATATTGAGTTTTTTCATCACTTAGCCACGGCCAGCTATTGCTCTTTCAGCTCTCTGTATGGTAGAATGCTTTTGTGCACTTGACAGATGTGTTGACTTATTATGTATTATTTATGCTTGTTGATAAATTTGCTCAGTCTATTGAACTAAAAGATTTGATCTTGCAAATTTCATCTGGCTAATTACAATGTTTTTTTGCAACAAAAGATTCGTGGCTTGAAATGTGATTTGTGGCTTGAATAGGTTTCTATACACGCAAGGTATCTTTGTTTCTTGGTTTCTAGTACATGTTAATAGCATGCCCTTTAACTATGATATTTAATTTTTCTCCCAATATGATTTTTCTATATTAAGTTTCAGCTCCCTCTCCTGTCCACTCGGTCTCCTTCCCTCCCTCTGCCAGCACCGCCCGTCCCTCCCTTTCCGTACCACCGCTGGCCATCTATCCGCCGTGCCTCCCGCCACGCCACCCCACAGCGCTGTGCCGCCGAACACACACGTTGATTGCCGAGCTTGCATCATTTTGGATGGAGCCGCCCGGTCCCTCAGGTTTCCTTTACCCTCATTCATGCATCTCGCTTTGATGCCCCATTAAGGTAGTGTCAAATTTGCTTGACTATTTAGATTCCCTGATATGGTTACTGTTTGTTAAAGGATGATTAATGAGTTTCCATTTCATTTTTTATTTTCCCTTTTATTTTAGTTTTGGTAAGCATTATGCAGATATAATTCTTGAACATCCTGTTGAACTTCATTAATTCATTATGCGATGATCTAATTGGTTTCTTACAACCATACACATTGATTCAGCTTTGCATTGTGTTTTTAGATCATACACGTATGTTTTTACTTATGGCGTGATTATAGTTTCATAAATCAATTCTATTTATTCTGCATTTGCAGAGGATGCCCATGTCGGAAAAGGCCCTGGTTCGTCAACTAAATGGTTCTTTTTTTCATTTCCCCATTATGTTTTACTTATCTTATTTTAGACATTCACATTGAGTCCGCACTTGCAACTACATTGTTATGTGGATTGAGTTTGTAATTTTAAGTTGTAGACTATACGAGTGCAGTATTCTAATTAGATTCGGACTCAATGTCTTCATATTCTGGTTGGAGCTAGTTGATAAGATGCCTGACAACCCAAAAAGGTTTGTATTTGAGAGCACTCAACAGCGGTAAGTACATGCTTTTTTTTATTTTAGTGGCCTTTTTCATGTGTTGTACCTGCTTTTCTCTGTACGATGATGCTAATGTGATCATTGCTCATTTAGGTATGAGGTCCCTTTGCGACAAGACGAGAGGTTACCCTCCTCTCCTGGTACAACCTCTGCATCGGCTCCACCAAATAGAGGTGCAAAGGGGAATGACTGTACTATAATTTTAATCTGTTGCAGTATGGAGTTAGTATTTTACAAATGACTAGATAAAATTAGATATATTCATTTACAGCTTATCTAATCTTGTTTATGAGTTTTTTATTTATATTTATATGATCTAATGTATGTACACATAATTAGAGAATAATTTAATATTCATGGATTTTAAATTTTGCTATCTTAAATTTCCATTATTCTTTTCATTCCACTTCAGCTTGTCCTTTTGTTAATTAACACTTTTCATCTTGTTCTGAAAGTTCACAAGATTTTTCTATTCTTTAAAATCATCTACCTTTGTTGTTTATTATTTTCTTTGTCTGGTCCTTTTGGTATTCAGATGCAAGGCATTCCCCTTCTAAGAACCCTGCAGTAGCACCTACTTCCCGTGACCACTCTAAGAGAAGGTATTGTTTTCTTACAATCTTGTGTACCAAATTTTCCACCAATCATAATCGTCTGAGGCATATCAGTGTACTCTTCCAGTTTGTATATTCTGTACTAACATGCTACACAAAAATCTCCTTCTTCTATCTCCTATTTAACCATACCCCTGGTTTTATTTTTTCCCAAAAGTTCATGGATCATTTTTTCCTATTTGTTTGTAGGCTCATGCTGCTCAGCGTACTATGGATAGGGTCCCGTGTAACCTTAAGAGGGTGGTTTTTGAGAGCTCGCAGGAGAGGTTCATACGTGTTTCAATTTGTTATAATTCTATTTATTTCCGAGAATCACCGATTAATGTTAATTCTTAGTCTGTTGTTAAAGTTTATCTGTTCGTGGCCTTTTTTTAGGTTTGAGCATCATATTCGACCAGAGCATGTGTTGCCTTCTGCAGCTGGTCACGACAGTGATGACGACGACTTCATGCCCATTCCCAACACTCGTTCATCCTCACACATCGACAAACCTAAGGATGTTGGTCCAAGGAAAACTAGGCAAACACGAGCAGGATTGTCGACCGGTGCATGTACAGAGGTGTATACCATTTATTTACTTCTGCACTTTCTTTTCATAAGAGTTACCATTCTAAAGCTCCTCTTCGTATGTATCACTAGTTTGTTTTTTCCTTCAATATACCACAAATCTACTATCATGTCTTTGTTGCCAAATCTCTACTTTTCTATATCTGTTTTGCTTTCTACTACCCCTGCAATTTTTTTTTCAACTACACTACCCCTGCATTAGTTTATCATTCCTACATCCCTTTCCCCAATTATTAGTTTTTTTTAGAAATCTGTCTTCTTCTCGACTACCCATGCATTAGTTTATCATTTCTACAGTGCTTCTCAGAATTCCGAGTGTCTCTTCTTTTTTATCCATTCTTGTCCTTACTATTTCTAAAATTCTTGTAATTTGTCCCAGGCAAGACAAAGGAAAAAGAGAGCTACCAACCGTTCTTCCATTGTAAATGTTCGGTGCAATCCCAGAGATGTTATTTTCACCACTAACTTGTTGAACCCACAGCAATATGCTGCTATCGAAGCTGATGGGTTTGGTCATTTGCTGAGAATGAAGATCGATGCTGTAGAGAACAAGAATCTGCTAACCTGGCTATTAGACCACACTGACCCTGATCGTATGCTAATTAGGATTGGTGCAGGCAAGTTCCTTCCGATCACCCCACAAATAATTAGCATGGTTCTTGGTTTGCCTATACGTGGTGCAAACTTCAAGCAATACTCGTGGAAGGAAGGTATCATATTTCGCCAGCAGCTTATCTCTGATCTTAACCAAAGTCTCACCGAAGATTGTGACATACATATAGCAAACCTACAACAAGAGATCTTAAAGGGAAATGTGAACCCCCTCATGAAGAGATGCTTCTTCATGATACTTTGCAATAGGGTTCTACTTCCCAGCAGCAGTAACAACATTGGTTCAGTTGACATCAAGAGGACAATGGATCACCAATTGTTCGGAGTTGTTGACTGGTCCCAGGCTGTATTCAATGATCTCCAGATAGCTGTTTGCAGCTGGCACGATCGTGACAAAAATCAACTCACTCAAAACATATATGGCTGTGCCATTTTCCTGCTAGTAAATTTCTTTTCATCCATCCATCTTTTTATTTATTTTTTGCAGCTTTCCTACCACCTAACAATGTATGGCTGTGCCAATTTTTTTTACCCCTTCTTTTTTGTCAACAGGTATACTATCTCGACAACATTGACCACCCTGTCTCATTGGTGGACCGGACTTTGACTCCACGCCTCACCTTTTATGATAATGCTCTAATAGATCGCTTAACTGTTGCTGATACAACTATAACCACTCATGGTGCACATACTTTTGGTGTCCAACCTGTGAGTCAGCTATCTTATCTGTTATATTCCTTTTCTTTTTTACAACCACATTATTAAGAAGCTTGTTTTATTCACTTCAATGCTATCTCTAACAGTTCAAGCCATGGAGTACCACCTGCTATGCTGCTGCAAATGTCCGTGGTGCTCCATGTCATAACATAAATGTTCCTGCGGTAGGAATACCCAATTTAGGCATCCCACGCCTCCTGGATTTGTTATTTGAGCCGCTAGATGATCTGACTGGCTCGCATAGAGAGAGAGAGAGTACAGGGTTTCTTTTCTGAGTTTGATCACACACTCTCTCAGAACAAAAGGTCCATTGAGAATTCTATTGCAAACATTGTGAGAGCCCAGTTTCGGTTAGCTGATCAATGTCGTCCATTCATTCATGAACTCGTGGCATCACAAACCCGGGACACCAACATTCCAGGTGACACTTCTAGGACAATGCATACACGCAACGATCATGGTACCCGTGAATCAGCCCATTGTACCCCGCCTTCAATGCCAGGCAAACTCTTGCTTTAGTTGATAAATTCGTTATCTCACCCTGTGTCTTATTGCTACGTATCAAATATAGTCACACATTTTTTCCATTTATGCCCAGGTCATGAGATTTATTCTCATGGTAGCTTTGTTTCTGCTAGTACTTTACTTCGGAGCCAGATTGATGAACAATCACCCGTTCGCAACACTCCAGGTATTGTCTACTTCCCCGATTGCATGTTTTTATCTCCATTCTTTGCTATTTCTATTTGTTTTGTTATGTCATTTTCATTATGTTTCATGTCTTCTACATTTGTAGGTCCTAGTTCATTTAACCCCACTTCACCGACAGACCCATTTGGCTCCCCTGTTCATTGTGTAGTTTCACCCCCTCACATTTCTGAGGACTTACCTCGTCCATCAACTGCACCGATGCGCACCTCTTCAAAAGATGTTTCTGGTGCACCCCTCATAGTTTGTTTTTCCTCATATTTTCGACTATTGTTCCATTGTGCTAACTGCATCACTTTTTTACTATCCTTTATTATGATTTCTCTTGACTGATACTTCAGTTTTCTCACATGCTCCTAACTCTTTTCCCACCTCAGGTATGTCCATGGCCTCCTTTTCATGTTTACAATTTAGTTCTTACAGCAAACTGAAATTATATATTTTATTTCCTTTTCGTCCACACAGGTTCCTTCATTGTCACAAATGATCCTACTGTTCATCCTAACAGTCCAGTTCACACTCCGATTATGGCTCCAGTATGAAGCACCACCTCGGAAGACGGCAGCCCAACACCTTCTCCACACGGTTACCATGCTTTTCTTTTTGTTTCATAGTTTTTCCCTCAATTTTATGTCTGCTATTTTTCATCCTATGTACTTTCAGCCTATGGGTTCGATTATTCCCCACTTTTTCTGTCAACAATGGACCAATCAGGCCATCAACAATCATCGTCTATTGTGACCAGCCGTACAGATGTGAGTCCATCTAACGTTCTTCCAAAACTCATTCCACCCTTCTTTTTAAATTAACAACTAAATTACATTTATACAACATCTATCATTTCCTTAGTTTCAATATTCCTGAGGTGGCATCTGTTACTAGTTTCCTGATTTTTCTCTTTTTGGTAGACTGAGTTGGTACAAAATGATCCTCCTTTACATAGAGGCCGAATTATTCATGTAAGTGCACCTATCTGTTAATTCAATAACATTAGTTTTGTATACATGCTTGTGTTTTTGGCACCATCCTGTATGCTGTTACATAACATTTTACTGCCACAAGTCACTGGTTTTCTGATTCATCTGAAAAGGGATATCTTTTGTCTTGTACTTAGTGCACAGTAATTTTCATTGACATGTCAATGTCGACAACACCCTTCATTTAATTTTGAACTTGTAAACCAATTTTCTAATACTATTCTACTGTTTTTATTTGAACATTCAACTATTTGTCCACCACACCTTATTTCATTTTCCTATTTGTTATTCAGTTAGTCATGTATGTCTCAATTCCAATTTCAATGTCAGACCCTCTTTTGATTTTTAACATGCACACTATTATTTCAAAGCTATTTTACTGACTTAGCTTCTTATTCTCTTAATAAATCTAAAGTCTTTTATTTCGAGTTTTAAATTATATTGATCAAGAATCTTATCTTATCTTTTTTTCTTCTTTTAGCCACAAGGTTTCTCTTATACTGAAACTATTCCTACTTCATCTGCCTCCCACCATTCCCGTTCTGAGCATAACTCTCCTTATGCTCCTGAACTTCCTGAAGCATGCAGTATCAAAACAATCGGAAAAGACACCACTTCTGCATTAAAGTGGCCGATTCTAGATGATCTGCCTATGTTCAAGTTTCCTGGAAAGAGACTAACCAAGAAGCCATCCAAATTTTATTCACCCTTCAAGCATGGCATTCTATCTCGTCATCCACCCAATTTAGAGTTTTCTTTGCGTATGCATGCCTTCCTTTGTGCAGATGACTCTCCATTGAAAAGGTTCATTCTGATTTCATTTTCAAGCTTTCATTCTTTTCCTTCCATACTCCAGAATGCTTATTGAATTCCATTCAGGAAAACTTTGATGCACTTTGGGACAGAGTCATTGACTGGCCGAGATATTACACTTTCCTTTGGTATTGGGAAATTCATAGACCCTGTGTTCATGGATGCATTTGTCAAATGCATAGTTGAAGATGACTTTAATGTTCGTCCTGAATGCCATGGGTTCAGAATATTCCTACAACCTCTTGTCTCGGTACGCCTCCCTCATTTTTCAAACTAATCATTTCAAATTTTATTTTTTGATTACAACATTGATAACAATCCAATCATACTGTACAGGATATTCTTAAGTCAGACTCCTTTAGTATTCACAAAACTCAGCCTTAGTGTAGCCAGGACATTGTACTAGAAACTATCAAGCGATGCCTCCCCACGACTGACTTACAAAGGACATTGTACTAGAAACGATCATTGTCGATCCTTTTAGGTTTCTTGATGATCTTGTCAACGGTCAGAGGATCAAAAATTTTCTCCCTAGGAGCGGCAAGAGGGTTTATATTTACCTCCGTGCGAGAAGGATTCACCTGCCCTTTAGGTGGTGGGTTAATTGAATTGTTGCGATTCCTCATTGTGTACCTTGAAATCGATGAGGTTGTATCCCTAGCTCCATGCTCATGTAATGTCATACGGTTTCGATAGTACTCCCAGTACCCATCGTTAGACATACCAGGGGGCTTGGGCATGGTTGAATTTGTGGGTGAAAGAAACAAATATACGGATGAAAGGTGAGTTAGCAATGAGAACAGGAAACTATCAAGGGATGAGTTATGAAGAAGACCAAACTGCTTTAAACTCAACACAATTATTGCAATTAAAGGAGGGAGGTAAATATAGAAAGAGCTATCTTCTGCTTGGTCTATGGCTTTGCATGGACTCCAGAGATGCCCTGCCTTTGCTTGGTCCTTTACCACTGCAAGGGCTCCAGAGATGGCGTGATCAAGGCTTGGTCATGTACCGACGTGAGCGCGGCTTGGTCCTGTGCCGCTACATGGGCGTGAGAATGGGCACGCTGGTCCTGCGCAGTTGCATGTTCCTGTACAAGCAACATGGGTGCGAACAAGACCACCAAGTTTTGGTGTCTATAAATAACTGCGCAGGAATGTTCGCACCCACGTTGCTTGTACAGGAACATGCAACTGCGCAGGACCAGCGCGCCCATTCTCACGCCCATGTAGCGGCACAGGACCAAGCCGCACTCACGTTGGTATAGGACCAAGCCTTGATCACGCCATCTCTGGAGCCCTTGTAGTGGTAAAGGACCAAGCAAAGGCAGGGCATCTCTGGAGCCCATGCAAAGCCATAGACCAAGCAGAAGATAGCTCTTTCTATATTTACCTCCCTCCTTTAATTGCAATAATTATGTTGAGTTTAAAGCGGTTTGGTCTTCTTCATAACTCATCCCTTGATAGTTTCCTGTTCTCATTGCTAACTCACCTTTCATCCGTATATTTGTTTCTTTCACCCACAAATTCAACCATGCCCAAGCCCCCTGGTATGTCTAACGAGGGGTACTGGGAGTACTATCGAAACCGTATGGCATTACATGAGCATGGAGCTAGGGATACAACCTCATCGAATTCAAGGTACACAATGAGGAATCGCAACAATTCAATTAACCCACCACCTAAAGGGCAGGTGAATCCTTCTCGCACAGAGGTAAATATAAACCCTCTTGCCGCTCCTAGGGAGAAAATTTTTGATCCTCCGACCGTTGACAAGATCATCAAGAAACCTAAAAGGACCGAGAATGATCGTTTCTAGTACAATGTCCTTTGTAAGTCAGTCGTGGGGAGGCATCACTTGATAGTTTCTAGTACAATGTCCTGGCTGCACTGAGGCTGAGTTTTGTGAATATTGAAGGAGTCTGACTTAAGAATATCCTATATAGTATGATTGGATTGTTATCAATGTTGTAATCAATAAATAAAATTTGAAATGATTAGTTTGAAAAATGAGGGAGGCGTACCGAGACAAGAGGTTGTAGGAATATTCTGAACCCATGGCATTCAGGACGAACATTAAAGTCATCTTCAACTATGCATTTGACAAATGCATCCATGAACACAAGGTCTATGAATTTCCCAATACCAAAGGAAAGTGTAATATCTCGGCCAGTCAATGACTCTGTCCCAAAGTGCATCAAAGTTTTCCCGAATGGAATTCAATAAGCATTCTGGAGTATGGAAGGAAAAGAATGAAAGCTTGAAAATGAAATCAGAATGAACCTTTTCAATGGAGAGTCATCTGCACAAAGGAAGGCATGCATACGCAAAGAAAACTCTAAATTGGGTGGAGGACGAGATAGAATGCCATGCTTGAAGGGTGAATAAAATTTGGATGGCTTCTTGGTTAGTCTCTTTCCAGGAAACTTGAACATAGGCAGATCATCTAGAATCGGCCACTTTAATGCAGAAGTGGTGTCTTTTCCGATTGTTTTGATACTGCATGCTTCAGGAAGTTCAGGAGCATAAGGAGAGTTATGCTCAGAACGGGAATGGTGGGAGGCAGATGAAGTAGGAATAGTTTTAGTATAAGAGAAACCTTGTGGCTAAAAGAAGAAAAAAAGATAAGATAAGATTCTTGATCAATATAATTTAAAACTCGAAATAAAAGACTTTAGATTTATTGAGAGAACAAGAAGCTAAGTCAGTAAAATAGCAATGAAATAATAGTGTGCATGTTAAAAATCAAAAGAGGGTCTGACATTGAAATTGGAATTGAGACATACATGACTAACTGAATAACAAATAGGAAAATGAAATAAGGTGTGGTGGACAAATAGTTGAATGTTCAAATAAAAACAGTAGAATGGTATTAGAAAATTGGTTTACAAGTTCAAAATTAAATGAAGGGTGTTGTCGACATTGACATGTCAATGAAAATTACTGTGCACTAAGTACAAGACAAAAGGTATCCCTTTTCAGATGAATCAGAAAACCAGTGACTTATGGCAGTAAAATGTTATGTAATAGCATACAGGATGGTGCCAAAAACACAAGCATGTATACAAAACTAATGTTATTGAATTAACAGATAAGTGCACTTACATGAATAATTCGGCCTCTATGTAAAGGAGGATCATTTTGTACCAACTCAGTCTACCAAAAAGAGAAAAATCAGGAAACTAGTAACAGATGCCACCTCAGGAATATTGAAACTAAGGAAATGATAGATGTTGTATAAATGTAATTTAGTTGTTAATTTAAAAAGAAGGGTGGAATGAGTTTTGGAAGAACGTTAGACGGACTCACATCTGTACGGCTGGTCACAATAGACGATGATTGTTGATGGCCTGATTGGTCCATTGTTGACAGAAAAAGTGGGGAATAATCGAACCCATAGGCTGAAAGTACATAGGATGAAAAATAGCAGACATAAAATTGAGGGAAAAACTATGAAACAAAAAGAAAAGCATGGTAACCGTGTGGAGAAGGTGTTGGGCTGCCGTCTTCCGAGGTGGTGCTTCGTACTAGAGCCATAATCGGAGTGTGAACTGGACTGTTAGGATGAACAGTAGGATCATTTGTGACAATGAAGGAACCTGTGTGGACGAAAAGGAAATAAAATATATAATTTCAGTTTGCTGTAAGAACTAAATTGTAAACATGAAAAGGAGGCCGTGGACATACCTGAGGTGGGAAAAGAGTTAGGAGCATGTGAGAAAACTGAAGTATCAGTCAAGAGAAATCATAATAAAGGATAGTAAAAAAGTGATGCAGTTAGCACAATGGAACAATAGTCGAAAATATGAGGAAAAACAAACTATGAGGGGTGCACCAGAAACATCTTTTGAAGATGTGCGCATCGGTGCAGTTGATGGACGAGGTAAGTCCTCAGAAATGTGAGGGGGTGAAACTACACAATGAACAGGGGAGCCAAATGGGCCTGTCGGTGAAGTGGGGTTAAATGAACTAGGACCTACAAATGTAGAAGACATGAAACATAACGAAAATGACATAACAAAACAAATAGAAATAGCAAAGAATGGAGATAAAAACTGTAATCGGGGAAGTAGACAATACCTGGAGTGTTGCGAACGGGTGATTGTTCATCAATCTGGCTCCGAAGTAAAGTACCAGCAGAAACAAAGCTACCATGAGAATAAATCTCATGACCTGGGCATAAATGGAAAAAATGTGTGACTATATTTGATACGTAGCAATAAGACACAGGGTGAGATAACGAATTTATCAACTAAAGCAAGAGTTTGCCTGGCATTGAAGGCGGGGTACAATGGGCTGATTCACGGGTACCATGATCGTTGCGTGTATGCATTGTCCTAGAAGTGTCACCTGGAATGTTGGTGTCCTGGGTTTGTGATGCCACGAGTTCATGAATGAATGGACAACATTGATCAGCTAACTGAAACTGGGCTCTCACAATGTTTGCAATAGAATTCTCAATGGACCTTTTGTTCTGAGAGAGTGTGTGATTAAACTCAGAAAAGAAACCCTGTACTCTCTCTCTATATGCGAGCCAGTCAGATCATCTAGTGGCTCAAATAACAAATCCAGGAGGCGTGGGATGCCTAAATTGGGTATTCCTACCGCAGGAACATTTATGTTATGACAGGGAGCACCACGTATATCTGCCGCAGCATAGCAGGTGGTACTCCATGGCTTGAACTGTTAGAGATAGCATTGAAGTGAAGAAAACAAGCTTATTAATAATACGGTTGTAAAAAAGAAAAGGAATATAACAGATAAGATAGCTGACTCACAGGTTGGACACCAAAAGTATGTGCACCCTGAGTGGTTATAGTAGTATCAGCAACAGTTAAGCGATCTATTAGAGCATTATCATAAAAAGGCGAGGCGTGGAGTCGAAGTCCGGTCCACCAATGAGACAGGGTGGTCAATGTTGTCGGGATAGTATACCTGTTGACAAAAAAGATGGGGTGAAAAAAATTGGCAAAGCCATACATTGTTAGGTGGTAGGAAAGCTGCAAAAAATAAATAAAAAGATGGATGGATGAAAATAAATTTACTAGCAGGAAAATGGCACAGCCATATATGTTTTGAGTGAGTTGATTTTTGTCACGATCGTGCTAGCTGCGAACAGCTATCTGGAGATCATTGAATACAGCCTGGGACCGGTCAACAACTCCGAACAATTGGTGATCCATTGTCCTCTTGATGTCAACTGAACCAATGGTGTTACTGCTGCTGGGAAGTAGAAGCCTGTTGCAAAGTATGATGAAGAAGCATCTCTTCATGAGGGGGTTCACATTTCCCTTTAAGATCTCTTGTTGCAGGTTTGATATATGTATGTCACAATCTTCGGTGAGACTTTGGTTAAGATCAGAGATAAGCTGCTGGCGAAATATGATACCTTCCTTCCATGAGTATTGCTTGAAGTTTTCACCACGTATAGGCAAACCAAGAATCATGCTAATTATTTGTGGGGTAATCGGAAGGACCTTGCCTGCACCAATCCTAATTAGCATACGATCAGGGTCAGTGTGGTCTAATAGCCAGGTTAGCAGATTCTTGTTCTCTACAGCATCGATCTTCATTTTCAGCAAATGACCAAACCCATCAGCTTCGATAGCAGCATATTGTTGTGGGTTCAACAAGTTAGTGGTGAAAATAACATCTCTGGGATTGCACCGAACATTTACAATGGAAGAACAGCTGGTAGCTCTCTTTTTCCTTTGTCTTGCCTGGGACAAATAACAAGAATTTTAGAAATAGTAAGGACAAGAATGGATAAAAAAGAAGAGACACTCGGAATTCTTAGAAGCACTGTAGAAATGATAAACTGATGCATGGGTAGTCGAGAAGACATATTTCTAAAAAAACTAATAATTGGGGAAAGGGATGTAGGAATGATAAACTAATGCAGGGGTAGTGTAGTCGAAAAAAAATTGCAGGGGTAGTAGAAAGCAAAACAGATATAGAAAAGTAGAGATTTGGCAACAAAGACATGATAGTAGATTTGTGGTATATTGAAGGAAAAAACAAACTAGTGATACATACGAAGAGGAGCTTTAGAATGATAACTCTTATGAAAAGAAAGTGCAGAAGTAAATAAATGGTATACACCTCTGTACATGCACCGGTCGACAATCCTGCTCGTGTTTGCCTAGTTTTCCTCGGACCAACATCCTTAGATTTGTCGATGTGTGAGGATGAACGGGTGTTGGGAATGGGCATGAAGTCGTCGTCATCACTGTCGTGACCAGCTGCAGAATGCAACACATGCTCTGGTCGAATATGATGCTCAAACCTAAAAAAAAGGCCACGAACAGATAAACTTTAACAACAGACTAAGAATTAACATTAATTGATGATTCTAGGAAATAAATAGAATTATAATAAATTGAAACACGTATGATCCTCTCCTGCGAGCTCTCAAAAACCACCATCTTAAGGTTACACGGGACCCTATCCACAGTACGCTGAGCAGCATGAGTCCTACAAACAAATAGAAAAAATGATCCATGAACTTTTGGGAAAAAAATAAAACCAGGGGTATGGTTAAATAGGAGATAGAAGAAGGAGATTTTTGTGTAGCATGTTAGTACAGAATATACAAATTGGAAGAGTACACTGATATGCCTCAGACGATTATGATTGGTGGGAAATTTGGTACACAAGATTGTAAGAAAACAATACCTTCTCCGAGAGTGTTCACGGGAAGTAGGTGCTACCGCAGGGTTCTTAGAAGGGGAATGCCTTGCATCTGAATACCAAAAGGACCAGACAAGGAAAATAATAAACAACAAAGGTAGATGATTTTAAAGAATAGAAAAATCTTGTGAGCTTTCAGAACAAGATGAAAAGTGTTAATTAACAAAAGGACAAGCCAAAGTGGAATGAAAAGAATAATGGAAATTTAAGATAGCAAAATTTAAAATCCATGAATATTAAATTATTCTCTAATTATGTGTACATACATCAGATCATATAAATATAAATAAAAAATTCATAAACAAGATTAGATAAGCTGTAAATGAATATATCTAATTTTATCTAGTCATTTGTAAAATACTAACTCCATACTGCAACAGATTAAAATTATAGTACAGCCATTCCCCTTTGCACCTCTATTTGGTGGAGCCGATGCAAAGGTTGTACCAGGAGAGGAGGGTAACCTCTCGTCTTGTCGCAAAGGGACCTCATACCTAAATGGGCAATGATCACATTAGCATCATCGTACAGAGAAAAGCAGGTACAACACATAAAAAAGGCCACTAAAAAAAGCATGTACTGACCGCTGTTGAGTGCTCTCAAATACAAGCCTTTTTGGGTTGTCAGGCATCTTATCAACTAGCTCCAACCGGAATCTGAAGACATTGAGTCAGAATCTAATTAGAATACTGCACTCGTATAGTCTACAACTTAAAATTACAAACTCAATCCACATAACAATGTAGTTGCAAGTGCTGACTCAATGTGAATGTCTAAAATAAGATAAGTAAAACATAATGGGGAAATGAAAAAAAGAACCTTTTAGTTGACGAACCAGGGCCTTTTCCGGCATGGGCATCCTCTGCAAATGCAGAATAAATAGAATTGATTTATGAAACTATAATCACGCCATAAGTAAAAACATACGTGTATGATCTAAAAAAACACAATAAAAAGCTAAATCAATGTGTATGGTTGTAAGAAACCAATTTGATCATCGCATAATGAATTAATGAAGTTCAACAGGATGTTCAAGAATTATATCTGCATAATGCTTACCAAAACTAAAATAAAAGGGAAAATAAAAAATGAAATGGAAACACATTAATCATTCTTTAACAAACAGTAACCATATCAGGGAATCTAAATAGTCAAGCAAATTTGACACTACCTTAATGGGGCATCAAAGCGAGATGCATGAATGAGGGTAAAGGAAACCTGAGGGACCGGGTGGCTCCATCCAAAATGATGCAAGCTCGGCAATCAACGTGTGTGTTCGGCGGCACAGCGCTATGGGGTGGCGTGGCGGGAGGCACGGCGGATAGATGGCCAGCGGTGGTACGGAGAGGGAGGGACGGGCGGTGCCGGCAGAGGGAGGGAAGGAGACCGAGTGGACAGGAGAGGGAGCTGAAACTTAATATAGAAAAATCATATTGGGAGAAAAATTAAATATCATAGTTAAAGGGCATGCTATTAACATGTACTAGAAACCAAGAAACAAAGATTCCTTGCATGTATAGAAACCTATTCAAGCCACAAATCACATTTCAAGCCACCAATCTTTTGTTGCAAAAAAACATTGTAATTAGCCAGATGAAATTTGCAAGATCAAATCTTTTAGTTCAATAGACTGAGCAAATTTATCAACAAGCAGAAATAATACATAATAAGTCAACACATCTGTCAAGTGCACAAAAGCATTCTACCATACAGAGAGCTGAAAGAGCAATAGCTGGCCGTGGCTAAGTGATGAAAAAACTCAATATAACATGCATGCTAGAATTTGAACAACATGGAGCTGCTGCTCTCTTGTAGAAAAAGAACGGATATAATAAGGTGGCAAGATAATATTTGTAAAATTATTAGATATTTGGCAACTAGAAATGCTAGATGGCCACTATAAGAATAGCTGCTCCACACAATTATTCATGAATATAACCACGTATCAATTTCTATAAGCTAGCATGAACTGAAATACTAGTATAGGGAGGCAGGTTACAGGTAGAAGAGAAATGATGTGCTTTCCAATAATAAATATCAAATCCTCCCTCAATGTAAATGTGTTTTCAATGAAGAATCCAGAAGTACTAACTCTATGTTCTCAATCTACACAAATGTTGACATATTGATGATTAAATAAATTGAATATTTGACAACAGAGATCATACAATAACTTGGAATCAGAGGGAGCAAAGATCAAGGTTCGATATCCAGATCGTTTTTGGCAGCCAAAGGAGAACTTCAAACATATTCACATGGATGCAGATGGCAAAACATTGATCCTTTATACATGTGCAATTGAAAGTGCCATTGATCGTTGTTAAATGCAGGACAAGGTAGATGCTTTTAATGAATTGAAAATCTTGTGAGCTTTCATAACAAGATGAACAGTGTAATTGACAAAATGACAAGACAAAGTGCAATGAAAGAATATTGGTGATTTGTGATAGCAAAATTGAAATCCATGTATATTAAATTGTTCTCTAATTATGTGTCCATGCATCAGATCATTTACATATAAATTTAAAAAGAAAAGAATCATAAACAAGATTAGATAAGCTGTAAATGAATGTACCTAGTTTTGTCTATTCATTTAGAAAAAACTAATTCCATATTGCAACAGATTAACCTTTTCTTATCGCAGAGGGACCTCATATCTAAATGGGGAATAATCACATTAACATCATCCTAGAGAGAAAAGCAGCTCCAACACATGAAAAAGGCCACTAAAAAACATGTACTTACCATTGTTGTGTGCTCTAAAAAACAATCCTTTTTGGGTTGTCAAGCATCTTATCAACCAGCTCCAACCGGAATATGAAGACATTGAATCAGAATCTATTTAGAATACCGCATTCCTATACTATACAGCTTAAATTTACAAATATTGATTTGAGGAACTGCGAGCTGCTGCAAATGGAGGTGGATGCTTGGTGGCCATCGTTCCAGGGGAAGAACCTCTCACAGGTGGAAGAAGAAAAATCGGAAATTAATGTGGAAAAATAATACCCAACAGGTGGAAGAAAAATGAGAAATTAAAATGCAAGAATTATAAATGTGAACCACAACGACAAGGTGAAGTCCCGGTACCTGGAGGGGACGCGGCAGCTTTGCTCGGCGTTGAATGTCTGCTGGCCAAGACGAGGTATTCCCGCGCGCTGCGGCTGCCGGACACTACCGTGGCCGTGCAAGTCTGCTGCTCCAACACCCTCAAGCAGCTGCAGCAGGCCACGGCCAACGGCGGCAAGGAGCGACTGGCGGCGTCCCGTCTCCGTCCCCTCAAGGCCTCAAGGATGCGAAGCAGGGCAGCGACGGTGGGTTGTGGGGCGACACCGGCGGCGAGCGGACGGGGGTCCGACGGAGGTGGGTTGAGGAGGAGCACCGGCGGGGGTTGGTCCGGAGCAGGCGAGCGGAGAGGGGGCGGACGGGCGGTGCCGGCGTAGGAAGGGAAGAGACCGAGCGGATGGGGGCGAGGAAATTGAAACCGCATCTGGGTTGGGGGAGCTCCCGAGCTGCTAAACCAATCGAGCTCGTCCGTTGGTGGGCCGGGCCTGTGAGCCTGAACGGCGGGGTGCAGGCGCGGTGGGCCTATTTTCCTGCCAACAGGACGCTGGGTACTGAATAATTATTTAGTACCCAGGTACCATATAGTAATACTATATATATATAGATAGATAGATAGATAGATAGATAGATAGATAGATATAGAGAGAGAGAGAGAGAGCACGGGGAGGTTCCCAGGCATCAACCGGCTAGTAACAAAGTAATAAGGAAGTAAACATGCTATCAGGAATCAGCTGGAGAATCATAACCATGAGAGAGGTTACCTTCAGGCGTCAGGAGTCTCTTTTTGTCCTGAAAATCCAGAAATGCAAGGAGCGCAAGCAGATGCTGAACAATCTCCGCCAAAGCTAGAGACTTATGCTGTGGGCACTACTGCTGGTACTCCGCTGCCAGTTCCATCAGATGATCCTGTTCCTCCATCCCTGTCATAGGAAAGCTCTGAAACAGTGACTCGAACAGTGCTCGATCAATGCGCTTCAGGGTGGCTTTAGCAACGTTAAAATGCCCTGCAATTCACCCACAATTTCGATATCACTAGCATAACAAAAGAGCAGGATCTTGAAAAAAAACTGTGATACAACTGTGATACTCCAGTTGCCCAAAAGAAACAAGCTATCGCAAGCATTATATCAAGTGGGTTAATTCTGACAGATGATCAGCTTCCAGTTCTTGTGGTTTTGATAGTAAAGGCACTTGCCAAACAACCATATCATATATCCATTGAACACAGGCTTAAAATACCAACAGTAAGCACACCCAGACAATCTAAATTGACGCTATGTTGACTATTAAGGATGAAGAATAAACTATAGGTAAATAAATAAGTGATAACTATACTGCTAGAGTTTTAGTTCACTTTCCATCTGATACATATAAACCTCTCTTACCAAAATAACATGTATGCCTTAATGATCCTAAACAAAGAAGCAATACAACTTTACTGTCATAGTCCAGCAAGTAGCACAAGTTTTTTTTTTATAAGAAATACAGTCAAGCCAGGATGCTAGAACAATGCAGCGATATTTTGACAAGCAGTCTAGCACATCTCATTACACTGAAGCTAAACCGATAACTCAATTCATTGACAATGAAAACTAAATTCTTCTCTGTAATGTCATGTATCAATCCAACCATAGTTCAAATGCAAGAACCTACCCCAAATCATATCATAATATCATATCACATCATACTGCAACCAACCATGCCATGACACCTTGGTAGGTCTTGATGCCCTACCGGCGTTGCTGCATCGGTTATAGGGGTGGAAGAGGGGAGGACGTGGCCTGTACTCTCGACGTCGGAGAGGGGTCGTGGCGGCGAAAGCGGCGGCTGCTGCTGCAACCCTAGAGTTCACGTAGCGCTACAGTAACACGGGTACTGTACACGCAAGCGAGAGAGGGCAGGGACGGCTGGCTCCCAAGGGAAGCCAGCAACTTAATTGTTGCTTTCTGCTTAATTCCAATCATCCCCCATTACAAGTATTTATCTTTCCCTATAGATGCTATAATTAAGGAACTATATCTATCTCTAAGAAAATACCAAATAAGCAATAAATAGGGCCTCTAAGCCCCTTAACAGACCGGCCCCCTAGCCACTATTTGGCCTGCGCCTGGCATAGGGGATGCCGATTGTAACATCTCTCCCCACCTACGCAAATAACTCGTCCTCGAGTTGGAAGTCGGGGAAGTGCTCGTGGAACTCGTCAAGAGGCCTCTGGTGGTATGGCCGCTTCCCCGTATTCGGCGGGCGCGGCGTCCTCCTCAATGTAGTCCCCGGACTCCAGGTAGAAGAGCCGCTGACACACATGTCCAGGGACGTAGGGCTCGTCATAGTTGTAGCATAGTCCTTGGCGATGACGTTCCAACTGCTCCGCCGGTGTAAGGCGGCGAAACGGGGGCACCGCGGGGGCCGCATTGGCCGCAGCGGGGGCCTGCCCCGCCTGGGCCGCCCTAGGTGCGCGCGCCGGAGGAGGCTGACCCTGACGCGGAGCCGGCACCGGCTGCATGGCAGCCGCACGACGCTCGAACGCCCGGGCGTAGTACATGGCCGTCTGGAGGTCTGGGGGGTCGTGCATCTCCACGTCCACCCGGATATGATCTGGAAGGCCACCCACGAAGAGCTCGGCCCGCTGACGCATGGAGACGTCTCGGGCGTGACATGCCACCGCCTGGAAGCGATCGGCGAACTCCTGCACAGTGGAAACAAACGGCAGCCGGCCCAGCTCAGCCAGCCGACTCCCGCGGATCAGAGGGCCGAAGCGTAGACGACACAGCTCCTTGAAGCGCTCCCACGGTGGCATGCCCTCGTCCTGCTCGAGGGCGTAGTACCAACTCTGGGCTGCCCCCCGGAGATGATAGGAGGCGAGCCAGGTACGGTCAGAGACGAGCGTGCGCTGACCCCGAAAGAATTGCTCACACTGGTTGAGCCAATTCAGGGGATCAACGGAGCCGTTGTATGTGGCGAAATCCAACTTGTAAAACTTGGGCGGTGGCGGGTCCTGTGCGGCGACCGACGGCGCCGCGCCCATGCTGTCCAGCGAGGGTGACGCGGCGGAGAGCATCGGCATCAGGCTACCGTTGTGGAATAGGGGGCCATCCACCCTGCCGTAGAGGACGCCCGGAGCCGGGGCACCGCCAGGCGCCATGACAGCCCCGGTGGTCGGGAGCGGTGGTAGGTGCGGTTGGGTACTGGGCACCGTGTAGATGGGTTTCGATGAACCAGTGATCCAATCCGGAAGCGGTGACGGTGACGGCGATGGTGGGAACTTGATCTGCTGGATGGGAACACCCTGGGACGGCGGCGGCACGGCTGGGAACGAGGTCGTCGCAGTCCCGTCTTAGGGCATCCCATACTGGTACGAGATGACCGGCGCCATGGTCGCGGCCGAGGGTGGCGGCGGTGGGGGTAGCTATTGTTGGTGTGGCGGCGAAGGAGGTGGCAGCTGGGGCTGCGGCTGGGGCGCATAGGGCCTGACGAAGAAGGCCCTGATGCCCGCCATGGCCTGCCCTAATTCCAAGATTGCAGCCGTCATCTGCTCCGGGGTGAGGACGAGGGCGGACGGCGCCGGGGCAGAGGGCGCAATCGCCCCTGAGGATGCCAGCGCGCCCAATGCCAGCGCGCCTGCTGTGTGGGGCAGCAGCGCCGACGAAGACGCTGGTGGAAGCGGGTGGGTGTGCGGCGGCGGCGGGTGGGAAGAACTCGGTAGAGGGCTGAACATGATCGACCCAGAGATCTCTGATACCACATTGGTAGGTCTTGATGCCCTACCGGCGTTGCTGCGCAGGTTATAGGGGTGGAAGAGGGGAGGACGTGGTCTGTACTCTCGACGTCGGCGAGGGGCCGTGGCGGCGAGAGCGGTGGCTGCTGCTGCAGCCCTAGAGTTCACATAGCGCTACAGTAACGCGGGTACTGTTCACGTGAGGGAGAGAGGGTAGGGACGGCTGGCTCCCCAGGGAAGCCAGCAACTTAATTGTTGCTTTCTGCTTAATTCCAATCATCCCTTATTACAAGTATTTATCCTTCCCTATAGATGCTATAATTAAGGAACTATATCTATCTCTAAGAAAATACCAAATAAACGATAAATTGGGCCTCTAAGCCCCTTAACAGACCGCCCCCCTAGCCACTATTGGGCCTGCGCCTAGCATAGGGGATGCCGGTCATAACACACCTAGACTAATTAGGCCTTGTTTGGATGCGCATGTATCCATCTCAATCCACATATGTTGAATTGGATTGGAAATGAATTAAACTAAGTTCCATTCCAATCCACTCCAACACATGTGGATTGAAGTGGATACACATGCATCCAAAGAAGGCCTTAAGGGCACACAGACAAGGAAAAACTTTAAAATATGAGTTAAATGCACCAGAGATCCATTAACTTGTGATGATGTTTCAGTTAGGTCCATCAACTTTCAAAGTGGTTTTGTGGGTCCATAAACTTTGTACGCCGTATCACTTAGGTCCATACATCTCCACGTTGGCTTCTCGTGCTGATGTGGCATGATGACTAGGCTCAATGAAGCAGCCCTTTGCCAATGCATTTTGTCAAAAAGACTACAGGCGCACGAGCAGGCACCACCGTCACCGCTGCGGGCGCGCTGGCGAGCCGCTGCCGTGGCCATGCGGGTATGTAGGCAGGTACCGCCGCCCTGCCACACAGGCGCGAAAACAGGCCAACCGTAGCCCTGCGGGCGCGCGAGCAGAAGCCGATGCCGTCACCGTGGGTGCGCGAGCAGGCGCGCCGTGGCCCCATAGGCGCGCGGGCGAGCCGCCACTGTGGGCATGCGAGGAGGTGTCGTCGCCGCCCTCTGTGGGCCCAGGTGAGCTGCTGCCGTGGCCACACAGGAACGTGAGCAGGTCGTCCTCCGCGGCGCCCACCGTTGATGTTGTCGTTCCCCTCCCTGTCTTCGTCGTGCAGCCGCGGACGATAGGGCGCTGCCGAGCCTCGAGGTGCTGCAGCTCTGGAACACGTACCAGACGCTGCTCGTGGACGTGTTCCCCCACCTGTGCAGCGTCATCCTCGACGGCTCCACGTCGCGCTCTTCCAGCCCCATGTCCCGCTTCACCGCGTCGATCACCGCTACGCCGCCGGGGTGGAGGCAGAAGTGGTCGGCACCGCCCTTGAAGTGGACCTTACTATTACTGGTCGCGGAGCTGGCAGAGCTGCTGCTACTGATGCGGCGCAGCAGCTTTCGGCACGCCACGACGGTCGCGAAGCGGGCGAGCTCCACGACGCGGAGCTCCATCTTGGTGCGCCTGCGGAACGCCGAGTCGGTGGTGAGCAGCATATCGTCGTGCATGCCGTGTGCGCGCACGATCCGGGACTCGAGCGACGGCGCCGGGTGGAATGTGCTGACGTTGATGACCAGCCCGTCGACGTCACGGGGGCCGAGGCAAACGCTCGTCTGCCTGGCCCTGGCGAACAGCTCCGCCACGGTGGCGTGGAAGAAGGCGTCCATCTCATCGAGGCAGTCCTAGTGGGTGGGGCTGTGCTCGCGGCTGGCGATGACGGTGCGCGGGGCGTAGGTTTGTGCTCGCTGAGGCCCGAGCGGAGGACGACGCGGAGGAGGAAGCGGAGGAGGGGCACGCTGAGCCGCTCGTTGCGGTCATTCGCGGCGCTGAGCATCTCCGTGGACACCTTGCGGTCGTCCGACGGCTTGTAGCAGACGTAGTCCAGGAGGTAGCACCGCGAGCGCCGGCGACGGGAGGCGGCCGCCGCAGTCAGGTAGGCGGCCACCACGAGGAGTGGCAACAGCAGGAGCAAAGCGATCAGATGGACATGTCAAGAGGCCACGTCAGCACGAGAAGCCAACGTGGAGAGGTATGGACCTAAGTGATACGGCGTACAAAGTTTATGGACCCAAAAAGCCACTTTGGAAGTTGATGGACCCAACTGAAACCTCCTCACAGGTTAGTGGACCTCTGGTGTATTTAACTCTTAAAATATGGACTCTAGATAATTTTTCTTTTCTTTTGGTAGTACAACAGAGTGATGACCAACTTTCAGTTCACAAGAAAAGTGTAGACAAAATTCTGAGTAATCAGAACAGGAAAGGTACATGTGCATTGTCACTAGCAGATATACATTGGCAGGTATATATGATACATTGGCCACTGTTGTCTGTAGTACGAATCATATCAGCAAATAGTTTTGTTCTAAATGAATCATATCAGCAAAATAACACAACAGAAGAGAGAGGGAGGGCGGGTGGGCCGTCAATACCAGCCAGCGCGCGGGAGGCGAAGTACGCCTTCTTCAACCGCTTCAGGTGGTCGCCGGCTTGCAGGCCGTGGTCCACGAGGGAGGTCTTCGTAATGTAGTACGGTGCCTGCTCCTTGGCGCGCACTTCCTCCATCGTGGTGTTGATGTCGGTAATTTCGCCCCTCATCGCCATCAGCGCAAGAGCCTTTGCCTGCAAGACGCGCTCGTTGACGATGACGAAGGGGGCCCCGGCGGCGGCGGCTCCTCCTGCCTCGGCTTGCGGCTCCTCCTTCATATCCTCCACCATTGACTCGATCCGTTGCGCTTCTTTCGGGGCGATGTAGTGCACGAGGTAGACCTGAAGAGGGTCGCTGCCCAGGGCCTGCTGGGAGAGGGCGAGGGCGAGGCCGTCGGCGGTAGCGACGCGTACGAGGTTCCCGCCCCGCACCTCGTCGTCTTGGGCGTCCCGAAGTAGCAGAGGAAGTCCGTCGCGGAGGACCTCCACCGGGATCTGGTAGTCATTCGCGAATTTCGAATCCTTGTGTTTTCCCCATGGCGGCGGCGGCGGGCGGTGGGCTCAAACGTGGCGAGGCGGCGGCGGGAGGGGAGGGGAGGGGAGGACGGGGACGCACCGCGAAACGACAAGTGGCGGGGTCCACTCCTCTCTCTCCTCCTTCCTATACCAGCGAACCGACCTTCCAAACTTTTTTTTTAGAAAAAAAAACGACCTTCCTTGCTAACTCCACGGCCGTCCTATAGTGAATGGGACGATCCAACCCGTCTCCGGAGTGAGTGAACTAATTATATTAGTATAACGCAAAAAAGGAGGATATCCCTCGATAGAAATTCTAAATTATAAGAACGATCTCGTTTTTTTAGATACACTATTTTTACCGTGCATCTAAAATAGTGTATATATAGGTGCATAAAAAATTATAAATCTAAAAAATCCAAAACGTCTTATATAATTTAGAATGGAGGGAGTAGTTATTAAGGATACCTTCTGGTTAGAAGACGCCGACGAGACTCTCCAAGTTTTGGTTGATGTGGCCATTGAAGATACAGACCGCACATTTTGATGCAAAGGGCATGTTCTATGTAGAGATGCAAGTGGGTTGGGTTTGCTCGCTATCGCGTAACCGTTCAACTTAACGTGGTTCAAATGCGCTTTTAAACATTATGATACCATGCACATTTGAAACAAGCTAAATCTAGTAGTCTATTGGGCATCCTTACAGAAATGCCAGATATCATGACCTTTACAACTAAGGATTGAACAAGGGTCATGGGTCCACACACATCACATTACAGTAGAAGTTTAATAAAAATAAATAATACATAACAGGAGTTCAAATAGAGGTTATTTCAACCAAGTTCGGAGTTCTTGCAGCGGAAATCAAATAATTCATAGTACTTAAACCAAATAGAGGGACAATACTTCAAGGAGTTTTAAGTAAAGTAGTAAAAGATAAGCACAAGTTTATGTTGAGTCCATCGACATGGAACCTGCATTGGCTTCCAACCTACTCCCGGGGACTATCATTGTTAAGACAAACCTGCCACAATACTTCCGAAACTCAACTCAACCAAATTACCTACAACATTGGAAAATAAAAACCTTGAATACTTAATTGTATTTCGCAAGACTTATCCTATGAAAACCCTAGTTTAGTTTTGCTAATTAAGTAACAAATAATGAACTAATTGTTGCTTTCAATGGAGATGATCAAGTTAGGTCCACGTGAAGGAGGTGAGCAAGGCTAGGAGGTGGCAGATTTAATCATGACCATGAAGCAATAGTTGAGCAATGGGGATGAAGAGATGGAGTTGCAATTGATTGTAACACAAGTTGGAAACAAACCCGAAGCCAAAGGCATAATCTATAGAGTTTTGTCTTGCTGATAAAGGTGCAATAGAGAGTGCACAGTCGGGTTAAAGATAGACAGTTGTGCTATGAAAATAGGAACCCTAAAGCAATTACTAGTCTCCCAAGCAAAAAAAACACTCAACATGCCACACACAAAAAAAATATGAGAAATATTCATGGATGGTCCTCCAACTTAGCAAGGAGAGAATCATCCATGAATTTTCCTCAAAAATTATTGCCATGTTCCTCGATGCTGAACGCGCGGCATATACCAGCACCCCCCCCCCCCCACCCCCGTCCACTTCTACCCCGCTAGACTACAAATATGTTCTCTAATTTTTTTTAGAGTTCAAGGGCAAAAACGCCCCGGCCTTTCAACATTATCAAAAGGCCAAAGTTTCACAGTGCAGTTAGCTCAAAGATCGAGCATCCAATCCCCAACTGGCAGCCGGTGAACACTCACCCAGCCACTACCAGGCAACCAACCAAAAAAGACAAAGTACAAAGTAAACTCCAGAATCAGGCACTAAGACCCTTACTAAAGACCCACACCCTATTACATCTCTGAAAGGTTTTCATAATGTTATTTTTTAATTTTCACATTATTATTAATAAATATTATCCTCCTCCTTTTACTCGGGTATTTCTTCCCCTTCGTTGTCCTTGCGGAGCGTCACGTTTGTGTTTGGAAAAAAAAAAAACAGAAACTGTAGAACGGGAGAGACGACCGTGAGAAATCGAAAACCGACTACCGGCGCTGGGATTGGCGCAGACACGTGACGTGGGTTCAAGACGGACGAAGAAACCACTTCATAGCGTGTTTGGATTAGAGGCTCAGCCGGTCTGGGTCCATTCCATTCCATTCCATTCCATTCCACACGGAGTCGTTCGCCGTTTTTGTGCCGGACGAGTAGGTTCCTGCTCTTGACTTGCGAAATTAGTTACGGAGCATCGGGTGGTGACCGACGTGACCATTCCGTGTGGCAATCCAAACGAGCTTGGAGGCTCGGTTTTAGGTTCGGATGCTTCTAGGATCATCCGATGACCCAACCCAAACACACTGTTAGTTTCGATATATTAGGAAAAATTAACTAGGCAGATTGAGAGAAGAGACATGAAACTCTTCTTGTTGCGTTGATTTTCAATGACAAAATCGAAAACCGCCTACCGGCGCTGAGAATAATGATTTCCCGTCGGTTATATAGATTGAAACAGTCGTGAAGAATGGCACAGGCGTTACGAAGAATGTACAAATGGAGAATACTGCAAACGTTAATTAGCTTTTTTAGAAATGTTAATTTTCGGTTTTGTTAATTGACAATTGTGTAGAAAACCATCTAAAAGCAATATGTTAATTTAATTACTTTAGTTTCATGATGAGGAATATGAACTGGCTTCGTTTATGATTGACAATAATTAACGTGTGTTTGGAAACAATCGGAAAAAAGTCTAAAAAGGAAAACGCCACAAGTAAGAAACAGCCAAATACACGGCCCAACATTGAGTTTTTCAGCCCACGATTGATAAAAGCGCGTTCAGAGTCGAATCTTCGCAATTCCTTGCGCTGCGCATATCATGGCCGGCTAATTATGGCTTCTTCTTAAAAAAAAAATTACAGAAATACTATACAACACACATGTGTTTTAGCACAAAAAAACACATGAATTTTTTAGCACAAAAAAACACGGCGAGGCACCAGCAGTGCGCTTTCTTATGACGAACGACCCATGGCGCGACACCAGCAGTACCAGTAGCGCAGCACCAGCACCGGTCAGGGGACCACGACGCGACGACCCATGACGAACGCGCAGGCAATGGAACCAACCGCTCTGTAATTTGTCCTTCCATAGAAAAAAAATTGTTTTCTGTGATATGTGATCTATGATCTGTGGATCTGTGATCTTGTGATTGTCTGAAGGTAGAAGAAGGCTAGAGATAGAAGAATGGTGGAGGCTGTTGGATCTTAATCTTATGGTGCAAAAAAAAATTCATGTGTTGGAATTATATAAAACACATGATTGTCCAGTAAAGACTCAAAATTTATGGCTTCTACAGTGGACTCATTATTTTTTGTCGGAAAAGCTCCTCTACGCCGACCGGTCAACGCATAACATGGCCCGACGGAAAACCCAAAACCCTTTGAGACAGTCACAGTAGCTTCGATGCTTGGAAAGTTTTTTTTTTTTTTGAAACTAGTTGCTTGGAAACTTGGAATGAGCTATGTTTGTACTTGGGCCGAGGCCCGAGGATTTGCCCATGCCAAGACTTGGCTGATGCTGACGGGTCTCGGCGAAAAAGCTCTCGTTTGGCCTACAGGGAAATCGCAGCGCCAAGGTCGTGATTTGGAGAATCAGCTCCGCGTTCTCCTTCTACCTTCCATATGCGCCGCCGTCCGCCCACCGCTCTGCTCGAGCCACCCTCCCGTCTGCTCGAGCCGCCCGGCGGCGCCACCCTTCCCCTCCGCGCGAGCCGCCCCTCCCCCTCGAGATTTATGTAACAATCACGTTCTAATATATATTGGAATCTGACTCTATAACATTGTTGGATGTATAAACATGGCTGGTTCTAACTTATACAACCACATGTCATGAGTCTAGGCCCAGACACTAAACCATAAGAGGTGCAAAAAGCATCGTGGAAGTAAAAAATAGACGGAAAAATCGTTTCACTCTTTAAATTTTTTACAAGATATATGTCCATGCATTGCAACGGAAGGAAAAAAAACTATCAAACGTTAACGTGAAATAATAACAGGAATGCCACATAACTACATATTTATTTTTCCCTTTATACAAAATTTTAAAACTATAGTTAATTTTATGATGACCGTGGCATCTATAATATAAGTTAATATTGGCAATAATATGGCATTATCCTCTAAAGGTTGTATGGAATTAAAATACAATATTGATATATATTTGTGGCTACTTTTTTGAGAACCTATAAAATTACATAAGTCCAATATTTGGTTAAAGTTGACAAGGAGTTATTTGCCATTCCGTCAAGGATTGGTTCGTTCATTGATGCTCTCAATTTCTACATGGCAGCCCTCATCGAGAATTGTATTATATATATACGTATAACATGGACAGACTGGATAACAAAATGCTTAAGATTTTAGTCCACAATTTGATTAGTTAGACCATCGGCTAATCCGTGTTATAATAGTAATAAGTTTATTCCTAACCAAAATTACAACAAATAGTTTTGAATGAGCATATTTATTTATTTTTAGACAAGAGTCAAGAATTCACCGATCCATAATTCTATATTTATTATTTATGTTTATAAGATAAACAGAAGACATAAATTAAAGGAATAAAGGAAAAGGAAAAAGTCATAGAACCCAACGTGGGAAAGCTGGAAATAGCAAACGGTAAAAAAAAACAAAAAAGAACCCAAAAAGGACACAAACAAAAATGATAAAAAAAGGGCTTGTCTACCTGAAACTCGCGTGTTTCAGGGGGAGAAAACGCGCACGTGTTTCCTGCACGGAAAACACACAGAAAAGATCCGGCAAAAATTCAAGTGTTTCATGCAAAAAAAAACACACGATTCTGTGTACCATGTATCCAATTGTACTTGTTGTAATCTGAGTACAAATCTGTGTCAAAAAGGCCAAAAAACAGGGCAGATCTGTTCTAGTTGTAGTTGTTTGTTGTTGTAGCCCATAAACCTGCCAAAAAAAGCCCAAACCCATCAGCCCGATAGGAAACAACTTAGTCCATTAAAACACCCACCAACTTGGTGGAGAAGGAAACGCACACAGAAACAGATCGACCGATCTGTTCGTGAGGAGGAGCTCTACTCTCCTCACGCACAGTAGGGCAAAAAGGGGAGAAACCAGATCAAAGCATGAGGGAACGTGGGAAATCTCAAGATCCAAGGAGGCAAGACTCACCTCAACATCAATCAAGGTCAGTACAACAGACATCCATCCATCTGCTGAGTTAGATCCCTGCAATATGGCATCATAAAACAAGTCATGGTCTGAAATCAATCTGTGCAAACAATTTTTCCTTCTTTAGATTGCAATTCAGCAGATAAAAAGAGTAGAATGGTGGTTACATTACCTTTTTGAACAATCTTTGATAATCCCTAGACTGGACACATGTTTTAGTGTACTCTGCTACTTCTAGTTCTTAGATCCTTGCAATCAGTGCTCTGCAAAACTGTCCCTGCAACAGATCAAATTACACATATGTCAGTATCTCTGCTTGCTCAGCTCAGCTCAGCTCTTGATAAAAACAGATTTCAAAATATGGAGGACACCTCACAACAAAATCTCAGTACAGTTGAAGGGATCAACAAGTGGCAACAAGCCCTGGAGAAGATGGCTCAGATGAACTAGGTACTAGTTCTCTTCACATAAGGCAATGGCCATCCATTTGTTTAATTGGATACATGGTACACAGAATGCATCTCCTAATATGAATTTGCAAAATTATGTACTTTTCTCTATGATCTGCTACAAATGCAGAAACAATAATTAATCACATCTTGTTTTTGAATGAAGCAGAACAGGCTGTACATGACAACAAGCAGATTCGATGACTATGCAACATTATCCAACTCAATTAACATTGAAGCTATGATGACAGCACACTCAGATCATTTACAGATACTTGGAGGCACAACTAGTTCAAGTCACCTTTTCAACCCATACACAATAAAAAAGATGAGCAAATCATTGCTGAGATTGATAGAATCTGAACAGATACATGTTCTTAAAAGAACAGAAATTTATTTCCATACAGGGTGGCTTCACTGAGCTTATGCTTGAGCAAATTATGAGCTCACAAGAAGACATTGATGACACAGAAAGGGGTACCATGCAGGTACATAATTACAAAACAAACATGTTCAAAATTACTAGTGCTACATTGTGTAATCTTAGCTTAGAACAAGTGCAATTTCTAAAATAATTATTACAGGTACATGAAGCAACACAAGGATCGTTAACAGGCATGCTAATTGCAAATGACATGAATGCTCTTGAAGAAACCTTAGCACCCCAACCAGATTCATCAATATCAGACTCAAGGATGGCATACCAGGTACATGTCCACAAACACAACAATTTGCCACACATGCATCAGCAAAATTGCTTGAATACAAGTAATGCACTACAACCATCAAACAAAGAAGAATTGACTTATCTGTGTACAACACATGATTTTGGTGATCACTATGATGAAGAAATACCAAGCTTTCTCCAGGACATACCTGAAAATGAAAATCATCATTGGCAAATTGACATATTAAACAACATGCACATTGATGAGGTAAACAGAAAAAAATTATTCTTTTCTACACCTATTTCAGTGCGCAGTGAATGTTTACAAATGCAAAACACCAATGATCTAAAAAACTACACACTGCTAATAACATATTTACATGAACAAGAACTCACAGCGTCAGAAAATGGCTTCAGCAGCATCAATGCACCAATATCAAGAACCACAGAGGCTGCGTCAACTGCAACAGAAGATGAACACAATTCCAATGACAACCAATTCCTGATAGAAGAGGAGATTGATGAATTCATCATCGCAGAGCAGGTTGCTGCATCAGAAGGAAATAATGGGCCCATTGACAGCGCATACACACCTCAGCCGCTACAGAAGTTTGAGAGTAGAGCAGCTGCCGAACACTTCTGCAGGTTCTATGCTTTTCTGGCTGGCTTCAAATTTGCTGTAAAACATTCAATGAGGACAACACCTAAGAAGAGAGACAACGAGATTATAAGAGTAGAATTGAAATGCACCCATTCAGGCAAAGCACATCAACAAAAGTCCACTGAAGAAGAAGAAGCAGAGGTAGATAAGCAGATTGGAAAGAAGACATCAGCCAAAAGGAACACCAGTGTCCAGGGAAAATCAGAATGTACTTGTACAATAACACTGAGGGAGGAACGGGCAGGAGGTCCATGGTTCATAATGCATCAAGATTTGGATCACAACCATGAACTACGACCTGGAGACCGGGACACACTGTTCTCAGGGCACAAATACATGACTGATATGGAGAAGGGGCTGATCAGGACGCTAAATGACAACAACATCCCGACAAGACAAATGGTGAGCATACTGTCATACCCACTGTTCGCCTAAACGGTCGTTTAGCCCGTTTAAACACCGTGTAAACGCTACACGGTGGTGCGCCATTTTCGTTTAATCACCCGTTTATCCCGTTTAATTGGCCATTTAGCCCGTTTAATGGGACGTTTTGCCCGAATAATGGCTAAATGGTAGGTGACCGACTATTTACCGTTTAGCGTTTAGGAAAACACTGGTCATACCTCAGAGGAGGACCCACAGCCCTGCCGATGAAGAAGAAGGACATCAGCAACTTCAGGACAAAAATCAACAGAGAGATCAAGGCCTCAGACATGACAAAGGTGCTGGATTACTTTAGAAAGAGGCAGACTGAAGACCCGTCCTTCTTCTACAAGCTAGACCTGGATGAAGAAAGGAGAGTCAGAAACCTATTTTGGGCAGACGGTTGCTCAATCGAGTATTACAAAGAGTATGGTGAATGTATAAGCTTCGACACCACCTTCATGACAAACAGATACAACCTTCCCTTCTCTCCATTCGTGGGCATAATGGGGCACGCACAAAGTTGTTTGTTTGGCTGCACCTTCCTGCATGATGAGACAATAGAAACTTTTCTGTGGGTCTTTGAAACATTCTTGGAAGCGATGGGAGGGAAGCACCCAGTGACGGTAATAACTGACCAGGACAAAGCGATGAAATCTGCAATTCAGCTAGTATTTAGCAATGCAACTCACAGAAACTGCCTGTTCCATATCAAGAGCAAGTGTTACAACAGAAACACAAAGGTCTTCTCACAACATGAAGGCCTATATGAGGATTTTGAGGATATAATAAACAATAGCCTCATAATTGAAGAGTTTGAAACCTTGTGGGTGAAGATGATCGAAGACAAGAATCTGCAGAATAACAAGTACATGACTAAAATGTGGCAAACGAGGCACAGGTTCATTCCTGTCTACTTCAAGCATGACTTCTTCCCATTCATCCAAACCACATCCAGAAGCGAGTCCATGAACTCGAGGATGAAGGACAATGTTGGGCCGACATATAGCATGATGGGCTTCATACGAGAATACGACCGTGTCATTGAAACAATCAACAAAAACGAGAGGCTAGAAGAAAGCTACAGCAACCAGAAAACACCCAAGGAATTTATTTTTGGGTACACAATTGAACAACAAGCTGCTGAGCTGTACAACCAGAACATATTCAGGAAGTTCCAGGTACAGCTGAAGGGAACAGCAAGGTTAAGCTACAAGGAGACTGAGGAAGGGAAAACTTTTGAGGTCTGGCCCAAGAGCAACCAAATCCACAATGTGCACAGAATCAGGAGATATACAGTTCAGACTGATCTGATAGAGGGAAATGAAGAATTCAGCTGCATCTGTGCAAAGTTCAGCAAAGATGGAATTCTTTGCTCACATATCCTAAAAGTGATCATTGAGAAGGAAATAAGCACAATTCTAGAAAAATACATAAAGGATAGGTGGAGAAAGAAGAGCACAAGAGTGCATGTTAGAAGAGAGCAAGAGGAGACCCTTGCAACAAGTGCATTGCTGAGGTTCAATGTGCTGTCCAGGAAGTCAGCAATCCTGAATTCAAAAGGATCAAAAACTGAGAAATCAATGGAGTACCTCTTGTCCAAGTTCAGCAAGCTGGATGTCAAACTGGATGTGCTTTTTGGCACCCAGCAGACAATTGATGGTAACAATCAGCAACAAGGTCATGAGGAAGGACACAGCAGGCAACAAGAACAAGTGATGGAAGATGGCTACAGTATGGTGGATCTAGAAGAAAGTGATGAATCAGAGACAGACATTCAGGACCCAGAAAGAATAAAGACAAAGGGAAGGCTAGAAATCCCAAAGAGATTCAGGACAAGAATAGAATATTTTGAGAGGAAAAGGTTGGAGCAAGAGAAGAAGAAGAAGGCAGCTGAAGAAAAGAAGAAGGCAGCTAAAGAAAGGAAGAAGGCGACTGAAGAAAGAAAGAAGGCGACCGCAGAAAGAAAGATGGCAGCTGCGCAAAGAAAGATGGTGGCTACAGAAAGAAAGAAAAACAAGAAACCCAAAGACAAGGACAGTACAGCAGGTAACCCTGCACTACAAAATTACACAATGATTTGAAACCAAAAACTACAACTTAAATGCATTTACAACCAATTATTATTCACAGGATCCCTAGTGAAGCCTCAGAAAAAGAGAAGAAAGGAGACAACAGCAGCTCCAACAGAACCAAGTTCATCATGATGATTACATAGAAGGACTTGATGTCAATTGTATTGGCAAAATCATTTATGTCATTCTTGTAATCAGTAGGATATTCTGAAAATCTACTTTAAATTATGCCTGGACCTCTAATTGCAAATGATGAGAACTACAATTACAGTACCAAGTACTAGCAATTTACAGTAAGCGTTTTTGCAATTTATAAACTAGCATTTGCAGTACCTGTACAAACTTCATCATATGGCACTACACTTCAGCATACGATCTTGGGACAAGCACCACCATATCCTGCAGCAAAATTCTTGCACTTGTCTTTGCTATAATAGGTTAGTAGACTAAAACAGATTTGATAAAAAAAACCTAAGAAACAGAGGAAGATAACAACTACGAATATGGAAAAAAGAACATTTCACATCAAGCTCCCAACTAAAATAATATAAAACCACCGCAGTTTAGATTCTTCACTGTAGATTTATCTTTACAACCACTATAGCACCAACAAAAGTGATATCAGGCAATTCCTCACTTACAGATTAGCATGCACTAATACTATGAACCTACACACTAAATGACACAAGTCTAGACAAAGCATGCAGCTCATGCTGACTTGTAGTACTTTTCATAGACCTGAAAAGAAAAATTTTCAAAATAACAATCATTTCAAAAGCATGATGGCATAATAAGACAGATGGACATTGCAACTAGTATTACCACTTCATCAAATTCCTGGACTTTAAATCGTCCTTCATCCGCAGAATTGAATGGACTAGAAAGCATGTCATTGACATATTTGATGCGAAGGTGACAAATATCAGCTTCATTCAACTTGTCCATCATATCAACATTGATAGCCCAAGCCTCAAGGTTTTTCATAGCAAAAATACCACTATCATTGATCAAGCTGACACAAAGATACAAGAAAAACAAGCCACAAGACAATGAGAACCAAAAAAGGGTATCATGCATGTTTTTTTTTAAAAAAAGTGTATTACACATACTTCTCATGCTGCTGAGGCACATCTGCAAAGTAAACACGATATCCATGAAACCCAGAGTCAGGATGACCAGATTCTTTCCAGATTGCAGACAAGTTTTGTACCTAAAAAGACGGCACAATTGCAACACATGTAACAATTACGGGTACATGGAAAAAACTGCAAAGGATAATCACAATGTATTTGCCAATGTGCTGCTCCTACTTACGAATTCATCACGAACAGCTTTCTCAATAGGTGAGCCTCCTCCATAACATAGTGTACAACAATCCAAGATTGCAATCTTTCTCGAACTAAAATAAACAACCACCACGTACCACCGATCAAGGAATAGAATTGGAAAGTACATTTGACATGAAAATACACAATGGACAAATATAAGTATCAATCAAGCCCTAAATAAGCAATCAATTATACAAAGATTGCTAACTTACATACTGGCTCTGTGACAATGGCCTTGCGCGGGACGCCCCCCTAAAACATTTGACCGCATTTTCATGTAGCTCCTTCTCCTTGCTATCATTAGGGCCATGATTCCCAATTAAATAATCCTACACCATAATAGACTAGTCAATATTAATTTCATATCGTCCGGACATAGAATTGATTGATGAAAACAAAAGATACTTACACCAACTTTCGAGAAGAAATAATGTTTGTAAGAATTCTTGGGGTGATTCTTATGAAATAACAAATTGCACAGAGCATTCACTACGAAGTAGTGCACATTTCCTTCAGGTTTAAGAGAGCTTGCAAAGACACTTAACTTAACAATCACATGCCCATAATCAATTACTGTAAGGCTGAAACAAGAATAAAATAACGTCCATTACATCTTTGCTAGCTGCAAATTGACAAAATTTAATCACCAATGCAGAAAAGAGAGGAGGAATTAACCGAACATAACTTACTTCGAGTGCTCATTGCTATCTGCCATCCTCAAGACAACGCCATACAAGTCAGCTTCAAGTTTGGACACGGTAATCTTCGAGTGAGGCTTCACAAAAGGACTCAACTGATATTTGCTTGGTATGAAAACCCTCCTTGTACGGTGAATAGCAAGCTTTGCACTAGAAGAGCACCAAGGAACTTGGCTTGAAAATGAATCAGACTCATTGTATAAACCATTGCTTCTCAAACCTTTTCCAGAACAGCCACCAACAACTGAAACATCTGCAAGGTTTGCAACAGGTGTTGCAACATGTTCCTGCAAACCAATAAACAACAAACACATCAAATTGTTCGAAAAGGACAGCAAAATACCATATTACATACAAACATATATAATATATCACAGTAGTTGATCAAATTCACCATCAAACATATAAAATACAAACAACATGCATAGTTCCATTGTACATGCCATGAGACAAAGATTAAAAGTGTTCCACACATTTACATAAAATAATATACAGTCCCATTCAAATAATATACAGTCCCATTTGTTTTAATAATAAAAATCATATTGCTTTCCCCTAGGAGTGATTGCAGCTAGAGGCAGAGGACCAACTGGCTCGTCGTCGCTGTCAGAATATTCAGTAAAAGGAACATATTCCATACGAATACAGTCCTAGATAAAAAACAGTATTAGTCGCCAAGAAATACCAGGAAATAAGATAACACATAAGATAAGACAGACATAAAAATTCAAAATTTGAAGCTGAGGCAAAACAATAAACTCCATTCAAACAAAGATGCTTACACTTCCAACATTCTCATTTCTTTCGGCTTCAACAGGTTCCTCATTGCTCACATTAACACTTGAAGAAGGTGGAATCTCACTCATCTTATTAACAAATGTCCAACCTTGAGATCCAGACGCAAAGTTGAAGAAGAAGGTGCTCTCAGATTGAAGCTAAAAAAAGAACAAGTAGAACAAATATGAGTTAAACCTATGAAAACAAAACAAGGCTGCAAAGTTAACTAGAACAATAGCATTAACTACAACTTACATTTCCACGAAATCCATCATGCAATATATGAACACCTTGGGTCTCCTGTGAAGTAGATGATGGTTTTCAAAAAAGACAAGTGACAATTTTTTCTCTATGGAACCACAATAGACAAATGAGCTCGACTGAACGATACAATTCAAAAAAGACAAGTGACAATTTCTATTTTTATGGAATCACAAAGGACGAAGGAGATCGCCTGAATAGCACAATTCAACAATGACAAGGGACAATTTTTTTTCTAAGAAAGGACAAAAGACAAATTAGTTCGGCTGAACGACACAATTGAAAGAAAACAAGTAACAATTTCTTTTTTTATGGAAAGACAATTGACAAATCACCTCACCTGAATTGCAAAATTCAACAAGGAAAAAATTACAAAAGATTCTCACCATGGAAAAGACTGCCTGAGACGTAGGAGCCTTGCGTAAATCAGTCCTGGGAACCAACTCAATTGGCTCAGGAGGGACTGAAGAAGAATTTAAACCAACAGGGCGCCTCAGGCTAGGATCTTCAACAAAATTGCCTAGATCATCCTCATCTTCAAGTATTCGAAAAGGAGAAACACCGGGACTTTTAAAGAACGGAGCCTTCTTAACAGGACCTTTCCATTTTCCTGATTAGTCAACAAAAAAATGTGGTCAACATAGCATCCAGCTAAAACGAACTTATAGTAGAAACTACAAATTTGGATGATTAAAGTCAGGGACATGAATAATCAAATACAAGTAAATCAAAACACTGCAAAAATAAGAGAGGTCATAATTCATAAAGGCAGGTTGCACAGTTCAAACACTATAATTGCATGAATACAAAGGTGCAATTTATTAATAAAAAGAATGCAACTTCCAAAACATAGGAACTAACCCTGAACATCCACAGCAGCAGCAGCATTTCCAACCAAATCAGCACTAGAACAATCTTGTGCCTTCTTTGCTGCATCAGAAGCATCACCAGATACAACACCGGTACAAAAATGCACAGACTTATCAACCAATGGTATAAAAATGCACACACTTTCATATATATCATAGATTTGGTAAACATTTATTATCAAAAGCGACACAAACCTGGGGCCTCATCGACCTTATCAACCAACGGGGCAGATGCAACAGCTGATCTAGCTATCTCCACTTCATCAACAGTATGAGCCAAGGGGGTCAAAGCAGATGGCCTAGATGCTTTGCCTTGCTGCTGCCTTTTACTTGGAGACTTAGAGGCCTGCTTTTTCGTTGGAGATTTAGAGGTCTGCGCTGTAGTTTCCTCGACAATAACAGGATCATTTGATGTACTTCCCTTTCCATCTTTCTTGCGACCAATAGGGGACTTGGAAGTCTTTTTATATGCAACAAACTGAGTCCTCGAAGCCACACCGGTAGGAATAGGAGATGGAGATAAGTTCTTGTTCCTCTTGCTGGTCCTTGTACCTGCAACACCACCAAAAATTATAAAAGTAAATACCCAAAAGATATATATTGCCACAATATGAAGAAATGAACTCTAATCCTAAAACTGTCTTACAGAAAATTAACATACCTTGAGATGATGGCACATTCGAATGGAGAACTTCAGTTAAAGGGGAAGATGCATTCACTGTCTTCTTCGCTTTCCTTGCACCTAATTCCACAAAAAAAATGAGCATAATAGTACAAGCAAGTACACAAGTTACTTAAATCCAAACAGTACCACGAGATGCTGAGTCTCGTGAACAGACAATTCCAACTGATGGCGATGAAGTGTCTCTTTTCCTCTTCCCTTTCCTTGCAACTGACTCTGCAAATCAATAAATCCACAAACCAAGGATAAACAAGTCTTTCAATCCAAGCTCAAACAAATGAAATACAGAATTTAATTCAATCCAACAACAAATAAAAAAAAGAACTTCAGGTACGTTGACCTGCTGGGTCCTGTGAACCAAGAATCTCAACAGATGGAGATGACGGATTTTGTTTCCTCTTCAAATTCCTTTCACCTGATTCTACAAAAAAACAAATCACAAAGAAAGAAAATAAAAATTTTAGATAATAAAGAATCATTTCAATTCAATGCTAAAATAATAAAAAACCATTCATCAAAAACAAATTGTACCATGAGCAGAAGAGTTGTTTGAGGAGATGATCTCAGTTGCCTGCGAAGTACAAAACTGAGTACCAACAACATCATCATACAGACCATCTGATTCGATCTTCTCTGTCACAGATGCTTCTTCAGTCTTAGTCTCATGTACAACCCCAGATGGATCAACTGCTCTGACAGCTGCATTACTTGGAGCACCAGCCACTCTTTCATCCAAACAATCTCGTGGAATAGTACCATGACCTGGAGAAGGCGGACACGGGGCAAAGGCACCATAGTCAACATTATCATGTGCTGGAGAGGGCACCCTGGTACCAGACCTCATAGCATCATGAGCACCAGCAACATTATGATGAACTCCATCATCAGGATTCTTAGCCTCAGCACGTGCATCATAACCAACACCAGGGTATGCACGATGCATGTACGTGAACATCTTGGCAACAAGAAGGTCAGGGCTACAGTAACCATGCTTTGCCTGATGATCTTCGTAAAGCCTACACACGTGTAATTTGTCCTGTATAGACAAGATAATAGTACAATGTCAACCATGTCAAAATTGAATTTACATGAACAGTCAGCAAAAAATAAATGACAAGGAACCCACATCTGCTGGAAGAAAATGACAATGCTTATCTAAAAGTTTAAGCAATGCTTTGGTAGCATCTTCCGGCAGGTATTCTCCTACATAGCATGTGTCATCAATTGATTTCACCTGCACGAAACATATCCCAGCTCAGATAGTGATCTCAAAAATATATAAACTCAATACAAGACTAACAAGACTACACAGCAAAACACAAGTATAAACGCATGTACTTTATCTCAATAACATCAGCAGCCATTCATATTCTCAGTTCTACATATATAATTTACTGTGGTCATAAATGACAAAAGAGGGCACCACCTTGGACAAATCACAAACTGAAACAACATATTCAGCATCTTCTACCAAGAACTTACCGGCCGCTTTCCATAAATGTCACCGCAAACACGATCAAAAGAAGAAAATTGCTTGATCATGGACCCCTTCCAATGCTGGATCCTTGGCAGACTTTGGGGTAACCGATTACTCTCTCCAAAGTTGATGAAATCAAGATAGTAACCCTACAAAACATTTCAAACAACATCACTAAAATCAAATCCAGATCAAACACAAATGACAGAATAAATGAAGGCAGCAAGGAAAAAAAGACATACAGCAAGGAAATATCGACAACCCCCAATGGTGCTTCTTCTCTTCTTTTTGTAGTTCGAAATAGAAGAAAAAATCCAATCATATACAAGCTTGGACCAGTTCCACCCCATGACCCTCTCCTTAGAAACATCAATCAAGGGGGCCAAATAAAAAGGGCTAGGAAGGGTGCTGGAATTTGCACAAAGGAACGTTGACAGTGCAACCACCATGAAGTACCGGAAAACATCATCATCACATAAGGTATCTCTAAGCAGCTTCTGGCCAAACGTCTTGATAAGGGGTAGAGATGACTCTTTGATTGCTGAAAGGAACTGGCTCTTTGTGGATTCAGAATAAGCCTGCCTGATATCTTCACCTTCCATTGGGAGGCCCAAGAACAGATGGGCTGACAATGTAGATAAGGGGATTATTTTCCCTCCTACAAGAAAATCACTACAGTTCAAGTCCAACTGATCACTGATCCATTGAATAAATCCCTTAGGTGCCGAACAACCATTATACTGTAGTAAGATGCCAAATCCACGATCCCTGACTATGTCCTTCTTACGATCATCCAACTAGGCTATAATTTCACCAAAATACTTGCTGTTGAACCTGCTCCCTGCTCTCTCAGAAGTGCTTCCAGTACTAGTCGCTCTCCCTCTACCCCTCCCTCTCACAGACCTGGTACTCTGAAAACCAATGCAACAAAAACACACACATTAAACAACTTAGTCTATTCAGTCCACTTGAAGCACAACAAATAATAAACATGAGACATAATGTACCGTTCTAGCACGTGTCTGGACACCACGCTGACTTGCTTTCCCTTTAGAGTCAACAAACTTTGCAAACTGAAAAAGACAGGATGAGAATCAAACAATCAGAGAAAAATAGACTAAGTTCCGCAAATACCCCTGCAAAGGCCTCTTGCAGATGCTGGAACGTCTTCACCATTGATCTTGCATCATAACCCCCATCAACTTCGGTATTTGAGTCCTTAAAAAACCAAACAATCCATATCAGACAAAATATTTCACAATATAGCTTCCAAAATTAGCATCAACTGCACATAAAAACTTAGTACCTCTAGCTCATTCAAATCATCAGAGCTCGATTCATACTCATCCTCGTTACTATCATAAACATGATCTTCATCCTCCATGGCTACACAACTAGCAAACTGTGATTATGAAATCAGTGACAACTTCAATAATGCAGCTTTGCATACACAAGCAAAATAAAGACACAGTAACAACAAAATGCCATATAAGGACTACTGCAAATGGAGGTTCACATAAAACCAAACAGGTACTTAACATCAACCCAATCCTCACATTACAAGATTCACATAAGACAACTGCAACAACACTACATATAAGGGACAATACTACATATGCTGAAAACTATAATTGCAGTGCCATATAAGTGCAATTTACATTATCAGTAATTGCAAATTGTGAAACTCAATCTAAAATTTGCCTTATTTTCATCACCAGTAGCTAATAATACTAACAGATAACTTGAATGCAGCACATTTCTCATTTTAGGGCAAACTAACTAACTCCAAACTAGAGTTCAGAGAGGACACACATAATAAGTATGAACAATGATATCTCAAGCACATGGATACAAGTATACAACACAAGCACAAGCATACAATGCATACAAGGGTAACACTGAACCCTTAACCACACTAGTCTAGAGTAAAGGCACAAGTATATAATAGTGGCTACCATAGCAGGTTGCTGGGTTCAGACATATCTAAACCTCTGAACCCCAAAGAACTAAACCTTAATTTGTAATCAGACTGATCGAAATAGCGGACAACTCCTTACCAAAAGCTTCTTAAAGAAACAGAATATGACCACAAAAGTAATAACACAGAACATGACCAATAAAGGGCAGCTCACTTTACTTAGATTCAAGCAGCATTCTAGAACCCAGTTTATGTGTGTGATATCACAAATATCTTATAGATTCACTATACTTCCAGGAATAGGACTCAAGATATGTATGACACCTCAGAAGAAAACTATGATCTCAGTACAGTTGAAGGGATCAACAAGTGGCAACAAGCACTACAGAAGATGGCTCAAATGAACCAGGTAATAGTTAAATTCACATAAGGCAATGGCCATCCATTGCTCAATTGGATACATGGTACACAGAATCTAACCGAGAAACACAGAAAACAAATCCACGCCACACGCAACATGTAGCGACAAATATGTTCCACCGCGAGTGAAAATGATGCATCAACACAAGACCTAACCAAAACAAAGTACTGCAACAGATTGCACAGGGTAGTTTAGCACTATTGATGGATCAGGTCCACAAGATTTCCCTTTACATCTTGTCACCCACCAAATACCCATTTCCAAGCAAGGGAAAGGGATGTTGAAGTACCATTTCCTCATCAGGAGCTCTGCCCACATAATCAATCAATCATCACGAAATCTAGACTGTCCAAATGCATGTCAATAGCTCACCGCGTCAGAATCAACACAAATTTTAAAACCCTGACATAGGCTGAAATCATAACCTACCAGAACCTACAATTGCTCAAAAGAACAGACAGTCATCTCAAGAGAACAGACACAGCCATGTGCACGGTAGCCGACATAACACAGCAAGACAGACCAAGCTCTGCTTTAGATCTACAAGCTTGGCAGAAGAATAGAAGCAAAAAACTGACATAAGGCAATGGCCATCCATTGTTCAATTGGATACATGGTACACATAATCTAACCGAGAAACACAGAAAACAAATCCACGCCACCTGCTAACAATCCAAACAAAAACCCATCCAACTCCAAATCTACGCTGCAAAATCAAAGGGGATGCGCACCAACCACCGCAGCACTCACCACAAACGCTAGCGAGCTACCAACAGAGAGGCACAATGACATCTAATCCAACAAACCCTAATCCACACCAACGGTGCGATGAACCCTCTGAATCCACACACCACCAAACCCTAACATGAGCCCATCGAATCGAAATCACCAGATCCACACCACCAAATCGCAACTAAAATGGGTCAAAATAAAGGGAAGAGGGAGCCGTACTACCTGCTGACCTCCGCCGCGACGCACCCTCCGAATCAAAAAGCCAGGAAGAAGCCCGTGCAGACCTACGCCGTCGTCGTCGCCGTCACCTTCGGCATCGCCAAGGAGGAGGGAGAGAAAGGGAGAGGAAGCGAAATGGACAGGAGTGGACCGAGTGGAGCGGAGACTTCTCGGCAGGCGCGACGATCCAAAATTGAACAGTAAAATGGGTCCCACATGTCAGCGACGGAGCGGGTGGAAAACAGACCGCACAAGCGCGCGCCGTCGATGCCCCATCCGACGGAGGACAAATCGCGTGTTCTCTCCAACAGAAACACGCGAGTGTCCTTTAGCAATACCGTAAAAAAACACAAAACGCAACGTGGGAAAGCTGGAAAGGTCAAAGGTTAAAAAACGGACGGGGACGTTTTTCACATAACAAATGTATATAGGCCGCAGGGGACTTTCCGAGTGGGTGACGGAGCAGGAAACTGACGGGAATACAACGAGCAGGTAGCTAGCCGGATGCATGAAATCGCGAGCACGTAGCCGCTCAAATCAAAGTTCGGCAGAAATTTTGGTTCTTTAATATTAGTTATAGATATCAATATAAATTACCCCTCGTGTCCACCCAAAATTAAGTCAAGATCGTCAGTAGTGCTTTATTAATAAGATTTATTTTTCTTTATGATGTCGTAATTTGAATTATGATGTCATAAATATGATTTTCAGTACTAAAAAAATCTAAAATGGCAACTTTACATAAAAACTTAAGTTCTTTTGTTATTATTTTCTGATTCAAAACTTTTACATTTTAGTCAATGGTTTTGAAAAATAAATACAAAAAAGGTTATTTTATATACAAACATGTCATTGATAACTTTTAATCGTAGCTCGATTTTATGTGACTTTCGTGCTCACAAGCTCACAGAAATGAGTATTACACACTAGTAATTAGTATAGCATGTCTTTAGAATGTTGGGTGTATTGCTATTATATATTTTGTTTACCATGTTTGTTGTGTGTCTACAGAAGGTGCTAAGTCCATGACTTTTGAAGACCAGGAGTTTGACACCTCTGATCAAGTTCAGTTTGAAGGAAAGTGTCATTGACCAGCTCGCCCTTGTATCTATTTTATTTTATTAGGTTAGACAGAATGTAGTTGCATGCAGAGTCTTAAATATGAAACCAGGTCTGGTTGGGTAGATGTTATGTTTAGCCTTCCTGTCCTAGGATGGGAAGGGTCCATATTAATTTTGATTAATGAAATACTCTCTCCATCTGAATAAGAGAGTCATATAGGGTTTTATGCTGATCAAATTATATTAAGTTTGACTAGATTTGTAAAAACATATTAGCAACATTTGTATCTCTAAAAAAGTTTATGTGAAATTATTTCATACTCACAGGGAGTAGTTACTCATGAGGTATATCTCTAGATTTAGGGTGTTATGGCCCGACGAAGTATATGTATTGTAGGCGGACTAGACCATCTAGGGTATGTATGTCAAGTATGTAAGTATACATATAGTATATGGTTATACTTATTTTATATATTACTATAATTATATAATAATAATAATAATATATTAAAAAATGAGCTCTTTTGAAAAAAAATCATGTAGCAAGATTTGGGGTATCTTGAATGAGCGTATAAACATATTGATAAATAAGTATGCACACATTTGCAATATGGTTTATTGAATATACTCCTAGAAGTAGGAAAATATATGCATAAGTTTATTATGAAAATATATTCAACAATGAATTTAACGATACTTATTATACACCATAAGTATTAATATTCTCTTGTAAATGTTGACTTCTTGGTAAATGAGAATAACACTCTTTGTGGGACGGGAGAGTAATTAACAAAGTGGGTTGATGATCTTTTTAGCAACACATGGTGACTAGGAATCTTTGGATGTGAATTTTGGTTTAAATGGTGAATGGCTGATGGGTTTGTGATGGTTCTTAAAACCTGTAACCTATAACTTAATAACGCAACCATAAGGTATAGATGAGTTGGACTTTGCCAAGCCAATTAATGAGTTCCCTCCAGATTATAGTGTATCGGTATTGTATACTACATGGCTTACTCAAAAGGGGTCCCTTGGGGTTTTCACTTACGGGAAGGAACCTTAGGGGTAAATGTAAAATAGGCTTAGGCCCTTTTGGTTCCCAGGAATTGAGAGAAATTGAAACGTAATCTAATAATAAAATAGGAAGCACTTTCTAGATATTATTTCAATTCATGGGATCCAAATAGACCCTTAGAGAAAATTTGGAACAGCTTTATTCTCGAGTGTGTATGAAATTAGCCTAAAGGGGTTCCTTGGGGTTTTCACTTGCGGGGAGGAACCTTAGGGGTAAATGTAAAATAGGCTTAGATAAATTTTGGAACAGCTTTATTCTCGAGTGTATGAAATTAGCCCTTGCCATGTTAAGAGCTTGTTTGGTCACAATCTAATCCACCCTAATCTATATACAGTTGCAGTCTAATCCACCCCAATCTATATACATCGAAGGGAATGAGGTGAAAATTACTTTATTTTTCACCTCAATTCCTCCTAATACATGTGAATTGGAATCGATTAAAATACAGCCAAACAAGCCCAGAATCAATCATAACATGGCTTTAGATTGCCGTTTAGGACGTAGACAGATGTAAAATCAAAATATATATCCACATATGTCAAAATTGGAGCAATTTGCAAGGTTACTGGCAACGTGTGAATAATCTATGATGCTTGGACGGACCATGGGTGACAGGGAAGATCATGTCCTCGAATTGTTGATGATAATTATTATCATGTCCTTGTCCATACATACATGCTACTGATCTGAGATGTAATATGTCTACATAACAGCCAACAGTAACTCAGAATTACATTGTCCTTATTCATCTGAGATGTAATGTGTACATAATAGCCAGCAGTAACTCAGAATTATCTTGTCCTTATTCATACATGCTAGTAGACTCCTTAAATTAATCAAAGGCTTGTCGAATGGCCATAAACTGGTAGGTATCACCCCAAAATTGTCAGCACGCCGTTCCTGTCATGTGGCACCAGTTCTGACTCGGCTACCATCCGGCCTTCAAATTCTTCTACCAGTTGCCCCAGCATTTTTCTTCTCGGATCTACAGCCATACGCTTCAGTTGTACTGCGTTGCGAAGGATATATTTTACCAGCGCAACTTGGCCTCCATTGCCATTAAAACCGGTTATGCAGGCATCCTTCAGGTTATGGTGAGGGTGATCCGCAACCACGCCTTTTTTAGGGCGGTACCCACATTCAAATCCGCAGTACATCTACACAGATTTTGAGACCGTGATATTGTCAGTGAAAAGAAACTAATAGTATGAAAATCATTAATCATGTGCAAAATAAGAAACCATTAGTGGCAAATATACAATCAAAATGATCAATTTTGACATGCCAGTACTCCCTAGGCTGCAGCATTACACACTTAACTAGCCTGGACAATACTCTCAGAAATTGAACTAGTAGCCTAGTAGGGTGGTTTCTGGTTTGTCATCTTCCACAACTTTGGCTAAGACAATAATTGCACGTTATAAGCCAGTAAACATCATGTATAGTAAGTATAGGTACTGTATACTAAGAGATCAAAGAGGATTTATACAACTACAAAACAGGAAAAAGCGCAGATGGAATAAAATCTTACATCCACATGAAGGTTCACCAAAAAGGGAGCCGCTTCCAAAAGATAAGCTAATTGAAGGACTGCATTTTTACCCAATCGTCTAACATTTCCAAAGGTTATGTTCATAATCAAATTCCTTAAATGCATAAATATGAGAGGAGCCTTCATAAATCCATGTATCTGAAAAGATGACATGGTAAGTAAAGGAAAAAAATGCGGAACATAAAACATTATCACTTGACTAGAGATTATGAAGCGCATCGAAAAATGATACCTGAGTGTTCACAGTCATTTCAACACGTAGAGTCTCAATATGAGGCAATCCCTTTGGAACTTCAGTAAAAATATATCCAAGGTTATCCTCAATGAAAAATGAAACAGTTGCTGTCTTCAGCTTCAGGCATTGGCTAAGTGCAAAAATAACTTTTGAACCACCTCTGTACTCAAACACTCTGAGATTAGGGGCAAGCAAATCAATCCTGTGGACAGCACAATCTTGGACGCACAGAAATTTCAACCGCTGCAATGGTTCAGCAGCATGTAAATTATGTAGCTCGGGACATCGTCGGATGGTTAGCCACTCCAGTAAAGGGCATCTCAATAAAAAGTACTGCAAATCTTGCAATATAAGCACATGCACCAGAGCAAGTGTAGTAAGATTTGAAAAGCCACAAAATTCTCGACTTGGATCCAAAGTAACACTATCAAGTCGAAGGACCTCAAGGTGAGATGAATTTTGGTCGTTAAACAGATGAAATGGGAAGCTATAATTATTTTCATGTTGTCCCAGATATGGAGAAAAGTTGAGCACCACAACCCTTGCCTTTGATGAGATAGCAAAGGAAACCCATCCATCAATATCATTTGCATGTTCCTTATGCAATTCAAAGTTAACAGCCAATCTGTTCAAAGCCAAACCACTGTGTTCCCTTAGGACAAAATTTACTGTGTCAATAAACCTCTTAAGGCCCTGCATTATATTATGCTGACTACTGGCAGGCACTGTCGAAATATCAAAGTCAAGATTAGGATGGTAAATCCAGGCTTTTCTCAACGTGCTGCATACCGTACTCATTCGGACAGCTTCCTTCAGTGTTATGCCTGCTATAATCCGTGACACAATGTCCTGGCAGTAAGTTTTTGAACAAAAATCAGCATGCAGCCCCTCAAAACATAGAGGATATAGAGTTCATGTTGAGATTTTACATACCTCAGGAAGTGACAAGAAATTAAGCCCATGTAAGTCTGTCTGTTTACTAAGCGTCAATCTTTTTCTCTTTGCTGGACAATTCCTATTCTCCATGCCTTTCTGGCTAAAATGCTAATACTAACAAAGCCTACAAAAGCAGCAAAGCGGTGGTATCAACATAGCACATATGCAAGAGCGTAAGAATAGAAGATGTATCATTTATATATCAATATCAATATGCAAAAATAAAATAGGTTATTCAACTTTGATATTCCTAAGTGCTTCATTCCAAAGAACAGTTGTGTTTCAGAACAAGAAAATGTTAGGTTTAAGGATTGTTTTACAGATGTAATCAGAGGAAAATGACAATGAAACAAGGACTGTACCTAATCTCCTATAGAATGTAAAACCTTGTTAGTCCCTGCACTATAGAGCGGCACCTCGGAGCTCCGTGACAGAAAGGGCCCGGCACCTCAATCCACAAATCGAATAACCCACACATCCAATCATTAGATTAGATGGTTCAAGCATCACTAGCTCACGAACCGAGGGGATACAGTGACGAGAGCACACGGATCAGAGAGCTTTGGGGTTACCTGGGCGGGATCAAACGAGAGCAGCCCTAAACGGAGTCGGCACGGGCCCCCCCGCGTCAGGTGCGGCTAAGTCGGCGGAGGAGGAGGGCCGATTGAAGCGAAGCTTCCGCTTTTGTGTGGAAGCTTCAATGTAAGCGTGGATCTGGAGGTCCACCGACGGGCAGCCACCGGTCACCAGCGACGCCGCAGCGCAACGGAGCAGGTGAAGCCGGCAGGACGGCGCGGCTCACCCAGGCGGCGATGTCTGCCCAATCTCCGGAGGTCTCGAATCGCCAGGCGGAGGCGGCGCCCTCTGCGAGCGGATGCGACTTGCGAGGGGACGAGACGACGGGCCGGGAACCGGGGCGGAAGGGAAGCAGTGAGGGAGAGGTGCGGAATATTTATATATATTTGATTTGATTTTATTTGATTTGATTTGATTTAGAGCTCCAGCAACCTGTCGCAAGTCGGAATATTTAGTCTCAAATTAAAGCACCTAATTTTAATTTAGACCTTTTCTATTTTTATTACACCTATATAGTAAACATGTCGTCCATGGCCATAGAACGTATAAGAACTTGCATGTCTGTTTGAATACAACTTGTAGTCGGGCTGCACGCGGATCGCAAGCTTGGGTCATAACATTTTGCCTTTTTTATTTTTTTTTAATATCTAGATACGCATAATATATATCTAAATGCATAACAAAAACTATATATCTAGAAAAATCAAAACATCTTACACTTTAAATATAGAGAAAGTATATATCCATATACTTAATATTAAACATGGGTCGTCTAAATGGTTGTTTAGCATGTTTAAACACCATGTAAACACTACACCGTGCTATACTATTTCCGTTTAGCCTGTTTAGCTGGCTGTGTAGCCCGTTGATTGGACTGTTTAGTCCGAATAAAGACTAAATGGTAGATGACCGACGGTTTACCGTTTAGCGTTTACGTATTAAAGAGTGCAAAATTCTTCTTGCAGCATTTCTAAAAGTGTTCACGCACTACTGGATTCAGGTTCTTTGCCGAGTGCCTGAGGCACTCGGCAAAGGCTATATTGCACTCGGCAAAGCCTTTGCCGAGTGCGGTACTCGGCAAAGCACACACGGCAAAAAATTAATCGGCAAAGCACTCTTTGCCGAGTGTATTTTATCGGGCACTCGGCAAAGGCTTTGCCGAGTGCCCCGGAAACACTCGGCAAAGAAAAGCGACCGTCACGACGCCGGTTCCGTTGACGGTCACTTTGCCGAGTGTCAACCCTGCCGGCACTCGGCAAAGATTTTTTTAAATTTTTTTTAAAACTTTCTTTGCCGAGTGCCAACACGTGAGGCACTCGGCAAAGAGCTTTTATTTTTTTTTGAGAATTTTCTTTGCCGAGTGCCAACCCTCCATGCACTCGGCAAAACTTTTTTTTTAAAAAAAAATTCTTTGCCGAGCGCCAACCCGGAAGGCACTCGGCAAAGAGCTTTTATTTTTTTTGAAAATTTTCTTTGCCGAGTGCCACCACTCCAGGCACTCGGCAAAGATTTTTTTTTAAACTCTTTGCCGAGTGCCAACGCAGAAGGCACTCGGCAAAGTTTAATTTTTTTTTTAAATTTCTTTGCCGAGTGTTATAGTCACAGCACTCGGCAAAGCTGGAAAATCTGTTTTCTGGTCGCCCATTTTGCCAGCTTTGCCGAGTGTTGTGACCATTGCGCTCGGCAAAGGGGTCCTTTGCCGAGTGCAACACTCGGCAAAGTGACCCAAAACGGCAAATATTTTTTTTCGTTCCATCATGACAAATACATTCATACAAACATATATCACATATATATCTCATCCATCGCATATATATCTCATCCATCACATATATATCTCATCCATCCACACATCCATCCGCCCATAACACATCCATCACAATATGTAATAATAAGTGCTCAAGTCCATCCAAATAAGTTTACAAGTCCATCAAAGTCCATAAGTGCATCACAAGTCCATCACCAAGTGAACAACAAATGTAAAAAATACAACATGCACTCATCTCGGCCACTGCGACTGTGGTGAAGGCCCAGGTGCATCATTCGTAGGTGCATGAGGTGGATTATTCGAACCACCGTCAGATGGAGACTGCACAAAGGAGAAAAGATTGCATGTGAGACAAAATTATTTTAATAGCTAATCTAGGACGATAGAGGCCATACAAGCAAAGCACAAGTGAAAGTAAAAAACTTTGATACTCACAGGAGTAGCTGCAGCTGCAGGACGCGGAGGCGGAGGTGGAACCAACAGCCCAGGTGGCAGAGACAAGCCCATACGTTGCCCAAGCCCTTGTAGGAAATCCGTAATGTCCATCAGCCTCTGCGCCTGGGCCTGCCGCTCGGCCCGCTCGGCCTCCAACTGGGCCCCCAGCTCCTGACGTTCCTTCATTTCTTGTTCCAGCCAGGCCTACAATATTTCACTCCAATGTTTGAGTAATGCAAAGCTAATTAAGGTGTGTAAAGATCAATGTATGACGAGTAAAACAGGAATAACCTCGAGTGCGTCGACCCGGTGCTGTGCAGCGGTCGGCCGTGTGCGAATGGCCGGGCTCTCGCTCGTGCTCCGTGCTCGGATCTGGGAGAGAGAGGGAGTAGAGGCCGTGTCGATGACGCCGTCGCCAAGCCAGAACCGTCCATGCTTCTTGCCTTGCCCCGCCCTCATAACGGCCTCTCCATCGAAGTCCTGGGTGCTCGGATCATGGTCTGCCCCATGGAGCGACCTCGCCACCTCAGTGTACTCACTGATGCGGGAGTGGACGCTCGGGTTCGTGTATGCCTCAGGCGGGTCCTCTAGGTTGAAGGAGACGTCAGACGTCGCCTTACCCTTGTGGGCCATACACCATGCCTGGAAGTCCGAGCAAGCCTGGCCACTATGTGATGCCGACTGCGAGAAAGACAGCACGATGATTAGAAATCAGACAGAACTGAGCGTGACAATAGATAAATCAATTCGCGTACCCATGCTTGTTTGTATCCGGCGAGGTTGCGGCTGCCTTGATGGTGTGCTGGACCTTGCATCAGTAAACGACGGTCCCGGGCATCCCTGTGCATCTTGAGGTACTCCTCCGTGAACCACCTGTCCACCATCATCGCCCAGCACTCGGGATACGCTTGGCACCACCAGGGAATCACCTACACGTCATCAAGTATTGGACATATAAGAAGATCAAATTAAACCAACTTAATCTCAAATCGAATCAATGTTGATGTTCTTCATTTACCTCAAGGTACTGCTCCCGGGTCAGTTGCATCTCTCTTGCGTCTTTCTTGGTTTTCCTCTCTCCAAGCTTCGACCCGTAGTAGGTTACGATGGCCTGGATGCGCGCCTCGTGATGCATGTCGGTGACGAGTTTTTTACAGGCTTTGGTAGTCGCCTACTCCGCCCTGGCCTCAAATCCCTCCTCGCATCTGTAATAAGTCTGCATACAAAAGCGATGTATCGATTCATTATTTCAAGAAAAGTCTAATGAATGCGACGTATTGAGCAATGTTGTGCAAGGGAGACTTACCCAAAACTCTGCCTTCACCCGCGCCGCCTTGTTGGGGTACTCCGCATCGGAGGCGACGACGTAGTGGTCAAACGAGTAGGCCAGCTCCGTCTTCGATGCGTACGTGACAATGCCGGGGAAGTGCTGCCTGCACAGAAGACCCAGGATGCCGTTGACTAGCCGTGCGCTACCACCCGACACAACCACCCAGTTCCTGCACAAGTAATTAAGAAAAATTATTAGTTTTTTTCATCATATCATATGAAGTAGTGCTGATAACATATACAGTTACTTACTTTTGTCCTTCGGGGCGAATCAGTGGGCATTGGTGACGAAGCGGAACCTGTGGGAGGCTCGCGGGACCTCGCAAGTAGACACTCGAAGAGGAGTTGGAGGAAGCGGAACCCATGCCTGCCGCCTCCCCCCCTCCTCCTCCTCCTCCTCCTCCTCCTCCTCCTCCTCCTCCGTCTGCCGAACCAACTCCTCGTCTGACTCGTCCACGGGCGCCACCTCCTCCTGCGGCTGGCGGTCCTCCTCACGTGGCGTGGGAGGAGACGGCCTCCTCCTACGGCTAGCGGTCCTCCTCCTCCTGTTCGATCCCTCTGCCGCCCCCTCCACCCCCTCCTGCGACCGGCGTTGTCTTTGGTAAATCGAGTTCACAGACCTATGACGGTCGCCCGCCATCTTTGTTCAATCACCTGCAATAAAAAAGAAAAACAAGACGTAATTAGAAATAGGTGCAAAAATAAACAAAACATAATTACAAAAAATATAGTATTACATGTATTAGAAATATATGCAAAAATGAACAAAACATAATTACAAAAAACATAGTATTACATGTATTAGAAATAATCTTCATGATTGAAATTAGCTGGATCATAGGTCTCGTCATCACTATCAACATTGTCCAACTCATCAACACTATCCGAAGGAGGAATGTTGTCTTCATTGTCATTGCCGAAATGTAATCGCTCAAGCATTTGTATGTCCTTCAGATTTCGCACCTCGTCTCCAGCATCCTCGTCATCATCCCTTTCATTATCTACTTCCATTCCTATCTCTTCGGTTAAGTCTATGTCAAACCTCCCTTGTAGCCCCTCTTCTTGATAGAACTCTCCATCATATGTGTTTGGGTTAAAGTTATAATCTTCATCGTTTGGGACAGGTAGTTTACCGTGTGGCGATACATTGTGCACAATAGACCAACCCTTAAGATGCTCTGCGTCTTTGCACGCGTATGACGTATAATAAACCTGGACGGCCTGTTGAGCCACAATGTAGACATCTTTTCCTGGATAGACGGAATCCTGTCGAATCTTGACTAGCCCAAGCTTAGGGGTCCGTCTCGTTACACCAGGATGAAACCAGTGGCATTTGAATATGACAGGAGTAAGAGGTTTGGAACCATAAAATGATAGTTCGTAGATTTCTTCAATTCTTCCATAATAGTCGAGTCCATCAGTGCCGGGCGTAACAACTCCGCTGTTTGTGGTTTATCGATTGGGCCGACTCTGCTCGTAGCTTGCTGTGTGAAAACGATATCCATTCACGTCATAACCGGTAAATGACTTGACCCTAACGGCACAGCCATTTGCAACCTGTCTTAACTCATCACTTATAGGCGCATCAGTTTGGGCTTTCTGTTTGAACCAACAAATGAAATCGGGGCTCCCTAGTCCCGCACCCCGTGAAAGAAGGGTATCATTTTCTTGTGGTGTAGGTTGCCTTGATCCATGCCAGGATTGACGAAGAAATTTCCTGTACCAACGAGAAACAAGGGGGTTGGACGACGAAACAAGGACATATGGCGAAATGAAACAAGTTCGTTTAGAACTTACCGAATGAACGGTTGCACCTCGACAAGGTTGGTCAACACATATAGCATGATACTGCGACACTCTTCATTTTTCAATTGCTTAATGGTCGATGCACTTGCGCTTCCAAGTTGCCCTTAGAAATGGCTGAGGTTCGATTCATTTTCGCCAGCATTGTAATGAGGGGGTGGATTATGAACGTTAGGAAGTTTCTCAGTGTAGTATTTCTCTGTGAAGTTCGACACCTCCTCTAGAATGTATGCCTCTGTAATGGAAGCCTCAATTCTAGCTTTATTTCTACATTTTTTGCGAAGAGTCTTCAGACATCTCTCGATTGGATAGCACCAACGGTTCTGCACGGGCCCCCCCATCCGTGCCTCATACGGGAGGTGCACAATCAAATGCTGCATCGACAAGAAGCAGGCGGGTGGAAAGATCTTCTCTAACTTATAGAGCAACACGGGTGCCGCTTTTTCCAAGTCATCAATGACGGTCCGAGAGAGCTCCTTGGCACAAAGCTGGCGGAATAAGTAGCTCAACTCTGCCAGCACTTGCCAGACATGCTCCAGGACATAGCCTCGAACCATCGCCGGAAGAAGCCACTCAATCCATATGTGGTAGTCATGACTCTTCATCCCGTTGACTCGCAGAGTGCCTAAGTTAACTCCCCTCTTTAGATTCGCTGCATACCCATCAGGGAACATTAGCTTCTTGATCCATTCAAGTACTTCCCTCCTTTGGTCCTTTTTCAAGACGAAATCAGCCTTAGGCCTTCTCCAGGTCTTGCCACGACTAGGAGGTTGCATCTCTTGATTTGGTCTATCGCACAACGTTGCTAGGTCTACTCTAGCCTTTGGGTTGTCCTTAGACTTTTCAGTGTCCATGAGTGTTGCCCAAAGTGCCTCGGCGACATTCTTTTTAGTGTGCATTACATCAATGTTATGTGGTAGAAGAAGGTCATCGAAATAGGGGAGCCTCGTCATGCCCGAGATATGAGTCCACATATGCTGCTCACCATATCCCACAAAACCACCTTCTTCATTGGGCACGAGAGCACCTATCTGAGCATGAACCTCGGCACCATTCATCATCTGCGGTGCAGGGTTTGTCACTTTGACGCCTTTCGTAAAGTTCTTGATATCTTGTCTGAATGGATGGTCAAGAGGTAGGAATTGACGATGTCTATCAAACGACGAATACTTGCCACCCTTCTGCAACCAAATAAACCTTACACCTTCCTTGCATATTGGGCATGGGAACTTCCCGTGAACACACCAGGCGCAGAATATCCCATACGCCAGGAAGTCATGCAGGGAGTAGTGGTACCAAACGTGCATTTTGAAGGTTGTCTTTGTAGCTCGATCGTATGTCCATACCCCTTCGTCCCAAGCACGGACCAATTCATCAAATACGGGCTCCATGAACACACCCATATTACTCCCTGGGTGTCTAGGAATTATCAACGACAAGAATACGTTATGTCGTTGAAAGGAGACACCGGGGGGGAGATTAAGGGGGATAACAAAGACGGGCCAACATGTGTATGGGGCAGCCATCATTCCATAAGGATTGAACCCATCTGTTGCCAACGCGACACGTACATTACGAGGCTCATCTGCTTTGTCACGATGTTTGTCATTAAAGCGAATCCAAGCTTCACCATCGGATGGATGTACCATCTTGTCAGGATTGTACCGTTTGCCATTTTTGTGCCATGTCATCTGTTTCGCGGATTCCTCGGTCATGTATAGCCGTTGGATCCTCGGTAGAAACGGAAGGTACCGTAGGATTTTCATGGGGATCGTAAGTTGCCTCTTCTGGCCATCATCAGAGTCTACCTCCAGGTACCTAGAGGATTTACACTTTGGACAGAACTTTGCATGCTCGTGTTCTTTCCTAAATAGGAGACACCCTTTCGGACAAGCATGTATCTGCTCATACGGCATCTTAAGTGCTCGAAAGAGTTTCTGTGACTCATACATGCTCTTCGGCAGAATGTGGCCCTCCGGAAGCAAGGTGCCAATCACGGCCAACATCTTATCGAAGCCAGGTCGACTTAAGTTTAACTCGGACTTCAACCCCATTAAGCGTCCAATGGCATCCAGTTGAGACACCGTTGACCGATCGTGAAGGGGTTTCTGTGCCGAGTCCATCATATCATAGAACGCCTGTGCAACTGCTTCCATCTCCTCCTTCTCACGTCCCTCATCGAACTGTCCTTGGTGAAAGTCATCTAACATGTCTGCTACCCCGACATCAGCATCAAAAGCCTCCACCCGTGGTCTCACCACCTCCTCTCTCATACGATGGGCTTCACCATGGTGGACCCACCGGGTGTAGTTCGGCGTAAATCCATTCTTCACAAGATGTTTACCCATTTCCACCTTGTTTACCCTTCTCCTGTTTCCACATTTGCTGCAGGGACACAAAACTAGGCAATGTCCTTTAGCAGCATTGCCAAATGCACTGTTCAAGAAAGCATCGATCTTGTTCATCCATTCCGTGGTGTAATCACTCTGACTTCTCCAGCCCGTGTACATCCACTGACGGTCATCCATCCTCTAACATATGTATCGACGAGTAATGTAACCATTAATTGCATGTACATGGTGTTCCTACTGTATAATAGGTGAGGATAGGTCCTAATCCCACCCGCAGATGTGTAGATGAGGTTAGTTTCCATGCTCTACTCCTATCCAAGACAGAATTTCAGCAGCACCTCCCCGCTGTTCTCCAGATACACGTCCTGCCAAAGAAGAGTGTGTATCCGGAGAACAACAGGGAGGTGATGCCGAAACTCTGTCTCGGACTAGAGCAGAACATGGAAACTAACCCATCTACGCATCCGCGGGCTGTCCAAAAAGCGTGGACAATCCGAAATAGATACGGTCATAGATATGCAAAGATCTGCATACCTCCAACCGTATCTCTTTCGAACGGGAGACGCCTAACTGGGTTACGCGATCTACGACAATGATATGAAAAGAGGGGTTATACCTAGGGTGGCGACGGAGTCAGGCTAGCGGGGCCGTGGCGGGTCGGTGCAGTGGCGAGACGACGCGGTGCAGGCAGACCGACACGGTGGCGAGAACTCCGACTCAACTCTGACGGGCTCTTCTCTACAAAAATGGAACAAAATACTGTTATTTACAAAAAAATTCGGCAGAACCTCCCCTGCACGGTGAGGTTTCCAAAACCTGCAAAAAACAACGGCACGATGGCCGACAAGCACATATGGCTCAACAGAAGCCATGTAGTTTGGATATCAATCCATGCAGAAGAATATATCCAAGTAGTACCACTACTTGTACTACTACTTTCACTATTGCTACTACTACTACCATTGGTTCTTCTACTACTACCACTATTGCTACAACTAATATCATTAGTTGTACTACTACTACCACTACTTCTACTACTACTACCACTAATTCTACTACTAATACTACCACTAGTTGTAGTAATACTACCACTAGTACAACTAATACTACTACAACTACCACTACCTCGACAATAATAAGTGAGAAGGCATACCTGACGGGCGACGGGGTAGGGGTGGGCGGTGTCGGGATCGGGCGGAGTCGGGGACGGGGTCGAGCACGGAAGGCGTCGGGGCGGGTGGTCCACGGGACGCGGCCGGGGGCAGGGCAAGGCCGAAAAAAAGGCGCGGCCGGGGCGCAGGGCCGGCCGGGGTCAGGGCGGCGCGGCCGGGGGAAGGGCCAGCCGGGGGCACGGCGCAGCCTGGCGCGCGGGCAGCGAGCGGCGCGGCTGGGGGAAGGGCCGGCCGGGGGCACGGCGCGGCCGGCGGCAGGGCGCAAAGGCAGCGGGCGGCGCTGGCCGGGGGCAGGGCCGGCCGAGGGCACGGCGCGGGCGGCGGGAGGGGGCAGCGAGGGCAAGGAGGCGGCGGCGGGAGGTGGTGGGGCGGCCGAGGCGGAGCGGGCACGCAGCGCGAGCGGGGAAGAGAGGGCGGGAGAGCGGGTGGGGGGCGGGGGAGGGGAGCGAGGGAGCAGGGCGAGGGGGGGGAAAGGGGAGGGGAGGAGACGGGGCGCGAGAAGGGAGGTGGCGGAGCGGCGAGCGGGGCGGCAGGCGTGGGCGGGCAGGGCGCGGGATGGCTGTGCTAGTGACTGCCCCGGCCGGTCAAAAACCGCTCCGCGGCTTTGCCGAGTGCCGGATCAGGGAGGCACTCGGCAAAGATTTGTTTTTTTTTGTTTTTAAATTCTTTGCCGAGTGCCTCAGATCTGGCACTCGGCAAAGATTTATTTTTTTTTTTTTTAAAATTCTTTGCCGAGCGTCTCAGATCTGGCGCTCGGCAAAGAAAATTTTTTTATTTTTAAAATACTTTGCCGAGTGCCCCCCGTACGGCACTCGGCAAAGATTTAATTTTTTTTATTATTTCTTTGCCGAGTGCTCCTGTGTATGCGCTCGGCAAAGAGGAAATTTAAAAAAAAATTAAAACATTCTTTGCCGAGTGCCTGATGGCTGGCACTCGGCAAAGACACCCTTTGCCGAGTGCCATGCCCCGGCACTCGGCAAAGTTTTTTTGTTTTTTTGTTTTTGGCCTCTAATTTTTTTGTGCAGCCTTTTTAAAGCACCAGGAACTCCTAGTTACAATTTGGGGATTTTTTGTGGCTTTTTGTTATATTTAGTTACTTTATTTCGTTTACTTGAATTTTTCCGGAAATTAGAAATTTGAACTGCACGTGGTACGAATAATGGAGTTTAATGATTCGAAAATTGATAGTCATGTTAGTGAGTGTTATGAGAGGCCGTATCCAGGAACGGACCCGAAATTTCGGACATCTCGTTCACGAAACATGTCCGCGAAATTGCGTGTGAAGTGTTTATAAATTCTATAAAAAGCAAACGAAGTCCGAAAATCATGAAACTTGTTGAGATGTCGTGATATCATATGTGGAGGCTATGATAAAAATTTCGGAAGATTTCATGCACGTTGTCACGTACGATGCTTACAAACCAGGACATCTTATATCACATGTGGAGATGTCCTGGTTTGTAAGCATCGTACGTGACAACGTGCACGAAATCTTCCGAAATTTTTATCATAGCCTCCACATATGATATCACGACATCTTAACAAGTTTCATGATTTTCGGACTTCGTTTGCTTTTTATAGAATTTATAAACACTTCACACGCAATTTCGCGGACATGTTTCGTGAACGAGATGTCCGAAATTTCGGGTCCGTTCCTGGATACGGCCTCTCATAACACTCACTAACATGACTATCAATTTTTGAATCATTAAACTCCATTATTCGTACCACGTGCAGTTCAAATTTCTAATTTCCGGAAAAATTCAAGTAAACGAAATAAAGTAGCTAAATATAACAAAAAGCCACAAAAAATCCCCAAATTGTAACTAGGAGTTCCTGGTGCTTTAAAAAGGCTGCACAAAAAAATTGGAGGCCAAAAACAAAAAAAACAAAAAAACTTTGCCGAGTGCCGGGGCATGGCACTCGGCAAAGGGTGTCTTTGCCGAGTGCCAGCCATCAGGCACTCGGCAAAGAATGTTTTAATTTTTTTTTAAAATTTCCTCTTTGTCGAGTGCATACACAGGAGCACTCGGCAAAGAAATAATAATAAAAAAATTAAATCTTTGCCGAGTGCCGTACGGGGGGCACTCGGCAAAGTATTTTAAAAATAAAAAAATTTTCTTTGCCGAGCGCCAGATCTGAGACGCTCGGCAAAGAATTTAAAAAAAAAAAAATAAATCTTTGCCGAGTGCCAGATCTAAGGCACTCGGCAAAGGATTTAAAAACAAAAAAAAACAAATCTTTGCCGAGTGCCTAACCGCAGGCGCTCGGCAAAGAAGGCCGTGGCAGGGCGCCGTTTCACGGGCAGCCTATGCCGAGTGTAGAGATTTTGCCGAGAGTCTGGCACTCGGCAAAGAAGTCCTTTGCCGAGTGCCTGTGTTTGCCGAGTGCCCGGCACTCGGCAAAGAAATCTTTGCCGAGTGCAATTCTTTGCCGAGTGCAGCACTCGGCAAAGAAGATCTTTGCCGAGTGTCCGATTTTTGACACTCGGCAAAGAAATTTACACTCGGCAAAGTCTCGGTTTCCAGTAGTGACGTCATGTATTAACCATGTACAATTTGTGATACTAGAAGGATACCTCACGTGTTCTTGAGCGGCTTTCTTAAAAATAAAAATATTGCATGTATGAGTTAAATCTACAAATTGGACAAGGAAATGAAAGAACTCAATAACAAAAACTAACAGATCATATTATAAGATGAAGGAACGGTAAAACAAATACCAATATATGGATGCCTTCTATATTTCTTATATATTGAAACTAAGTTGCGCTTAATTAGTGGAGATGGCGTGGATAGTTTGTATTAAGAGGTTGAAAGTTAGTGGATCATATGACCATTAGTAGAAGATGACATGAATAGTTAGTGATAGATGCTGTGGACGGCTTACCTGACGATAGAACTTGTAATAATCCGAGACGATGTGTCTGCCATGCAAACTCCCTCTCTCGGCACATCTTTTTTCACCGGTTTTTCACCCATGACATGTTGTACCTGCCCGAAGTCAACTCAAATATCCCCGCTGCGCAGCGGGGCCTCCGTCGAGGAAGCGGGTGCGATCCTGGAGCGGAGCAACTCAGCCAGCCATCTCCCCTGCTCATCAACGCTAGTGCAGACCGTGTGAAAGCCCAATGTTTCGTTTTAGATAATTGAACCAAGTGGACTAACCTTCTACTCTAAATGTTATGTATGAGATAGGTTGGTTTACATCCAAGGTGGAGCTAAGATAGCACTCAAAGTGATGGAGACGACCACACGATGATGATCAAGTGCTCCAAATTGAGAAAAGAAGAAAGAGAAAAATAAAACCCTAAAGGCTCAAGGAAAATGTATAAATATGGATTTTGTTTTGCCGTCAAGACGCAATAGAGTGTGTGATCGAATTTAGCATAGACGTCCATACTATTAAGAGGGGAACTCTAATTGGACAATTCGGTCATCTAGTGCCACTAGATGTTCGAATACTTTTGCATATGCATATAGGCCTAGTGTACAACTGAGAGCAAGAGAAAACCTTTATGAAAAACACTTTGAAAATGCTAACTTGGATATAAAATGTTTCTAAAAAATATTTGAGAGTTAGCACGATTGCGAGGACGTGGGCAAGTGCTCTTAGTGCTGCTGGATCGCAGGCACCGGACTAGTCTGGTGGCACATCGGACAGGGTCCCTAAGGGGCTGAACACTCGCACAAACACAGCCAAGCACTTTGTCGTCCGGTGTACATCGGATAGGTGTTGTCCGCTGCACCGGACACGTCCGGTGTGACACCGGACCAACGCACCATCCTATTCGAGCATAGATTGAGGTTGCAAAGTTGCAACCACGAAAATATAGCACACCAGACATGTCCGGTGGGTCTGTCCATTGTGCTGGATAGGTGTAACGGTCGATTTTTCGAACATTGGACTAGCCGTTGAGTGTGCACCGGACAAGCACTATTGGTTGTCCGGTGCCCCTATTACCTGTCCGGTGTCGCAAATTTAGCTCCAAAGGGGTAACGGCTCTATTCTTTGGTGGGGGCTATAAATAGCCCTTGTAGCCGGTCATGGCCACTCTCTTGGACAACAAAATATATAGCTACACCCTTTGAGAGCAAAGACACTCACTCCACTCACTTGCATACATTACACATTTGTGTGAGATTAGAGAGCCTCTAGTGCGTTTGCATCATGTTCTTGCATCTTGTAGCACTAGTTGAGAGAGTTGGGTTGATGGTGCTCTTGTTACTCTTGGTGATTATCGCCACCTAGCCGTCCCGGTGATTGGAGGATCGTTAAGTAGAAATTAGAAAGTAATGATTGTTTCCGGCTCCGATTTTACTGTTCTAATCAGAGGAGGATAACAATAAAACATGTATTGTATAAGAAAGATCCCAATTTCCAACTAGAATATGTACAGTTTGGTGGAGATTGAAGTCAAGAAAGAACTTGCCTAAATGGCTGGTAGAGCCAAGAAAGCTGTAGGGATCGGATATTCATAATACACAAGGAGCACAAAAGCTGCATACTTACATGCTGGATCTGACTGACCCAAAAAAAAGTTTTTTGCAAGATTGAGAGACCTGTGTTTGCGTCGGCGGCGACAAATGCTAGACGTGCGGTGGTGGCGCACGGGTAGATGGATGCGAATCCCCTGCGTACAGCAACTGGATTGAGTCAGACGACGACACTGAACTTTGCAATCGGGACGAGGCAGCTTCTGTTCTCCTTCCTTAAATTGTGAGATATAGAGGGAGGAATCGATCAAATCCGAGTCCGAGTAGGATGGATCTCCACGCCTGTCAAATCGATTGGGTCACAGCAGCAGAGATTCCGGACTTACGGTACTTGCTTGGCGTAGGCTTCGCTCCTCGCGCTCACGATGGATGGGATGGCGGTTGCTGCGGCGCCGGCACTGTAGAACAGGCGAACAGCACGCTGGAGCTAGCTCCCTGACAGGAAGGGCCCCGCACCTCATCAACACGGAAAAACGCCTCCTGTTCCTGTCACACCCAGAGAGAACCCAACTGCTACGACATTCAGACGTACTACATATCTCAAATCCAATATTACGACAGGCTACTTCTTCTAGTCAAATGCAGTATCTAGTATGAAAAACAAAAATATTGTTCTGGCCTGCATCCCAGACTGCTTTGCTGTTTACCATCTAGTACGATTTAATACTGCAACAAGTCGTTTTACTTCTTTGTGATATCAGTAGCACACACAGTAGGACACAGAGGAGACTACAGCGGTGCGTAAACTTAATTTCAATCCATAAAATCCAACAACCCACAAATTCAATCATTATATGGTTTAAGCATGACCAGCTCAGATCATGAACCGATCGAGAGGATACAACGACGAGAGCACACGGATCAGAGAGCTTTGGGCTTTACCTGGGCGAGGATACAAGGGCACCTACGTGGAGTCGGCACACGGGAGGAGGGGGAGGTGGGTTTTTTTTTTGTTTTGTTTTTGTTATTTTAGCCTTAAGGGCATATGCCCTCTACGCACTGCGCCGTTGAATTTGCATTGAGATGTGTGTATTAGAGGAGAGAGATTTCACACTCCTCCCGTAATCAGTGATCACAACGGCGGGCTCGCCGCCGTGGCCGTCAAGAGATTCGCTAAATGATTCTCTACGCAAGTGAGGAAGGAGTACAGGTTGGAGATCAAGGCGATTAGCAGGCTCCGCCACCGGACTGAAACCTCGTGCGCAGCTCGTCGGCTGGTGCCATGGCCGCGACGAGCTCCTGCTGGTCTACGAGCTGGTGCCTATGAGGTGACATTACGAGACGCAAGCAGCATCGCCAGATCCATAACAAGAAAGCTCAAAATACAAATAGAAGAAAGTAACGTATGAATGTGTACCACCGTACACTACCGGACTCCCGAGCTCTCGGCAAAGACGAGTTGACGCTCGGCAAACTATTTGCCGAGAGCAACTCTCGGCAAAGAGCCGTCGGCAAAACATCTACCGGCAAAGGATTCTTTACCGAGAGCCTCTCTCGGCAAAATATTTACCGAGAGTAATGGCAAGGCTCTCGGCAAACTCTAGCTCTCGGCAAACTGGCGCGCCCTAGTAACGGCCAAACGACCGCTAACGGTGTGACAGCTTCTTTGCCGAGAGCGACCGTCGGCAAAGAACTTCTTTGCCAAGAGCGACCGTCGGCAAAGAATTGTTAAAAAAAAAGATTTGCGGCCGAGGTGGTTTTAAAAAAAAAATAGGTTTGCCGAGAGCCGATCACCAAGCTCTCAGCAAAGAGGCAGATTTGCCGAGAGCTAGGCTCTCGGCAAAGAGGCAGATTTGCCGAGAGCCCTACTCTCGGCAAAGAGTCCAGAGAGCATTTTTTTTTTATTTTTGTTTATATTTCCAGCTTCAACAACACATATTTCACAAATATAACACATCATCCACATCACATATATCACAAATATGTCATCCACATCACATGTCTCACATTATAATCCATCTAAACATCTCAAATCCAACAACACATGTCCATCTCAAAGTGCTAAGTTCATCTCACACAAGTTCATGTCACAAAGTGTTAATACATGATGAAGAACATCATGCTCACCCCCAAGGCTCCCACCCTCCCGACGGCGGCTGCTGTTGCGGCGGAAGGTGTGGATACGGCTGGTACCCCGACCCTCCCAATGGCTGCTGATGCGGCGGAAGTTGTGGATACGGTTGGTGCCACGACCCTCCCGACGGCGGCTGCTCAGGCACATCATTCGAACCCGCCGATTGATTCTGCACAAAGGAGAAGAAAAATTAGTAATTATAGTAATACTAAGGCATATAATTGTAATCTAAGCGTAGACAAGTCAAAATTTGCAGAACTAGGTATAAAATTATAATCTAAGCCTAGACACATCAAAATTTCGGCAGCACCTCCCCTGCACGGTGGGGTTTCCAAAACCTGCAAGAAAACCAACGACACGATGGCCGCCCACCACATATCAAGGGCACGATGGCCGGCACACATATATATCAACGGCACGAAGGCCTCCCATCACATATCAACGGCATGATGGCCGACATGCACAGTAAAGAGCTTTTGTTAGAGAAGTTGAACTCACGTATGAGTAAGGTGGGTATGGGTAAGGCGGTGGAGGAGCGAACAGCTCTAGTGGCGCTGAACGACCAATCGTGACGCCAAGACTTGCCACGTACTGAGCCAAGGCGTCAAACCTCGCCCGCTCAGCCCCCCACCTCTGTCGTTCGGCCTCCCGCTCCCTCTGTCGCTCTTCCTCCACCCTAGCCTTATGCTCCTCGAGTGCATGCACCTGGGCCTATAATTTTTCACCGCATTGTTACAAGCAATTTCGAGGAATGTAAAACCAATGAACGACGAATAAAACAGAAATAACCTATAGTGCTGCCACACGATGCGTCGAAGTGTCCTGCCTTGGGCGTATGGGCACGCTACCGCTCGTGCTGCTTGTCCGGACCTATGAGAGAGTGGGAGTGGTGTGCGGGTCGAGCGTGCTGTTGCCGATGAGGTACCGCCCATGCTTCTTGCCTCCTCCCACCCTCATGACGATGTCGCCGTCAATGTCCGCAGTGTGCGGATCCCAGTCTGCCCCATGGACTCCCCTTGCCGCCTCGGTGTACTGACTGATGCGCTCGGGGATGCTCTCGTTGGTGAACGACTCGGCTGGGTCATCCGGGTTCCAGTTGATGTTGTCTGTCGCCTTGCCCTTGTGGGCCAGAACCCATGACTTGAGCTCTCCGCATGGCTGGTTTTGATGTGCAGCCGACTGCGAGAAAAACAACAAGACGATTATAAATCATGTAGGAATAAACGTCTGAAAGAATAAATGAAGCTACACCAAGTCACGTACCCATCTAGCCCCGAATTCGTGGATGTTAAGGTTGCCCTGGTGATGTGATACACCTGGCATCAGCAAACGTCGTTCCCGGAGGACGGTGTGGTTATCCGCCCAATTGCCACTCACCCACCTATCGACCATCATCTGCCTGGCCCGTGTTTTATTGGCGCACCAGCCAGGAGGCACCTGCACGACATCAAGTACATTGACAGATATAAGAACAATTCAAGCCTACCCAATCTCAGAAGAAATCAATATTGATGTTGTATATTTATCTTCAGGTACTGCTCTTTGGTCAGATGCATTAATCTTGCATCTTCTTTCTTTACCTTCCGATGCTCGTAGACGGCACAGTAATCGATGATGGCCTGGAGCCGCGCCTCGTAATGCATGTCTGAGATGCGACCTCTAAAAGATTTGGCCAACGCCTTGGCCGCCCTTGCCTCGTAGCCCTCGGCGCATTTGAAGAAGTCCTGCATATAGAAAAGATGTATCAATACACTGGTTCAAGAAACTCTAGCGAATGCAATGTATTGAGCAAAGTAGTGGGAGGAAGACTTACCCAAAACTCGCACATAACCCGCTCCGCCACGCTTTCGTATGTGCGGCCCGTCTCGTCCTCCGCATCAGGGGCGGCGATGTAGTGCTCATACGTGTAGGCCGGCTCCAGAGCTTCGGCGTAGCGAACCAACCCTGGGAAGTGTTCCCTGCAGAGAAGACCCAGGATGCCATTGGGCAACCTTTTGTGAGCACCTGGGACCACGACCTTCCAAGACCTGCGTAAGTGATTAAGAAAAACTATTAGTTTCCATTGTGATTCTATCATATGTAGGAGCGAAAAAATGTAAAAGTTACGTACTTTTGCCCAACGGGTTGAATGACCGAGCGTAGAGCCTCAGGTATCGGCCGCTCAGGTAGGCTCGCCGAACCTCGTTGGTAGACACCCGAGGTTCCGGTGGAACTGGAACCTCCTGCCTCGGCCTCTTGCTCGTCCACCCACTCCTCCTGCTCGTCCAGCTGCTCGGCCTCCTGCTCGGCCTGCAGCTCGTCCTCTCCCTGCTGAGCCTGCTCGTCCACCTGCTCTTCCTCCCGCTCCTCCTCGGGCTCTGGTGCTGCTGCTGCTGCAGGCTGAGGCGGTGGCGCCCTAGGCCTCCTCTCGGCCGCCCTCCTCCTCCTCCCCTAAGGTGGTGCCAACCCCCCAGCTTCACCTGAGGGCCCTGGTGCACTGCCCCCCGTGTCGTAAAGCGACCTGACCGCCCGCAAAGCTCTGCGGCCCACCATCTTTGCACAATCACCTACAAGACATAAACAATAAGATCGGATTAGATGGATCATAAACAAGACATTATTATAAAGAGATGCAAAATAAATAAAGCATAATTAAAAAATAACATAATATTACATGTATTAGAAATAATCATCCCCATCGGGATTAGCTGGATCATAGCTCTCATCATCACTATCAGCCATGTCGAAATGTTCAACACTTTCCAAAGGAGCAACTATGTCATCATTGCCATTGCCAATATGTAATCCTTCAAGTAACGCCAAGTCCTTCGCATTTTCCACCTCATCCCCCTCGTCCACATCAACATCCATTTCATTGTCTACTTCCATTTCCATAGCTCCGGTTAAGTCAATCTCAAAAGTCCCTTGTAGGCCCTCTTCTTGATAGAACTCTCCATCATATGTGTTTGGGTCGAAGTTGTAGTCTTCGGCGTTTGGGGAAGGTGCTTTACCGTGTGGCGATACCTTGTGCACAATATCCCAACCCTAAAGAAGAGGGTCCCTTTGGCACGAGTAGGGGAGATAATAAACTTGTGTGGCCTGTTGAGCCACAATATAGACATCCTTTCCGCCATAGACGGAATCCTGTCGAATTTCTACTAGCCCAAGGGAAGGACTTCGTCTCGTTTCTTGAGGATCAAACCAATGGCATTTGAATACGACAAGGTTAAGAGGTTTGCGACCACGAAACCTAAGTTTGTATATTTCTTCAATTCTTCCATAATACTCGGCCCCATCAAGGCCGCCAGTAAAAACTCTGAAATTCGTGGTTCTTCGATTGGGCCGGCTCTGCTCGTGTCTTGTTGTGTGAAATCGGTATCCATTCACATCATAACCAGAAAATGACTTGACCCTATGTTCAAAGCCATTGGCAACCTGTCTCAACTCTGGATTCATAGTCAAATCGGTTTGGCTCTGCAAGGTCAAGGAGGATAGATCGTTAAATTGGAATGTACAAGCAACTGGGAATGTCAATCGGCGAACGAGCTAAATTGCATAGTACCTTTTGTTTGAACCAAGAAATAAAATCGGAGATTCCATTTCCTGCACCCTGATGAAGAATGGTGTCACATTCTTGCGGGGTAGGTTCCCTTGATAGATGCCAGTTCTCATTAATAAACTCTTTGTAACAACGAATCAAATGCTGCATCGGGTTGAATAAGCCGGGTGGAAAGATCATCTCCAACTTACAGAGCAGCACATGTGCTATTTTTTCCAATTCTACAACCACGCTACGAGATAACTCCTTGGCATAAAGCTGGCGGAAGAAATAGCTCAACTCGGCTAGAGTCTTCCACACATGCTCAGGGACATAGCCTCGGAGCATCGCCGGAAGAAGACACTCAATCCATATGTGATAGTCATGACTCTTCAGGCCGTTGATTCGCAAGGTAGATAAGTTCACTCCCCTCCTCAGATTCGCTGCATACCCATCAGGGAACATTAATGTTTTGAACCATTCTAATACTTCTCTCTTTTGTTCCAGTTTCAATTTGTAATCGGCCTTAGGCCTTGTCCATTTCTTGCCGCTTCTAGGAGGTTGCATGTGTTGCTTTGGTCTATCACATATCGTTGCCAGGTCCAGTCTCGCCTTTACATTGTCCTTCGTCTTATCCTTAATGTCCATGATCGTTGCCCAAAGCGCCTCGGCAACATTCTTCTCGGTGTGCATTACATCAATGTTGTGTGGAAGAAGGTCATTATAATAGGGGAGCATCATCAAGGGCGACTTATGAGTCCACATATGCTCCTCACCATATCCCACGAACCTACCATCTTTTTCATTGATTCGGAGAGCATCTATCTGATCATGAACCTCGGCACTGGTCATCATCTGTGGTGCGGGGTCTGTAACCATGACACCTTTAGTAAAGTTCTTGATGTCTCGTCTGAATGGATGCTCAGCATGGAGGAATTGTCGATGTTTGTCGAACACAGAATATTTGCGGCCCTTCTGCAGCCAATTGAACTGCAGAGCTGCCTTGCACAAGGGGCATGGAAACTTCCCGTGAACACACCAAGCGCTGAATATCCCATATTCTAGGAAGTCATGCATGGAGTATTGATACCAAACATGCATGTTGAAGTTTGTCTTTGTAGCTCGATCGTATGTCCATACACCATGGTCCCAAGCATGGACCAGTTCATCGAACAAAGGCTCCATGAACACACCCATGTTATTCCCAGGGTGTTCTGGAATTATCAACGACAAGAACACATTCTATCATTGGAAGGAGACGCCAGGGGGGAGATTGGGAGGGATAACAAACACGGGCCAACAAGTGTATGGGGCAGCCATCATTCCATAAGGATTGAACCCATCTGTTGCCAGTGCAACACGCACATTACGTGCCTCCCCACTTTTGTTACGATGAATGTTATCAAAGTGATGCCATGCTTCACCATCGGCTGGATGTACCATCTTCTCAGGACTGTATCTTTTTCCATTTTTGTGCCATATCATCTGTTTTGCGGACTCCTCTGTCATGAATAGTCGTTGGATCCTCGGTATAAATGGAAGGTACCGTAGGATTTTCATGGGGTACGGACTCTGCCTCTTCTCACCATCACCAGAGTCTACCTCTAGATACCTAGAGGATTTACACTTTGGACAGTACTTTGCATCCGCGTGTGCTTTTCTAAAGAGGACGCAGCCCTTCGGACAAGCATGTATATGCTCATACGGCATCTTAAGTGCATGAAGGACCTTCTGCGATTTGTACATGTTCTATGGCAGAAGGTGACCGGCCGGAAGGATGGAGCCAATAACTGTCAACATTTCATCAAAGTTCTCTCGACTGAGGTTGAACTGGGACTTTAAGGCCATTAAGCGTGAAATGCCATCAAGCTTTGAAATCTGTGTGTGGCCATGAAGGGCTTTCCCTGCCGCAGACAACATGTCGTAATACGCCTTTGCGCTTGCCTCTGGCTCCTCCTCCTGCTGCCTACGTCCGTCAGCGAAGTGTGCTTCGTGAAAGTCATCTAACCAAGCTGCTACCCCGGCATCAGCATTGTAATCCTCGACACGTGGTCTCACCACCTCCTCTCTCACACGATCGGCTTCACCGTGGTGGGTCCACTGGGTATAGTTTTTCGTAAATCCATGCCTAGCCAGATGTGAAGTCATCACCTCCTTTGTCTGCCTCTTTCTGTTCTTACAGTTGATGTAGGGACAAAAAACGGCACGCGCTCCGGGAGACTGGTCAAATACTTGCTTGATGAAAGCCTCGGTCTTGTCGACCCATTCTCTGGTAATCTCACGGGCGCTCCGGCGGCCCGAGTACATCCACTCACGGTCATCCATCCTCTAACATATATATCACCAAGTAATAAATATAACCATGGACTTGCATCTACACGTCGTTCCTACCATCTAATAGGTAAGGATAGGTCCTAATCCCACCCGAGGATGCGTAGATGGTGTTAGTTCCCATGGTCTGGTCCTATCCAAAACAGAATTTCGGCAGCACCTCCCCGCTGTTCTCCAAATACACGTCCCGACAGGGAGATTGTGTATCCGGAGAACAACAGGAAGGTACTGTCGAAACTCTGTCTCGGATCGGGGCAGACCATGGAAACTAACACCATCTGCGCATCCTCGGGCTGTCCAAAAAAACATGGACAATTCGAAATAGATACGGTTATTGATATGCAAAGATCTGCATATTTCTAACCGTATCTCTTTCGAACGGGAGACACCTAACTGGGTTACATGGAGATACATGACCAGGACAAAGAAAGAGTGGTTATACCTTAGGTGGCGGTGAAGTCAGGCTAGCGGGGCCGTGGCGGGTCGGTGCAGTGGCGAGGCGACGCGGTGCGGGCAGACCTAGGGACACTAGGGTACTCCGACTCGGCTCCTGCAAAAAGAAAGAAAGAAGCAAAATAACGTCAACTCAAAAATTCGGCAGCATCTCCCCTGAACGGTGAGGTTTCCAAACCTGAAAGAAAACCACGGCACGATGGCCGACAACCACATATATATCAAGGAACCACATGCAGCTTAATTATCAACTACTACTACTCTAACTACTACAACTACTACTACACTAACTACTACTACCACTACTAATACCACTACTACAACTACTAACTACTAACTACTACTAATACCACTACTAATACCACTACTACAACTACTAACTACTACTAACACTACTACAACTACTACTCTAACTAATGCAACTACTACTACACTAACTACTACTACCACTACTACAACTACTAACTACTACTACCACTACTACTACCACTACTACAACTACTAACTACTACTACAACTACTAACTACTGACTACTACTACTACCACTAGTACTACTTAGACTACTACTACAACTACTAACTACTACTACCACTAATACTACTCAGTATACCTTGTTCCTCTCCGTGGCGAGGGCGAGGGCGAGGCCGACGGTGAGGACGAGGCCGAGGGCGAGGCCGAGGGCGAGTCGAGGCGCGCGCGAGGGCGAGTCAGGGCGCGGGCGAGGATGAGCCCGAGGGCTAGGACGAGGAGGGGCGCGGGCGAGGACGAGGGCGAGTCGGGGCACGCGCGAGGGCGAGTCAGGGCGCGGGCGAGGACGAGCCCGAGGGTGAGGACGAGGAGGGGCGCGCGTGGCAGGGCGGGCGAGGAGGGGCGCGGCCAGCGCCAGGGCGTGGCGTGCGTGGCGGGGCTGGGGCGGGCCGGCGGCCGCCGCCGGCGCGCACGGGCGGACGTGGCGGGATGGGGCGGTCTGGCCGGGCTGCGGCGGCGGCGAGGCTCGGGCGGAGCGGCGGCGGCAGCGCGCCCGGCCGGGCGTGGCAGGCTGGGGCGAGCCGGAGCGGGGCTGTGGCGGCGAGGGGGCTCGGGCGACGGCGAGGCTCGCGGCGGCGGCACACCGAGCTGGGCGGCGCTCCTCGCGGCGGCGGCTGTGTGAGTGTGTGCGTGAAGTGTGAGAGAGATAAGGCGCCGAAACGGTTAAGTGTCTGAAGCCACTTTGCCGAGAGCCAGATCTGGGAGGCTCTCGGCAAACCTTCCCCCTTTGCCGAGAGCCCCCAGATCCGGCTCTCGGTAAAGTTATTTTTTTTTCAAATTTCGTTCGAATTTTTTAACTAGCTAACTGCACAAAAAAATTTTAAAAAAATTATTATTTGCCGAGAGTAGCTCTCGGCAAACTGAACAAAAAATGATATTTCTAAAAAAAATATTAAATCTTTCCCGAGAGCAGCTCTCGGCAAACCATTGATCCACGCCAGGTAAAAAAAAGAAATCTGCGCCGAGAGCGGGCCCAGTTGCTCTCGGCAAAGAGCCTTTGCCGAGAACAATCCCCTGAAGCTCTCAGCAAATAATATCCAAAAAAAATTAATAAACAACAAACGGCTCCGGAAAAATACGAAATTTTGCCGTGTTACAACTTATGCTCTCTAATGGCTATACAAAAAGTTTGGAACTCCAAAACTAATTCGACCGTGACATTGTTTGAAAATCCTAATGGATCCTTCTCAACTTTATGAAACTTATTCGGAGATGTCTCAGATTGTAAGAATCATACGGAACCACTTGTGCGAAACATTTTCAATTTTTTACCACAGCCTCCAAGTGTGATACCATGACTTCATTGCAAATATCACAATTTTCCGACTTCGTTTCCTTTTTTAAGAATTTTTAAATCGTTGGGCGACATATGTTCGTGGTCTTCGATTCGTAAAATAAAAGGTGAAAAAAACGTCAACAAGATGTTATTTGCCCTCAATAATGCATAAATAGCATGAATATCATTTTCTACTTAATTTTTTCCCGTGTTTAAATCAATCGCTGTTCAAATTTTAATCGATTAAAAAAACTCCTTGAAATGCAATTAATTAATTATATATAGCAAATAATTACAAAAATACACAAAATTTTAATATTGAGTACAACCTGTAGTATGTCTATAGAGAAAAAAGTTTGGAGCATATGAAAGGAAAAAATAATTTAATTGGAGAGAGTTAGGAGAAGAGAAACACATGCACATGAAATATAGAAACCCCATTTGCCGAGAGCCTGGGAGGGGCTCTCGGCAAATATTTGCCGAGAGCGGCGCTCGGCAAAGAGTTTTGCCGAGAGCAGTAACAGAGGGGCTCTCGGCAAAGCGGTGACGCCGTCAGGGCAGGTCACGACTATGGGCCCGCGACAATGTTTTGCCGAGAGCCTGATTTTGCCGAGAGCGCGGCCTACGGCAAAGGACCGTTTTGCCGACGGGCATTTTTTGCCAAGCGCGGCTCTCGGCAAAACGGCCCACTTCGCCAAGAGCTGTTGCTTGCCGAGATGCAGGCCCATGGCAATCCTGTCACTTGCCGACGGCTAGTGTTTGCCGAGAGCCGCGCTCGGCAAACGTTTTCTTTGCCGAGAGCCCGCGTTTTTGCTCTCGGCAAAAATCTCGGATCTCGGCAAAGGACGTTTTTCCGGTAGTGGTAAGAAGGCTGAACCCAGTGTCTTGGAGTTATCAACGCCACCCTCCTGTCAGCTTTGGGGAAAGTTTTCTTTGCCCCAAAAGGGCATGTGCCCTCGGGCACGCACTATTGGATGTGCGTGTGCGTACCCCACGCGCATCCAACGGTGGCGCGCATGAGGGCACATGTTCTTAGGGACATAATTTCTGCTGCACTAGGGTTTCTTGGGCGTGCATGAAACGAGAGAGCAGCCACGTGGAGTCGACACGGGTGAGTTCCCTCCCGCCCACGGTAGGTGCGGTTGAGGCGGCGGCGGAGGAGGGCAGCTTCAATGTAAAGTGTGGATCATCTCATCTGGAGGTCCACTGACTTGTGACCCACGTGCGTGCCTTTCACACATATTATGGGTCTGTTTGGTTGGGTGGCCTACCCCCAACCAGACTCTGGGAAGCCACATTCAGGCTATTTGGTTGCCTGTTTGGTGATATTTTTGTATTTTGGTCCTTTTTTAAAACATTTTTTAGAAAAAGACCACTGCCAAAACGTTTTCTGAAAATAGACCGTTTTTAGGCGTCTTAGGACATGACGCCGAGGTATGAGGGTCGGCGTCGACTGACACGACGCCGAGGTCTTGCCACGTCACGGACGACCCCGGTCGACGGCGACACGGTGGCGCATGGGGCCCACTACGTCGGCGTCGTGTCAGCCAACGCCGGAGGCCGAACCTCGGCGTGTAGTCTCACCACGCCGAGCTACCTGTTCAATGAGATTCAAAACTCAATTCTATCCCAAAAACGCGACTGAACATAAATCTTTGTCCTTTCGTATCTCCTGAACTGTTTAGTTCTGGCACAAAATGTAGTAACAAAAGTTGTAGATCTATATGAGTACTACAACTTTTCTTTAAGGTTCAAAGTCTTATTCGGTCTGGTTGGAGAGATACAAGGCTCCAAAGTGGGGTACATGAAAACTGAAATCCTGAATTCAGTCATCCAGACTTAGCCAAATTTTGAGCTCCCCAAAACAGTCATGGATTCCAACTTTAGGGCTCGTTTTGACTTTCTTACAAGCTTATCTAGCTCTTGGTCCAAAAACAAAGTTTGTTGTACTCCACTTAAACTTCAACTTTTATTTAAGGTGCAACTCCATAAAAGCATTGTAAGTAATTGGTCAACACCGGTCAAAATAGCATCACGGTAAAGCTCAATTTAGAGGAGTGGCTAGCTGTGGATGCAAGTCTGCATGCATAGCTACATGCAGAGAACGAACGAACTGCAGAAACACGGCCGGCCTTGCTGACCTAAATAAATATATATAAATATAAATGGTCCATGCATGCACACATATATCTATCCATCCAATAATCCAATCCAAGTCCCATTAGTCCCCATCTTTAGGTGGCTTGTCTCTGTTGTGTTCACCACACATGACACATGATTAAAAGGAAGGGAAGGGACAATGCGATGAGAGAGGAGAGGCGAGTGGAGGGACCCTCTCCACCTCCCGACCTATAAACCCTCCTCCGATCCGACCCTTTTCGCCATCTGCGTCAATCATCCCTGTCTCTTTCCTTCTCCGCATTATTACCTCTAGGTATATGCATGATCCTGTTGCTGCCCTTGAAAATTCAGATCATCAGTATGTGTGTTCAGCTAGCAATAGCATATGCATCGTGCTGATGAGTCTTGACAGGACTAACATGCTTGTAGGAGTAGGAGTAGGACGACATGCGTGTGATTCGCATGCGTTTATTTGCGTCGCCTTGCTGGGACGAGGACGATGAGCGAGGACAAGCCAGAAGCTACATGCTCCCTCCTGTACTTCACCAGTTACTTGTCACACGGACACACGCAATAATCTAGACACAGTACGTAGTCACATGTATGAGAAAGGAGAAGGAAGCAACGTGCTATATTATATATATTTCTTGGAAATACATAACGCGCTATATATTTCGCAATGGTTAGAGCTGGCTACCAGCTCAATCTAAAAAAAAAACTCGGCCTACGGTGGGCAGACAGCCCCCGCAACTTTGTGCTTAAGGAAGAAGATCTTCTCACGCAGGCTGAAAAAACCCCCGAACACCATGTCCCGCCCTTACACAGGGGCCCGTTACCCTGTGAGTGGGCCGATCCGTTGCCTGTGCTTTGGGAAACACCATGTCCTAACTGTGCTGAAACCTTTCTCATCCATCATGCATGCATCTGACTGGAGTTGTGTGGAGCTATCTAATCCTTATCCGGCTGCATATATATATTATTTATTTTCAATCCGGCCGATGCCTTTTGATGACAATATAGCCACTGTAAATATAATAAGAAATGGACGACCTCCAAAATGTCAGGTCAAGAAATGATGTGCAGGTCTTGCTTTTGTGGGCCACTCATCACAATGGACGACGTACACAAGCAAGGCTAGCTAGAATTAGTACTCGATCTCTCCGTCTCCGATCCCCATAATTTGATGCTATCTCCTGTTACTTTTTGGACATCATATCATGCCATGAAAGTATGCCTATAATAACTTGCTGGGAGCCTTGGAAGAAAGAAGGAAAATGTCACGGTAAGGCCTGTCAACAGCTCCGCTAAGGTTGGCCCAAGAAGCAAGCGCGTCAAGAAGTCCAATCCGCGCGTCACCGGCCCAGATTGTAAGAAGTAGCCCAAGCCCAGCTGCGTCTAGAGTACTGCTGTGAAACAGCTGTAACAGAACGTTTAAGAGAGGGTGAGAAGGAAAACTCGAACCCGTCTTGGTTGGCGTCGGCAAACTGGCGGCGAGCTGCGGCTCGAGAATACGCCAACGACCTCCAATTCCACCATTTCTGTATCAGACCCAAGTACTCGTTGTTCTAATGCACTCCTAAATCCACCATATCCATTATATAGTAGTGTTACATCTGGTATCAGATTCGTTCGATCCACTTCCGCCTCGCCTCTGTTCGTCTCGATCCACTTCCGCCTTGTTCGCTCGATCCTCCTCCGTTCGCTGCCTTGATCGCGACTGTAATCCCCGTCTCTGCCTCGGCGTCGATTGCGCGAATTCATAGGTCCGAGCCGAGGTCTGTCGGGTCGGCAGTTGAATCCGGATCGAAGAATTGGCTCACGAACATCGCACCCGCCTGCAAGTTACGATGAAGGTTGAAGATCAGTTGGCGTTCATTCTCTCCAAGTTGGACGAGCAATCGAAGGGAATTTCCGAGACCAATTGTCGCCTTCACGACGTCCACGACTCGGTGGCGGAGCTCACTGCCGCCAAGGCCGACTTCGACCGCTGGTGACCCAAAGTCGACGGTCAGGTAGCTGATCTGCGCGATTGCGTCGACGATCTTCGCCAGCAACTCAACGATCTCAAGTCTACTTCGCCCACGCCTCATTTCGCTCCATCAGGGTCCGCTCATCTGGACCCGTCCTCTTCGAAGGCGGCATCTGGGCCAAGTGCTTACTGCTCCTACTCATACTCCTACGGGATTTGAATTCTGTCATCATGTTTCCTGTGGTACTTGTTACCATATGAGTACAGCTATGCCTCAATTAGATTTTCCCAAGTTTGATGGTACTAGTCCCCAATTATGGATCAAACGTTGTGACACTTACTTTGATCTATATGGTATTCCTGTTGAGAATTGGGTTAAGCTTGCTACTATCAATTTCTCTGGTCCTGCCGCATTCTGGATGCAGACCATTGAAATAAACCTGAAACAATGCACTTGGGATCAGATCTGTAAACTGGTAGTTGAGCGTTTTGACAGATATCAGTTCAATCACTTCATCCGTCAATTTTTCCATACCAAGCAAACTGGCACTGTCTTAGAATACATAACCCTTTTTGATGACCTTATGCATCAGCTCCTTGCTCATGATCCTTTAGTGAACCCTGCTATTCTGACTAGCAAGTTTATTGATGGCCTTAAACCTGAAATTCGAGCTGTTGTCTTTTTACACCGCCCCAAAGATTTAGATACTGCGAGTTCCCTTGCCATTTTGCAGGAAGAGGTGTTATCTGGACCAGCTGTTGGTGATTTTAAACGGCTGAGCAATTATTCTTCTCAAAAGAATACTACCAAGTTTGCTACTGTTACTGGGGGACATGCTGTTCCACCGGGCAAGACTGGGCCACCAGACCCTACTAAGGAGCACAACACTAACCTGATGAGAAGCTTTCAGCATTGATGACTTATCGCAAGGCTCGGGAAGATGGGGTCCTCAGCACAAATGCCCCACAACAGTACCCCTTAATATGATTGAAGAGGTCTGGAATCTGATTGCAGCAGCTGAAGACAGTTCACACTCTGCTCCTTCTAACTCTGATGATGACGAGTTAATGGCACTTTCTCCTCAGGCAGCTCAAGGTACTCATGCAGCTAATACTTTGAAATTGCACGCTTACATTCAACAAAAGCAGTCCATTATTTTGGTAGACTCTGGTAGCTCTCATAATTTTATTAGTGAGCGCCTTGCATCTCAGTTGCAACCTTAGACTCCTATGCCTCATCTAATGACTGTGAAAGTTGCTGATGGATCTAGATTAGTTGCACTCATGAAATTATCAACTGTTCCTGGTCTGCTCAGGGTGTTCTATTCACCACCACTTTTAAGATTCTACCTCTCCAATGTTATGATGCCATATTGGGTATGGAATAGTTGGAAACCTTTAGTCCAATGCAAATTGAGTGGAAACACAAATGGTTGAAGTTTGATTATGAGGGAATAACCATTCGGCTTCAGGGTATTCAGGAGGATTTTTTTCAAGATTCTTGAGGTTACTGTCAATCAGTTATCTGCTATGGAAACGGATGAAGCCATTTGGGGTGCAGTTGCAGTGTACTCTGTGGATAGTTCATCAACTGTAGTTGCTACCCCACTTCCTGCTGAGATTTTGGAACTGGTAGATCAATTTCATGATCTTTTTGCTGAACCTTCTGGTGTACCTCCTTCAAGGTCTCTCACTCATTCTATTCCATTGGTTCCTGGTACTCAACCATTTCGTCTGAGGCCTTATAGATATACTCATGCTCAAAAGGATGAAATCGAGAAGTAATCCATAACCAAGTGTCATAATTCGACTAGAGTGCCTGCTTTAAAGTACCCCACTTTGGAGCCTTGTATCTCTCCAACCAGACCGAATAAGACTTTGAACCTTAAAGAAAAGTTGTAGTACTCATATAGATCTACAACTTTTGTTACTACATTTTGTGCCAGAACTAAACAGATCAGGAGATACGAAAGGACAAAAATTTATGTTCAGTCGCGTTTTTGGGGTAGAATTGAGTTTTGAATCTCATTGAACAGGTAGCTCGGCGTGGTGAGACTACACGCCGAGGTTCGGCCTCCGGCGTTGGCTGACACGACGCCGACGTAGTGGGCCCCATGCGCCACCGTGTCGCCGTCGACCGGGGTCGTCCGTGACGTGGCAAGACCTCGGCGTCGTGTCAGTCGACGCCGACCCTCATACCTCGGCGTCATGTCCTAAGACGTCTAAAAACGGTCTATTTTCAGAAAACGTTTTGGCAGTGGTCTTTTTCTAAAAAATGTTTTAAAAAAGGACCAAAATACAAAAATATCACGCCTGTTTGGAGGTCGAAGCTAGGAAGCCACCAACCACCCTCTAGCCTGGCTATTGAAAAACGTAGGAGCTGGCCGTGCTTTGGGAGCCAGGCTTGACTAAGCCCTCTTCCGGTCTCGTCACCGCTCGGACCGTTGTGCTCTCCTCCTCCACCCTCCACGCGCACCGTCGTCCTCCACGCTCCCGTGCGCGCCATGGTTGAAGGTGCACCAAATCTCGTTGATGGGGGATGAACGCGAGCAGCCTCGCTGGAGTAGAGCTGCTCCACCATGGTCTTGCCCACGCGTGTGGATGTCCTCCTCCACCCTGCCTCTCGCACGCGCCATGGTTGAAGGTGCGCCGGATCTCGTTGCCGGGGATGAACGCGAGCAGCCTCGCGCGGAGTCGAGGTGCTCCACCATGGTCTTGCCCGTGGGGTGGACGTCCCCCTCCTCGATGAGCTTGACTCGGTGGCGGATGAACCCGTAGGCGGCGAGGTGTACGATGAAGAGGACGCTGGCTCCCTAGCTTGGCTGGTGTCGTGACGGAGCTTGACTCGGTACGGGTTCGTGCAGCTGCTGGGCACCGTGGCCAGCGTGGTGACGAAGCATGCCTGCGAGGAGGCGGAGGTCCTGGTGGCCGAGGGCGGCGTGGAGGAGTGTGTCTTCACGGAGCTCTACCGCGTGCTCCGCCTGGTGGAGATGGACGTCGAGATGGTGAAGGCCCTCTGCTTGGCGGCAGCCAGCTACTTGAACAGCGCGTTGGGCGGGCCCACCATACCCTGGTCTTGCTGTGCTTTGTCGTGGTGCTGCCGTGCTCGCCGTGCTAGCCCTGTCGTGCTTGCCTTGCTCGCCCCGCTGCTCGTCGTACTCGCACTGCTCGCCTTGCTGCGGCCGTGTGCCGTGCTCACCGAGGATGTCCACCACTTGTTCAACGAAATGACTAAAAGGGGTAGCCTTACCAATTATGAGAAGGGGTGACTCTACAAAACAAACCAGTCAACAAAACACATCCTGGACCTAGCCATGCTTAAACAGTACAGACAACCAAACAACCAGGAATTGACTCGGTGGGTGCAGGCTAAGACTGCCCAGGCTTAGAAGCTAGCTAGGCTAGAAACAAGCCATGAAACCGAACACACGACACACCCTTATATGTCCAATTCCGTCTCTCCATCCTCTCGCTCTCCACACGGACAACAGCAAAGTTGAGTGGCATCTACTAATTGTGTGGAGAAGGTGTTGATTAGTCTAAGGACTACTATACTAACGTGTAAAATAAATAAGGACACAAGAAAACTTTAAGTTGTGCTGTTTTGCAGACATAGTGCACGTATGATTTATTAGTGTGTATGAAGAGGATGGAACAATGGATGCATTTGTTTCCTTCTCCTTTGGGTCCTTCAACCTTCTGGGCCGACGGGTGTAGCCTAATGCTGCTGCATTTAAACTCGGGAAACTGTAAGTAAGTACGTGGCACTTGACAGTACGTTCAATCAAAGCCCCAAAAACAGTATGTAGTGTCTCACACGTCACAAACGATGCTAGGCTTTTTGGTCGATTATTATATACATTGTTCGGTATATCTATTAAATAATGCGTCAATTTACAACAGACGTCGATATGTCCGAGTGGCTAAGGAGACAGACTTGAAATCTGTTGGGCTTCGCCCGTGCAGGTTCCAACCCTGCTGTCGACGTTTTTACCTTTTATTTTTGAGTCATGGAGTAGGCCAATTGGCGCACTGGGCCGAGGAAGACTCGTTGGTGGGCCAGCTATGGAAAGGAGGGGGAGAGGGCCAAGGAAAGGCTAGGCCGAAGTACTAAAAAAGAGGACTCTACTAGGGCTTTCAAAGGGGTTTAATTAACTCCAAATCAAAGCTAAACAAAAGGAAAAGATATCATACACTTATATGCAATACGTAGATATGGGTGCACACATTAAATTAGAAACTTTCTATTGTGTGATAGGGAGGGACAACAAGGTTTAGGTTTCAGACAGAATGTAATAAGTTTAAATTGAATTTGAGTGGTAGCTCGAATTCAATCTCATTTTATTTTTGGAGGAAAAATAAATTGGTTTTAATTTATATTAAAACTTGCCTCGGTCACCATCTTAGTCTGGAAATTTTATGTTGCAAATCTGAAACAGGTAGATGAACGGAAAGATTTTACTTAGGTTTGACCTATTCACTATGTGCAACACGCATTGCACAAAATAATTTAAAATGTTGGTATTTTTGTAATGACGACACATAAAACACACGGATTGTTACAAATAATGAAGAAGAACCCTCTTTCTCTTCAAGTGAGTATGGGTATCCAAGAGTCCGACCCTGAGCCAAATCGATAGCCATATTATCTAGAAGAAGCAATTTGGGATCGCAGATACTCAATTATTGTTGAGGGCAAAAGAGTTCGCTTCAAGAAGAGGGTCAAGGAACCAAGAAGGGATGGGGCTTGCATAGCAATTCTAGAGTGGACGAGTGGTTAAGACACATGCTCAAGTTAAAGTGGTGAGTCAATCAAAGACTTCACCACCCGCTCCCCCAACCATGCCTCTTCACCAAGTCATCACCAACATGCCTAATGGCTATGGGTAAGAAAATCAATGTATGTAATGACTCTCGATGACGAAGAGTCCTACTTGACTTGCTCTGTGAACAAGAGAGGTTTTTGAAGAAAGAAACTAAAGAAATTAAGGCCCTTTAAGCAATTTAAGAACTCAATGTTACCTTTGTCTATCGTTATGAGTCATATCTTAATAGATTCAATTTGTTAGACAATGAGCATTATGAGCTCAAATCAAAATTTAAGTCTTAATGCAAATGGGCCTCTTTTATGCATGGATCAATCTACCTATTGCTCAATTCCTTCAAAGGAGGTGATTGTCGATGTTTCACCACCGATAGCCTGCCACGGGGGTACCCGGGGCAGTTTGTTCGGGCTTCGGCGTATGCAGAACTCGACGGTAAACGTAAGAGACAGTCGATTTATCCTGGTTCGGGCCCTCGACCGTGATCGAGTAACAGCCCTACGTCCAGTCAGCGTTAGCGTTTGCGTTGGATTGATTGTAAAGTGTTGCGTTATCTAAGTCCCTTTTCCAGGAACTCCACCCTCCTTTATATAGTCAGGAGGCCAGAGTCCTACAGCCTGTTCGGGAGGCCGTAAACGATCGTGGATTATTTACTGCTGGCTGGTTTGGTGTGAGAGAAAAACACTGTTTCCGGCTGGAAATTTACGATCGTTTACGAGCAAGCGAACAGGCGGCTAGTCGGTTTACAATGAGAGTTCCTAGTAGAATTACAGAATAATACTACTACTAAGATTACATAGAAAGAATCCTAGTTAGACTAGATCTTCTCCCTTTTCTGTTGGGTATCCCGTGGGTCCCGTATCGACAAGCCCCCGAGCACTTCATGGTTGAGCTCAGGAAGCCTCATCTTGTTCCTTCCACTAGTAGAGAACAGACCTTTGATCCTCGGCCAAAATGGGCTGTAGTCCCGGAATTTTTTGTCCCCGAGACTAGAAATACCTTTAGTCCCGGTTGGAGGCTCCAACCGGGACTAAAGGTCCCTGCCCAACGGCTACTGCGCCAGACAGAGGTGGCAGGGACCTTTAGTCCCGGTTGGAGCCTCCAACCGGGACTAAAGGTATACTTTTACTCCCGGTTGGTGGATCCAACCGGGAGTAAAGGTCTACTCCCGGGCCATGGCTGCGCCCGGGGTTGGAAAGTTACCTTTAGTCCCGGTTGGATCCACCAACCGGGACTAAAGGTCCCCCCTTTATATATCGGCCGTCTCCTTCTTCCTCCCCGAGCCCGAGCTCAGCGTATTTTGAAGCTCACTGCAGTAGTGTTCTTGCTTCCTCCCTCCCTCCATTGTTCCTCCATCTATTCTTCGATTCCTCCGTCGATTTCTTTGATTTCTCCGTCGATTCTTCAGTTGTAAAGGTTACCAATCTCATACTCTCATTTTTCACCATTGTCTTATCTCATTTTGTTCACTATATATATATATGGTTCTTTATTGTGGTTTTTTTTTCATTTGTAAGCAATTTGAGCTCAAAATCACTTCAAGCTTGCATATTTACATGAAAGAAGGTTAAAGTAGCTAGTTGAACTTGCGGACCGTGTTCATCTCGGCGACCATGTTCTCTGCCGAGCGGTAACGGACGTCAATGAGGAGCTTTGATTCTACGAGGGAGAGCGGCAACGGTCGTGGAAGACCGTGTTCCCTTCCTTGTAGAATCGGAGCTCTTCCTTGACCAAGTACGGTGCCGTCCGGTGGAGAAATGCTCGATGTTAGTTTGATTTGGTGTCATGGGCAAAAATTGCACATCCATGCATGGGATAAGGGTTAGAAAAATGAATAAGAGGGTGATTTAAGCCAAGAAATTGGTCAACGATAGCTATAAATAAGAAGATAGTACTGATTCATATAGCGAGAACGCATAAAGAGAAAACAACTACCCTAAAATAATAAAAAAATCATGTAATAAAACATGAATATCACAGTGAAAAAGCTAGCATAAATGAACTATTCTAATATTTGTATATGTAGTACTTTATAGAGCTCTAGCATTTCAATTTATGTAGTCATCACTACAAGAACAAAAGATGGTACCTCACTCCAAAAATTATTCCATATTTTTCACATACCAATAATGGCCCCGTCCGGCTGACCTTATATCCAGCTTATTCGCCTTCTTTTTTCAGCCGAAACAGTATTTTTCTCTCACAACAATTCAGCCGAAATAGTATTTTTCAGCCAAGTTTCAGCAAGCCAAACATGACCAATAGCCTCAAAAAGACATCAGCGAGCAATTTGGACAGCTATAGACATCCACAGGCTGCTTTACTATAGGGGCGCAGCAAAGCTGCGCCTGTTTTCTAGTGCATAAATCATAAAGCTGTAGTCTATAGGCTCTAGCTTTGTATTTTATTTTTATTTTACTTTTTCAGCTAAGCTGGCCAAGCTATGCTACCAATATAAATCGCCAGTTGCATTGTACAAATTAAGAAGGAGATATCTGATGTTAACACCATAGGAAAAATTGTAGCGTATTAGCATATATGATGTCAACACAACACTGATACAAATTCACGTGTAACAAACACAAATTCACATATGTCTGCTACACAAATTCACATAGGTGTAAAATATTCTGCTACTTAATTTATTTTTTCTGATGAAACAAGTTTCACATGAACGTATTTATAGTGATTATTTTCATAATGTTAGATTTTGATTTAAACCCCTACTTTTTTTCAATGAGCTTAATTTTGCGGACATTCACATGTAAATCTGATTAAGAATGGGGCCAAAACATAAAATCTGCACCATGTGGCTGCCTCGCCTAACTAACCAGAACGCAGATAGATATCTAGTTATAGAAGTAGTCAATTTGTTGTTAAACATACTATACTACTCTCTCTGAACAAGCATGCATACATATCATCACCATTGATTAATTGATCAAGCTAAGTCCCATATATCACCACGAGAACTACAATTTAGTTGCCACTCAATTTTATCTGTTAATCAAGTTAAACGACAAGTGCATACGTATATTTGTAAAGTATATATGCTTGTTCTTAGTTTAGAGGAAAATCTTGTCATGCCTAATACCGTAAGTGATTCTTCATGCGGGAGTACGTGTAGTATCATCAAAAATGGTTCGTGACCTGCTGATAGGCAGCTTGCCTACTATAGACAGCGATCTTGCCTACTTTAAATAAAAAAGGATGAAGTAGACAAAAGCTGATACATTCATTACTGAAACAAACCGATCGACATGTGAACACATCGAGCTGAGACAACACAATGACTTCACAATTTTGCAGAAACAAAAAAAAAATAGAAATAAAGCCATGTAGTTGCTGAACGTGACTCAAGAAACACTACTACATAATCAATTTTTATGGGCGGCTCGTAACCCTTTGTAGGGGCGGTTTGGCCAGCCGCCCCTACCGAACCGTCTCTACAAATCATGCATTTGTAGGGGCGGTTCCCAGGCCGCCCCTACAAACCGATTTGCAGGGGCGGCTGTAGTACCAGCCGCCCCTACAAATACCTATTTGTAGAGGCGGCTCAATCTAGAACCGGCCCTACAGTACGTTTTCCCTCCAAAAAAATTCAAATTTACAATTTAAAATCGCGTTGTCGAACGCCCTGCGACCAACGTTCCGAACCGTGTTCGCGTTGCCGAACGCCCCGCGACCAACATTCTAAACCGCGTTCGCGTTGCCGAACGCCCTGCGACCAACGTTCCGAAGCGCGTTGGCGTTGCCGAACGCCCCGCGACCGTGACTACAAGCACAAGAGTATTATATAAACTACAATTACAAGTTCAATTCACAAGAATATATATAATCCATCATTAAATATACAAATTCCATACACATTGTTATCAACGTCCTAGAGCTAGCCTTTCAGTCTCACGAAGATGTTGGTACTGAGGATTTCTACCTAAGTCAGACTCTCGGTCATGATAGGCGCCTCTGACGTGTACAATCTGGTCTAATATGAAGTTGCAAAGGTCTCCGACGAGCTCTAAGAGTTGGTCATCCTTGTATGGGTCTCTTTTCATTCCTTTCTCTTCTTTCCACTACAAGAGAACAAGTTTCGGTTTAGTATTTCATACCATGTACGAAGTTTTTATACTACGGGTGAAGAGATTCAAACTTACCCTTAAGGGGTGTCTCATGTAGGCACCGGTGTTACTCATCATAGAACATATATAGTATCCACAATGTACACTCTCAGGCTTCTGCTTGGGGCACTGTTTGTTTTGCATATGAAAATATTAAGTAATGCTTTTGACAGCCATGTAATAGAGTACTGAAGAAGTAAGTTACATTTACCGCACATAGTGTTTTTATAGCCTGTTTTTCCTTCCTTGCTGGATCATGCCTTCCATGATGATTAGTGACATAGAACCTAAATGCCCAGTTCGAATTATTTTAGAAAATACAACTTGTTAGTATCCAAAAGTGAACATTACAAGTATGTATACAAATATATAAGCTAATGAGGATTGTCGATATGTATACGTCTTGAGAATCGATATGAAGTCTTTGTATGTCACCGGGTCCCTATCTATTGAATCAAAGACCCATGCCATGCTCCTCCCGACATCGACGGCTATACAAATCCAGTCATTGCTATATGGATTTAATCATAGAACTAGATAAGCTCTTTTGCATCGAATAAAATATATCGAACAAAGCTTTAAGTATAGAGTTGAACTTACTCAAAGTTGTATGGTAGCCATATAGTAGAGTGTTGTTGGAGATTTTTGAAAGCTAGGGCAATGTATGCCGCCACCTTAAGGGACTCTTCCCTTAGTTTTGCTGTACGGATGCGCTCTTTCTCCCGAAGAATCTTTGCAGCAGCTAGCTCTTTAGCATCCAGTGTCCACTGTTTAGGGTAATTAAAATTTGTTTGGGCTATAGCTTGAGGGTCTAGATACCCAACTTTCACACTTGGCATTTGTTTGACAATGTGCCCTTGCATTCTACAAATCATGGCGTGGGTTAGTTAGAACAAAATTCAAATATTACATTCATATCATATCGGGAGGACAAGGACTTACAGGCACCACGTGTGAATTAGATTCATCTCCATTTTCCCAGGTGAAAGCATGTGTGCATGTCATTAAAGTCAAAGACAATTTTCCCAGCTGGGCTTCCAAATGTGCCGGTGGGGAAGCATGCTTGTATGAGATCTATGCTCGTTGGGAGAACACGCAAGTACCAATCATGGAACCTTCTCATTCCAAGTGGTAGGCGCTGGATGTTCCGGTTTGGTAGGAAGGGCTTGCCTCTTTCATATGTTTTCGGGCAATCCTTTGACCATTTGATGGCATCAACATTTGGATACTGCTTTGCAATTTGTTGGAGTTTGCTAGTGACGGCCTCCTCAAAACCCCATGATGGGACTTTTTTAACTTGGTTCTCAGGCTTGAACTGGTCATGGGAAAACCACTTCGACACTGACGAGACGTCTTTGATCAGAACATAAACTGGCCTTCTGGTGATTGGATGCTTCTTTCAAAGTTCCCATTTAGGCACGTCCTCATCTTCTTGTGCATCACCTTCTTCAGGAGGCACTCGTTGTTCATGTATCGGCTGTGCTTGTTGAGAAGACTATGGTATCTCATCATGCACTTGCTCGGTACGAGCTGGAGAAGGTTGTGGCATCTCATTAGTCACATGCTCGCTAGGAGGCGGGGAAGAATGTGGCATCTCCGGAATGTGGTGGTCATGAGACGGTGAAAATATCTCCCCGACCTCAACAACTCGCTCCAAATTTGGGAGAGGGGGAGGCGGCGAAGAAGTAGTCAATATAATGTCCTGTTTGTGCCAGAGGATGAACTGCCCCATAATGTCTCCGAGTAACACCAGCCCCTCAGGAGTTGCGTAGTCTATCCTCCACTACATTAACTCGGGCTTCACTATATGCACCTCGACCCTAGTGTAGTCCGGTGGTATCTTATTATTGTGGTGTAAGCCATCGGGAGGATGTGCCACACCCGTTGCCACCTCCATCACAGTGTTCTGCCGACCGCTGAGAAACACCAAGGTGCAACTAGTTGGTTCCCGTATGCGATCGATGGGGGTTGTGGCTGCAGTGGAACCTTGGCTGCTAGGAACTTTCGGAGGGCTGCCAACTAATGCTAGTTCTCCCGGTGGCATCACTAAGATTCGTGGCTCCGTAGATAGTCCTTGCTCCTCCAGCGCCTTCGCAACTAGAGCCTTCACTTGGAGCTCAAGACTAGTCTCCCGGTCTCTGCCATGTTTCTTGTACATGTGCCTGTCCTCTTCAAATCCTTGCTTCTAGGTCATCCTTTTCCCTAGCCCCCTGGTGCGGCCTGTGTGCTCCTTGTTTCCTAAGCCAAGGCTAAGTTCGTCCCTCTCTCTAGAAGGATTGAATGAGCCCTTCTCCTTGTCTTCAGTATATTTCAATATCCTTGATACTGCCTCTTAGGTCTCCGGCTTATCAAACTTAAGATTATCGCCGGATGATTATGTACTCCTCGCATATATCCAATTCCTTGAGCGTACTTTCAAATTCGTCACATCGATATTCCCAGCAGCTGCGGCCTCTTCGTCCATTTTCCTAAACTGCTCTTCCTTGGTATAGTAGCCACTGGGGCCTAGATGATGGTGGTGTTTGTTCCTCTTTGCTTGCTTAGTGTTACGGGCACTGAGCTCCAATGCCTCCGGTAAAGTCTTTTGAGCCATGAGCTCCTCCCATTGACTAGGAGTTATTTTGCCAAACTCATTGAAGGGAGTTAACCCCTTTTGGATATACTTCATGTTGAGCTCTGACCTCCAACATCGGAATGACTCTCCCATCATCCTGAAAGCATTTTTTACCAATTCGTGCTTACCCTCTAGAAATCTAAAATTGAGCTTCAGCTGCCTATCCCATGGTGCATTCTTTGTGTTCTCTAGTACCTCTTTCCAGTTAGGGATTGCTGGGTTCAATTTATCTCTTACTAGGGCCCCGATCGCATTACGGAATTGTCCTCTTAATTCCTTCAGCTCAAGGATCTCCCCTGCTGGCCCGACCTCCGTTATCACATAGCATGCCTTATCTGGATATAGATTTCCTTTTCTATCCCCTCGTTTCCTCTTAGGCTTGGTAGTCGTGGTTGTGTCTTGAGGTTGTGGACCAGAGGCATCATGATCCATCTCTGTGGTTGTTGTATCTGCTCTCCTTTCCTCTACTCCGTCTTGTCCAGCGAGATGTCGCGGACGTCGACGTCGTCTTTTCTGAGTTTTAGGAGGGACTTGTATATACGATAGGTCAAAGTGTTAGCAGAGGTAACACAGCCAAAGCTTTAGCAAAATTTACAAGCTAAGGCTTTTTCCCTACCTCCTCGTTCGGGTCAAAATCCTTGTCCAAATCTTCCTCCATTGGCCTCCTTCTGGCTTCACGTGGGAAAGGATCCTTGGGACTTACATATCCCTCTTCTGAGTCCTCATCATCATCATCATCATCATCATCATCAACTTCTTCGCCTTCAGCAGCCTCTCCTGCTCTTCCTTCTGCTCCCCCTTCCTCCTCGTCACATTGCTCCTGAGTAAGCATCACTTCTCGATCCTTTTCTACCTCGTTATCGAACTATTCCTGAGTAAGCTGGTCTTCTAGTGCTTGCTCCTCATAGGTTGGCTGCTCATCATGCTCGGGGCATCGAGCTGCCCTGTCTGGTGTCTGCGACATTATTTCGCGCTTTGTTCTAATAGATCAAGAAAGTGTGCTTTAGGTACGCGAGAAGGTATAAGAAATCAAAAAGGTCTATAAACTAAAGTAGTCCTATAAAACAACAATATATCAAAAACTGAGAAGTAGCAGTAGTAGAGGTCTCAGAAACATGTCAATCATCATCTGATTTTGAACTTGGAGCATCAAGGCATCATAACAGAGAATAGAGGAGAAGGTAATGTAGGGGCGGCTGCTAATGATGCCAAGTTCCTCACAAGTTCTTGATCATCAGCTCATATTCCATATAATGTATGGACTTGGACAATTTCATCATCGGCAAAACAAAGGAGAGGAGAGGAGAGGGGAGATTTGGCAAAAAAAAGCAACTGCTACTTAACAAACATAGAGAGGAAAAGGTGTAAAAAAAAAGCAGCTGCTGCTTCCCAAACATAGAGGATAGGAAAGATGGCAAAAATAGAGGAGAGTGGAGATTTGGCAAAAAAAAAAATAGGTGCTGCTTCCCAAAAGAAGCAATAGCTGCCATACTGACTTTGCTCGATCACACATGAACATCATATGCTTAATATCTTCCGAACCTGATAGGCAGATCGGACAATCAGAAGTAGTAGACAGTAGTAGTAGGGAAGTAGTAGAAGTAGTTGACAGAAGTACAAGTAGTTGATAGAAGACAGAAGTAGAAGTAGTAAACAGTAGTAGTAGAGAAGTAGTAGAAATAGTAGAAGTAGAAAAAAGCAACAGCTGCTTAGGAGAGGAGAGGAGTAGAGTGGAGTAGAGGAGAGTAGTAGTAGAAGAGGAGTGGTAGAGTAGTAGAAGAGCAGGAGGACAGTATAGTAGTAGAGTAGTAGTAGGAGTAGCAAGTAGTAGTAATAAGAGTTGTAGGAGACCAACCAACAGCCACTAGTAGTAAGAGTAGTACATGAAAGTAAGGCACATACAAGCTAAATACTGTGAAACATACACAAGAGATAAAAGTTCATATAAAACACAAGGCATTTCTACACATGAAAAACAGCAAACAAGAAGCAACCAACATAAGGAGGACGTCGTGCACTAACTAAATAAAGACAACCGGACTCTCCTTTTTCCTTTCATCACAATTTGTTTGGTGAAGGTGCAAGAGCAAGTCAATAGAACCTATACTACTCCAGTACAACAATCATGTTCTATAGGTGCCATCCAGTTAATCAAAACCAGCTATCGAAGTATCTGAATTTTTAAGGCAGCAGCAGTACAGAGGCTTAGAAAAATCATAACTAGAGTTCTGGACAACGAAAAAGAATTATCCTTTAACAATCCGGAAAGCCTATGCAATTCTCTACATCTGTCTAGTTATTACTAGAATCAGACTCTGCAGTTATCAAGGTCGAAAATAAGAAAGACCCACTGCTGCGCAAAGCAAGGTCAAAACCTGCCAAGCTACATCTAAAAATCATAACCAGAGTTCTATCCATCCAAAATGTATGTTCTTTAGCAATCCAAAAAGCTTGGGAAATACTCTACATCTTTCTAGTTATATTAGGGAGCTGATTTGGCAGTTAAAGTGGTCGAAAAATCAAACTGATCTATGACTGTACTAAAACATGGTCAGAATCTGTCAATAAACTTCTAAAATCTATATCTCTCAAACCTTAATAGCTAAAATCACGAAATTTTATGACAGCAATGGTACGTAAATTCCCTACAACTTTTGTATTTTCATGTTCTGTAGGAAGCGCCATTTAGTAAACGAAATCATCACCCAACTAAGAACTGCTGAACTGAAATTTCAGGACAAATTGCTAAACAGTTTTCAGCCTTTTCTTTATTTGTTTCCAATTCAAAGTGCAGCACCTACCAATTATGTCTACTAAATCCAGTATGCTCCTAATCATATAAGTGAGTAATCTCAACCAGAACAATGACAGAAAATTAGTAATTGCAAAGAACATAAATCTATCTTCAGAAACTGTAACCTGCAATCTCAAACTCCCTAGAACTTGGTATTTCTTCCAACTCTAATAGATCTTGTAGATTATCAAAATGGGGCATAATGAATCTATCCATTATGCTCAACAATTATAAGAACATCACCACAAGATTTAATTGGCGAGAGAGGCAGACCTAAGGATTAACACATATCAAACATGAAACAACCATACCATGAGCTTTGCTTATCAACCAAAAATACAAACCACAAGGGCTGTACTAGCACCTTCACAAACACAATCCACAAAGGCATGACCATACTACACTAGCACAATGACACAAACACGCAGCTAAGAATAATTATCCATCACATGCACACACTCAACGCGAATTGCAGGAAAGGGGAATTACCACCGCTGCAATGTACTAGTAGATGAATAGCCAAGTGAGGACTCCACAGTTAGGGTTGATGATGAGGACTAGCAAATTAGTTCAGCTCAGGGCATATGTCACCAGGGGAAATGAGACATACCTACGTGACGGCCATCAGTAGGAGGGGGCAGATGGTGGTCCCTCGCTGTTCCAGCATAGCTCCAGCGTAGGGCTTCTGAGCTTTGCAGCCGGCGAAGGCTCTGCTCCCTCGCAACATAGATCCGCCGAGCTCGAACCCGATGTTTGCTGATCGACGCCGGTGGAGGTGCGCGGACGCCGGTGGAAGTGCGCGGAGGCCGGTGGAGGGGGAGCAGACACCGATGGAGGGGGCGTGGGTGCGGGTGGAGGGGGCGCGGATGTCGGTGGAGTTGCACGGACGCCAGTGGAGGAGCGCGGACGCTGGTGGAGGGGCCGCCCGGGTGCGGAGATGGGGCGCACAGGTGCCCCACCGGTCAGGTGCGCCACGGCACCACAAGGTCAGAAACCCTAGCGCCACCGGCCGGTCAGAAACCCTAGGGCGGGGAGGAGGCGCGTGGGTGCGGGAAGGGCACGCGGGTGCGGGGTGGGGGCGCGGGCGTCAGGACAGGTCTGGGAGGCAGCGTCGGCGGGACAGCCTGACGGCGTCGGAGGAAGAAGACAGCGCCCAACATGCTAACACCCGTGCGCCCTTGTATTTATACTCGGGAAGATTTCTAGGGGCGGTTCCTGATCCAGCCGCCCCTACAAATGCATTTGTAGGGGCGGTTCCTGATCCAGCCGCCCCTACAAATGCCCTACAAATATTTTCTATTTTTTTAAATTATTAATTCTGTATTTTTTATATCATAAAAACACAAAGTAATATAAAAATAATTGTGTATATGCAGAAATATAATATTTTGTATTATTTTATATATGAATAAATATATATAAAAACAATTGTAATCAAAACAATATAGAAAATGAAAAAAACAAAAATTAAAAATTTAAATTTTAAAACTTCGACTACAATTTTATGACATTACATGAAATAAAATGAAAATGTTGTAAACATAAAAGTTGTATAACTCATCAACATGTACAACTTTTATTTTGGTCACTTGTCATGTGACTTTGTTTGAACGATTCAAATTTTGAAATTCAAATAATTTCAACTTGAAACAATATTTTGAAAGAGTAATTGAATTCAGATGAGAAACTCATGAATACCAAAGTTGTAGAACTCATCAATATCTACAGCTTTTATTTTGATCATATTTTCATTTGACCAAATTTGAACAGTTGAAATTTTGAATTTCAATAAATGGCAACTTCAAATAAGATTTTGAAACCTTAAATGATTTCAACAATAAAAGTCATGAACATAAAAGTTGTTGAACTCATCACTATCTATAACTTTTATTTTGGTCACTTCTTCATGTGACAAAGTATTAGTAAACATTATTCATAAATTCACATATGACTCATAGTTTCATGAACTATATGAGAAACATGTTGATTTGTGAACAATATTGGAAAGGGTAGTCATCTGGATGTTGCAAAGGGTAGTCTCACACACATGCATAAATGTAGTCTCACACACATACAAAAATATGTAGTCTCACACACGTACATAAATATATAGTCTCACACGCATGCATAAATGAAGTCCTACAAACACACACTTACACAAACACTCCACGTTCAACAACTAGCTAGCCCACTGTAACGACTTTCCCCTTGACACCTTTTTGTTCCCATGACAATATGTCTTTGGGGAGGTTCTTTTCCACAACACTGATCTTCTTAGGAAAGTCTGTGAATAGCGGCATCTCATCATAGTTATTGTAAGCTTCAACATCGTCCACGCCATCAACTCCAATAATGTGTTGTTTCCCGGAGGCAACCACGTGCTTTGTCTTCTTCTTCAGGGGGAGGTTACTTTGTGGGTCAGACATATAGAAAACTTGTGCGACACGTGAAGTGAGCACCCAAGGGTCATCTTGGTAGCCTAGATTCTCGAGGTCCAGGACTCTCAATCCGATCTCGTTCAGTTGGTGTTGTTTGATCCAGCGGCATCAAAATAGGGCCACCGTTATATCCCTTCCATAGTCAAGTTCCCATATCTCTTCAATGATGCCAAAGTATTGGACCTTTCGCCCCAATCCATCAAAAGCCTCTATTCAAACGCCGCTGTTTTGGTTCACATATTTACTATCCTTTGCGTGGGTATAGTACGTATACCCATTGATGTCATAAGCATTCCAAGATGTCACTTGCCTCGATGGCCCCTTCGCCAACCTACTGATGGTAATAGAGTCTATGGTTTCTCCAGGCGGTATGTTTTGGTCCTTCAACCATGTAGTTAGTCGTTGCTTGTGTTGTTTCATGACCCAATCATTCGAACGGCCATTTCTCTCCACCATAATGATAGCCAAGTGTTCATCAATGTACGGTTGCATCAGTTGTGTACTCTGCAAGACACTGTAATGCGCCCGACTCACCTCTTTATAATCATGGTCGATGAACACTTTTCTACCACTGGTGTCCTTCCCAGCCAGCCTACCCTTGTGATGAGAATCGGGTTTTCCAATCCCTTTCTGTACTTTTAGGTACTCTTGACAGCACTCGATGACTTCTTCAGTACTGTAACCCTCTATCATGGAGCCCTCTGGGTATGCTCGATTATGCACGTATCGACTTAGAACCAACATGAATCGCTCATAGGACCACATTTCATGCAAGTAGCAAGGGCCCAACGCCTGTTTCTGATGAACCATGTGAATCATGAGATGTGGCATTATATCAAAAAAAGTAGGAGGTAAACACATCTCTAGTTGGTTTTGTGTCTCCACCACAGATTCATGTAGGTCACTCAGCTCTTGCTTGTTAATTGTCTTCTGTGAGATCTTTGAAAAGAAGTAGCACATGCGGGTGATGGTCATTTTCAAGAACTCTGGCTTTATAGCCCTGATTGCAATAGGTAGAAACACTGTCAGTATCACATGGAAATCGTGAGCCTTGCAGTGTGTTATTGACAAGTCCTTCATCGACACTAGCTTCTTCACATTTGCTAAAAAACCCAGTCGGGACTTTGACCCCCCTTAGGAAAGTGCATATAGCTCTATTCTTGTCTGGTGTTAGGTTGAAGCACGCCGCGGGCAGAGTGTATTTTCCATTAGCCTTAGGTACCGGGTGAAGCTGTGGCATCACATTTAGCTGCACCATGTCTTTCCATGCTTTCAGACCAATCTTTGACTTGCCTGTGTCCATCAAGGTAGCAATGAGACTCTCAAAGACATTCTTCTGCACGTGCATAGCATCAATGGCATGGGGGACCTCCAAGTCTGGCCAATAAGGCAGATACTGAAAGAAGATCGATTGTTTCTTGAAAGGTACGCCTTTGACAGGAGGTGTGCTTCTATCTCTGTTAGTCCCATCTGGATTCTTCTTTCCATAGATGATGCATATGTTTTCACCATTCTGTACACGTGTTCTCTGTTATGACATCTCTCCGGAGGGGGTTCAATCTCTGGGGCGTTGTCATAAAATCTAAAGAACAATTTGTTGCGGTACTTATGACTTGTCTTTAAGAAGCATTGGTTCCTTAGGTAAACTATTTTCTTGGATGCATCCAGGTACACCCATGTAGTACCATCCAAGCAAACCAAGCATCTCGTCTTCCCTTTAATCTGTCCAGACAAAGCAAGCAATGCGGGGTAATCATTGGTAGTAACAAATATTATTGCTCTACATATGAAGTCCTCCTTTCTGAACGCATCGTACATCTACTCCCCATGCCTCCATAGCCTCTCCATTTCTTGCATCAAAGGCTTGAGGAACACATCTATATCAATGCCTGGTTGTTTAGGGCCAGAAATAAGAATAGTGAGGAGAAGGTACTCTCTCTTCTGACACAACCATGTTGGGATGTTGTACATGGTCAAGATCACTGGCCACGTGCTATGGTCTCTCATCCTCTCATTGAAGGGATTCATTCCATCGGTGCTCAAGCCAAACCGTACATTCCTTGGGTCATCGCTGAATTCTTTGTGCTTCTCATCAAACCTTTGCCACTGACTACAATCAGTCGGGTGTGCAATCTTATCATCATCCACCTTGTGCTCATCATCCCACCATGTCATGAGTGCGGCTTCTTTAGGGTTTAGGAAGATACGTCTCAAGCGGCCGGTCACTGGCAGGTACCACATTACCATGGTAGGAATTCTTCTCTACTTTGCATCGTTGCCTAATGGAGTGTCCTCTAGGGCTGAGATTCTTGTACCACCTTTTTGTACCCTTCTTATTCCTCTTTTCCCCATGGAGGCTTCGCCCCCACCGTAAAGGTCATTGTTCTTGTATCGGCTGGTCCCACACCGGGGACATTTATCTAGTGACTTGAACGTTTCGCCACGAAAAAGTATACAGTGGTTGGGGCTTGCATGGATTTTTTCAACCCCCATTGTCAATGGACTTATGACCTTCTTCACTTGGTATGTGTTGGCGGGAACTGAGTTTGGTTGTGGCAGCACCCATGACAGGAGATGCAATAGATCATTAAAACTATAGTCTGACCAGCCGTACTTAGCCTTCAGGATGAGCAGCTCAAGCACAAAACATAGCAATGTCCAATGTGTCGGACAACCCTTTTCAACACCATACACAGTCTCCTTCGATCCTTTTGTCACCCTTTCCAAATTTTCTAGACCTTTCGGGCTATTTAGTAAAATCTCTGGTCCAAGGGCTCGAATCATGTCCTCCAAATCATCTTCATCCCCAACACGTGCTCCACCATCATTATTGGCACCACCTTCATCGTTACTATCCCAACCACCTGCATCACCACCTTGTTCATTGCCAAACTCAAAATCCATTTGTGCATCAAGCTCTGCTGAATATTGGGACAGGGATTCTACAGTTTCGTCATCGTATTCCTCCTCATCCTCGTCGTTAACAATAACCGTTTCACCATGATGAATCCACACTGTGTAGTCCTCAACAAATCCTCGCATAATCAAATGTGATCTGATGATAGTCACATCTGTCCATGCCATACGGTTCTTCCCCCTTAGTAGAGCAATTTTTGGGAGGTGCCCAAAGCCTCCCCACCTTTCTTTCATGGGTTGGAGTGAGTGACCCGAGGAGGAAGAAGGTGCTGTAGCTGTTTTATATGTGGTTCATTTATAGGGGCGGCTGATGATTGAGCCGCCCCTACAAATCGGAGCTATTTATACGGGGGCATTTGTAGGGGTGGCTGTGGGGTGTACGACCCCAGATACCCACGTCAGACCACATGGGTTGCATCCCTAGGGGTGGCCCAGCCCACAAGAAGAAGCCTTGCGAGGCACGACTCTGCTCGGCACCTTCCGCAAGACATCGGGAAGATATCTTGAAGATAATATGAGATCTATTAGGATATGTATGATCCCAAGATTCCTGTAATCAATTATTACTTTTCGGTTATCTCTTAGATCTAACCGACTTGTAACCCTACCTCCCGGACTATATAAGGCAGGCAGGGACCCCCTCTAAAATCACGGCATATCATACGATAGCTAATACAAACCAACAGACCACAGGAGTAGGGTATTACGTCATACTGACGGCCTGAACCTGTCGAACTCGTGTGTCTCTGTTGCCTTCTTGTTCTTGATCTCATGCTCCTCTACCGATCAATCTACCTTCATGGGATACCCCTCGGAGGACTGCCGACGATATTCTGTCGACAGTTGGCGCGCTAGGTAGGGGTGTGCGTGCTGTTTCCTCGTCAAACAAGATGGCTTTTTCCGCAAGCTCTTTGTCCCTTCCACAGCCCAGCCAGATCTTCATGGTCGGATCCATCTCGTGGGTCATCAACGCTGACGGAGTCAGAGAGCTCCTCGAGCCGGAGCAGATTGGCAACAACTCGCCGTCCGCTTCCTCGCTACCAGAGGAGGCCGATCAACAACAATGATCTAATCGAATCCATCGATCGGGTCGGACTGAAGCTCGCCGATTGTCTCTCCGTCGCCGAATCGGCACTGGACACTCTTGTTTAGCACCAACCACCCTCCGATCCAGATCTATCGGAGGGTGCTCGGGAAGCTGCAGGGGCTATGGCCCTACCCTTCGGATTCTCCAACACCGCCGCCGCTTACAAGCACGCCCTAAGGGGCGAACTCGCCGACCAGATCGCCGTCTAGCTCCCGCCAGCTGTCAACACGCTACACTTAGGCTGGAGCCCCGGGGCGCACCTCCAGACCATCCTAGAAGAAACTCTGGGCTCCGAGTCTTAGGGCTCTACGAAGACCCTCGCCGAAAACTTATCCGATCAACTCCTCCTTCCACCCTTCCGGGGTGGTGCAATCTTCAACGTCAGCATCGACAACCCTCCTTGGAATGGCAAAACTAAGGAGGAGCGCGTTGCTCAGGAGAACCAAAACATCAACCGCGCGCAGCGGCGAGAAAACAAGGCAGCCATCACAAGGGCCGAGGCTGCTCGAAATAATCGGCTTGACTCTCAAGGAAGACCACTCCCGCTCTACCGCGACCTCGACGAAGAATTTCTCCACGTTGATGGCCACGACGTCTTCAAGACTCCAAGCGCTAATTTGGCAGCAGCCGCCAACGACCTCGCTCGTTTCCCTCGAACGCCCGAGCTCTTCAAGATCGCCGCCATGCTTAAAGCGGCTCACTGTCAGGTCAATGAGATCCACGAGGGTCAGAGACCTTCGTGCTCTACAAGCACGATTCACCGATCAGCTACGCCGAGGTCCAATCGCCGCCCAATTCAAAGCCGTTTCGTTGACCAGTCGTTACCTCTCCAAGGGGGACCCAGGGGGCATCGCGCCGAACACCATCGCCAACATGACCAGGAGGTCGAACAGGATGCCAGAGTACATCTTAGCAACCTTTGGGATGCGCGGCATTGTATCGAGCACCATCGCTTTGGTCGCCATGAAGACGAAGTACGTCGCCGCCAGGATTATGAAAGGGAGTACGGCAACCCGGACTCAGCCCTCGAGCCTATCCCCGACCACAACGCCGCAGATTACGGTGTCGACAACCCTGAGGGGCCTTCGGCTTTCACAAGGGCACTCCGAACGCTTTGATGGCCCCATGGCTTTAAGATCACTGGGGTCGAGCCCTACGAAGGAAGAATGAACCCAACTCAGTGGCTGCAGGCTTATGCCACTGCCATCCGTGCCGCGGGAGGAGACACCAGCGTCATGGCAAATTATCTCCCCGTCATGCTCACGCCACCAGCCATGAGCTAGTTCACCAACCTTGCGCCTGACTCCATCGGCTCGTGGGAGGAGTTGAAGAAAGTCTTCACCGACAACTATATGGCCACGTGTACTCGACCCGGCACGAAGCATGATCTCAGCCGCATCAACCAGAAGCCATCCGAGCTCCTCCGCAGCTACATCCAGCGTTTCTTCGAGATGAGGAACTCTATCCCCAACATCACGGATTCTGAGGCGAAATGATAACTACCGCCAACCAGTACACCGATTCTGAGGAAGCTGAGGTGCGCTTCAATGAGGATGCAGGCACTCAGCGACCACCTCACCGATACGACGATCGCCCCGACGACCGACGTCACAGCGACCACCGTCCCGACGACCGCAGCTATCATCGCGATAGCGGCCATGATCGAACAGGAGGACACAGGCCTAGCCAAAATCGTCGCCACCAGCCAGAAACACATCTTCGCCGTCGTTAGTCAACCTCACGCCAAGCGTAACTACGACGAGCAGTACCAAAAGATACTCAACGGCCCGTGCCCTCTTCACAAGAACGCCAAACACAAGATGAAGGACTGCATTGGTTTAGCCAGAGAGTTCCAGGACAAGAGGCTCGATGGCAACGCCAATGATGGAGCAGGAGGTCGCCGACTGCCTGGGAACAACAACAACATCTTTTAGGACCACGATAAGGTGGTCGCCACCATCTTTGGGGGCCTCGCCTCCACTAAGAGTCAAAGGGAACGAAAGCTTGCCGCTCGACGAGTGCTCGTCGTCGCTTCCAAAGAAACTACCACTGACCCTAGCTATCGCCCATGGTCTGAGATCCCCATCACCTTTAGCAGGGCTGACTAGTGGGCAGACATACCATATACAGGGTGTTTCCCTCTCGTCCTCGATGCAACCGTCCAGAAGGTGCTATTTAGAAAAGTCCTTGTTGATGGTGGCAGTGCTTTGAACCTACTCTTCGCCGGAGCCCTAAGGGAGTTGGGCCTCGTGATATCAGATCTCACACCCTCGGCCTCCTCCTTCTGGGGTGTTGTACCTGGAAGGGCATCCAGGCCACTTGGAGAGATCACCCTACCAGTACAGTTCAGCACGGCAAGCAATTACCGCATCGAGCATATCAACTTCTACGTCGCCGACTTCGACACCGCCTACCACGCCATACTTGGCCGGCCAGCTCTAGCCAAATTCATGGCTGTACCACACTACACGTATCTGGTGTTGAAGATGCCTTCGCTTGCAGGAGTCTTGGCTCTGTGGGCCAACCTTTTCGTCGCCTACGCCTGCGAGACAGAGAGTCTCGCTCTCGCCAAAGCCACCGACCTCTCCATCTAGATGGCCAGCGTGGTCACCGAAGCCAAGACAGTACCCGTCGATGACATGGAGATTCTAGAGCTAGAGCTTCCCCGTGCCTCCGCCAAGTCTAAGGAAATCAAGGAGGTCGGCCTCGGCCTCAATGACACCTCCAAGACCGTGAAGATTGGGGCTCACCTTGACCCCAAATAGGAAAGCACGCTTGTCTCCTTCCTACGTGTCAATGCCGATGTGTTTGCTTGGAAACCTACAGACATGCCGGAGGTACCACAGGAGAAGATCGAGCACTCCTTGAATGTCTCGCCAACCGCCAAACCGATCGAGCAGAAACTCCGCCGATTCGCGCCAGACAAGAAGGAGGCTATTAGGGTAGAAATAAAACGACTCTTAGCTGCCGGGTTTATAAAAGAAGTGTATCATCCGGATTGGTTAGCAAACCCTGTTCTCGTTCGAAAAAAGAATAAAGAACGGAGAATGTGTGTTGATTATACTGATCTTAACAAACACTGCCCTAAAGACCCCTTTAGCTTGCCTCGGATAGACGAGGTTGTAGACTCTACCACCGGCTGTGAACTACTCTCTTTCCTTGACTGTTACTCCGGCTATCATCAGATCTCCCTCAAGGAAGAAGACCAGATAAAGAAGTCGTTCATTACACCTTTTGGTGCATACTGCTACAAAATATGTCCTTCGAACTCAAGAACGCTGGGGCTACCTATCAAAGGGCCATTCAGATGTGCCTCGACCAGCAAATCGGCCACAACATCAAAGCATACATCGCTGACGTGGTTATCAAAACCAAGACAGCCGACAACCTTATCGCCGACCTCGAAGAAACCTTCGCCAATCTGAACAAGTACCGATGGAAGCTGAACCCTTCAAAGTGCATCTTTGGAGTTCCATCCGGTATACTGCTGGGCTACATCGTCAGTGCTCGAGGCATCGAGCCTAATCCTGACAAGGTCTCCGCCATCACCAATATGAAACGGCCAACATGTGTCAAGGATATACAAAATCTTACAGGTTGCATGGCTGCTTTAAGCCGCTTCATATCACGCCTTGGCAAAAAAGGACTACCTTTCTTTAAGCTCCTCAAGGCCTCCGAGCACTTTTCCTGGTCGGAGGAGGCAGACTCAGCTTTCGAGCAGCTCAAGTTGTTCTTAACAAAGCCGCCGAATATGACAGCGCCAAGGCCAGATGAGACTCTGCTAATATACATCGCCGCCACTTCTCGAGTCGTTAGCACAGCTATCATCGTCGAACGCGAGGAAGCCGGGCACGCTTACAAGGTGCAACGTCCGGTCTACTTTATCAGTGAAGTACTTAATGAGCCAAAAACTCGTTATCCTCAGGTACAAAAGTTGTTATATGCAATTCTGATTACGTCGCGCAAGCTCTGACATTACTTCGAATACTACAAGATTGCCATGGTCACTGAGTTCCCCTTGTGGGACATTCTTCGCAATAAAGAAGCCAATGGCCGTATCATTAAATGGGCTATTGAGCTCGGCACCTATTCCATTGAATTCAGAAGCACACCTACCATTAAGTCACAGGCGCTCGCTGACTTCGTTGCTGAATGGACCAAGATCCAAGAGCCCACCGCCGCTGCTTGGCCCGAGCACTGGGTGATGTACTTCGACGGCGCCCTTAACATCAACGGTGCTGGTGCGGGCATTCTGTTTGTTACGCCAACCAAGGATAAGCTACGTTATGTTCTTCGGATACACTTCCCGGTCTCCAACAACGCCGCGGAATATGAATCATGTCTCCATGGTCTTCGTATAGCCATCGAGCTCGGCGTCAAACTCCTAATGGTGTATGGGGACTCCGCATTGGTTATCAACTAGCTCAACAAACACTGGTCCTGTTCCAGCGAGAAGACGGATGCTTACTGCGCTGAAATCAGAAAGCTTGAAGGAAAATTCTATGGTATCGAGTATCACCACGTGGTACGTGACCAAAATCAACTCGCCGATCACTTATCCAAGCTCGGTTCTTCTCGCGCCGCGATCCCACCGGGGGTTTTTATTCAAGATCTCCTGGCACCATCCATCAAAGAAGATAAGGAAGTTGAAGAAGTTCCCCCTGCCGAGCAGTTGGTACTTGTGGTACCTTCGCCGGTCGCCGATTGGAGGGAGCAATTCATCAAGTACCTCACCAGCACCAAGGTACCCGCAGACAAGACTGAGACTGAACACCTAGTTCGGAGGAGCAAGCTTTACGTGCTGGTGGATGGCAGCTTGATGAGGAAAAGTGTCAAGGAAGGGATACTACAGAAATGCATCACCCAAGAGGAGGGAGCGAAGCTGCTTCTTGAAATTCACTCTGGTTCCTGCGGTAACCATGCGGCCTCGAGAACATTGGTCGGTAAGGCTTTCTGAGCAGGTTTTTATTGGCCAATAGCCATCACTAATGCAGAAGATCTAGTCCGACATTGTGAAGGATGCCAATTCTTTGCTAAGCAAGTACACGTACCGGCGCAAGAGCTGCAAACCATCCTAGCTTCCTGGCCCTTTGCATGCTGGGGACTAGACATGATCGGGCCTTTTAAGCCAGCACCAGGTGGTTTCCGGTACGTGTATGTCGCCATTGACAAGTTCTCCAAGTGGATTGAATATAAACCGCTCGTCTCGGCTACTGCAAAAAAGGCAGTTGAGCTCTTTGAAGATATCATCCATTGATTCGGTCTACCAAACAGCATCATCACCGATCTCGGAACTACGTTTACTGGACATCAATTCTAGGACTTCTGTGAAGACCGTTGCATCTCCGTCAAATATGTTTCTGTTGCCCATCCAAGAGCCAACGGTCAAATCGAACGGGCGAACGGTATGATCCTTGATGCCCTAAAAAAGCGACTGTATCAAAAAGAAGAAAAGCACCCTTGCAGATGGCTCAAGGAACTCCCAGCTGTAGTCTAGGGACTGCGTACTCAAGCTAGTCGCAACACCGGCGTGACTCCATACTTTTTGGTGTATGGCTCAGAAGCAATACTACCAGCGGATGTTGTTTTCTGAGCACCTAGAGTGGAAAACTATAATGAAGAGCAGGCCGAGGCTGTTCGGTCTAAGGACGTCGAGAGAGCCAAGGAAGAGCGCCTAATCACCTGTGTTCGTACAGCTAAATATCTAGAAGGCTTGCGGAGGTACTACAACCAAAACATCAAAGGTCGTTCATTTGCTGTTGGCGATCTCGTTCTCTGCAGAAAACAAAAGACTGATGGTTTGCACAAGCTCTCTTCCCCTGGGAAGGGCCTTATATCGTCAAATAGGTTACTCGACCATGTTCTTATCGCCTAAATGACTTAGATGGAGTCGATGTTCCCAACTCGTGGCACATCGAGCACCTTATACGTTTCTATCCTTGAAACACTACAGATATATACTCTACAAATTTTTATTCAGTAATGTACTTTGGTCTCCATAACTTGTCTCCGTTTTGTCTCTATTATGGATTAACAACCACTTGTGGTCATCGAGTTGTATGCTACTTCATAACGAACTCCAGTACGTAATCGCCGTAAATACACCGATCATGAATTCTCCAAAACGCCGAACACAATTTCTCCAAATTGCCGAACGATTTCTCCAAAACGCCGAACATGATTTCTCCAAATCGCCGAACGATTTCTCCAAAACGCCGAACACGATTTCTCTAATTCGCCGAACGATTTCTCCAAATCGCTGACCACGATTTCTCCACATCGCCGAACACGATTTCTCCACATCGCCGACCATGATTTCTCCAAATCACCAAACACGATTTCTCCAAATCGCCAAACTCGATTTCTCCAAATCACAGAGCATGTTTTCGATATAGCAAAAACATTTCTTGATTGGAAAGAAACATTTTTTCTTTTCTATTCTCTTCGGAGATGACCCAGTCTCTGACTTCTCCCTGCACGTGCTACGGGCTCCGCGCTCTGCGTTATGGGTGGTCGGCTGCGGTCCTTTGGTCACACCTATTTTTCCTACATGTCTATGGGCTCCACGGTCGACGTTATGGATTATGGGTCAGCCAAGGCTGAGAGTTCAACATAGAATACATTGCTCAGATGCCGTTTGTTTTGCCTTTATCTCCAAGTTCGTATAACAACTGCCAACCAGAACACGTTCAGCGCTGTTTTTTATGGAAAGGACTCAGCCACCAATTTTTCCCTACACGTGCCACGGGCTATGCGCTCTACGTCATGGGTGGTCGGCTGCGGTTCCTGGGTCATGTCTGTTACTCCTACACGTGCACGGGCTCCGCGCTCGACGTTATGGAGTATGGGCTGGCCAAGGCCATAGGAATCAGTAGCAGACCAACTGGTCGGATGTTAATTGAACTATGCATAATTGCGCCAGGTTTGAAACTTCGAAGATTATTTCGCCGAACTACAAGCAAAACTGCATATATTACAAACACCTTATGACAAATATTTGATAAGTACTTGTTTCTTGTGCTATCGCGTTTTCTAATACACAGTCAAGGTTTTATAGATGGTCTTCTATAATCGGATTAATGAGCTCCACCATCACCATTCGTCTCGTCAAACAGATCTATATCGTGGGCCAACACTTTTGCTGCTTCCTCCACTTCATCCTCCAGCTGCTGGGTCTTCGTGTCGCTCAGTCCTTCTGCGAAACCACCCTCTATGGATTGAAGGTCGGTGGTCAGATAATGTGACCGAACAACCATAAGGACATGGGTAGCGACGCTAGTAATGGCATCGCGGTTGAAGGTTTTGAAGTTTTCCCATGCTGCCTTGCACCTCTAAATGACGGTGTCCGAGTGTTGCCGCCTGCCGTCGTGCTGAGTGGCCGTCTTCAGGCCGATGCAGTCAAGCACCAGCTTAATTGTGGTGACTACAGTATCGAAGTTCTCCTTCTGGACTTTGGCCTCCTGCACCAGCACATCGAATTGTGCTTTGGCTTTATGACAATAACCTGCGAAAGTTACAATGATCCATTATACGAGGAGCTACTACAAAAATGATACTGACAAGAAGCAATTCACCTTTCAGCTCCTCAGCAAGCTTGTCCACCCACTCTGTTTCCTTTGCCTTTTCCTGGCGAAGTTGATCGATGGTCTGGCGCATCTGGCCGAGCTCAGCATCTTGCTCTACAAGCACAACAGTTGTTAACGGAACTGAGGCTGTTCAGCAAAACTAAAGTACATTCGTTGATGTACCGTACCTGCTTTCTGTTTGGATACACTGTTGAGCTATTCACTTTTCCTCTCCAGCTGCTCGGACGCACATTTTAGTTGGTCGGAGATAGCGGCTAGCTGCTTGGATTGGCTCCGCACTTGCTCGGATGCAGCCGCCAGCTTCTCTGTAAGGACCCCCTTTTGGTATTCCAAGTCCCGCGCGTTGGACTTCGCAAGGTCTCATTCGCATTGGGCTCGCTGGATATTCTTCTCTGAGAGGTTTCTGGCCTCCTTGAGTTTTTCGTTCTCCGCTGCAAGGGGCTCCATTCGCTTTATTAGATGGCGGCGCTGCTCGGCAACTCGAGATATTTCCTGCAACAAATATGATGACATTATTGTTAACCAATGCCAACAAACGACTAGGACTTTTCCAGAAGAAGTATTCACCTTGATCTGTTTCATCACACCAGTAAGGGAAGTCTCCAGTCTCCTAAACTCCTTGGTGGTGTCCTCCTCTTCAACAATAACTATTTCTTCACCACGCTTTCGGAGGATCTGGACTGCTTGAGGTCAAGGTTCGTCGCGTATGATCTCCTCCACCTCGTCCTCTTCCATCGCAGCTAGGGGGACCACCTTGGGGCTTGGTGGTCGGATAGCAGTTCCGACCATGCCCCCTAGAGAATTGGGGACTGCCGTCTGTTTATTTGACTCCAAAAGCTTTTTCGCCCCCATTTCTACCGTCGCAGAAGGAGCTATCGCCGATTCACTCGCCATTGTAGGCAGTCGCTCGCCGCCAGGAAGTTCACCAGGGGCAGCAATTGGCTCCCCTGCATGCTTTCGAGCACTCAGGGACTCCAGGATGTGGTCGCTGTCGTATCCACCGCTCCAGGACAAGTTTCTGGTCGCCGATCAGTCTGAGCGGGTGGGGCTGGATCTGTTGCTTTCCTAGCACTGTGTCAAATCAGTTATTCAGTAACAACATAAGTAAAGAAAATACAACAAATTAACTATAGCACAAGAGTACTTACGGTTTGGTCTAACGGTTCAGTTTCTTGAACCGGCGGTGCCGGCTAGAGCCTCCAGGCACAGCAGCGGGGTCAACTCCTGTGCTTGGTGGGGGAATTCTCGGCTCCTCCTCGGTAGGCGTTGGTTCAGTCTGCTGCTCTAGGGTTGCTGTCGTTTGTTGCCCCAGGATCTCCGTTGCCCGCACCGCGGGGATTTCTGACGTCTACTACGCAGCAATTCCCTCCGCTCAATGCTTAGGGACTCTCCTTGTCGGAGCCTCAACGACTTCTTCGCCTACACCAGTTTGTTGCTCCGTGTGTGGGTAGAGCAGAGGACCTTTTGTGCTCGAGGGAGGATTCGTGAGAATTTCGTCGTCGTCAGACCAATCAAACACCGCGGTTCTTCGTGCTGATTGGTCTGGTCATCATCTAGAGAGATCCCTCCTGGTTTGCGGGGAGCAGTCGTTGCTGTTTTTGTCTTCTTCTATGCCGGATCATCTTCCGCTGGCCTCTTTCCCTTATTTTTTGCAGGCACCGGGGGAGGACTCTCCGTCTGACCAGTGTCCATTCCTCTAGATTCCGAGGAGATACCGATGGAGCCCTCCTCAATTTGAACAGGTCGACGTGCATCCACTGACGGCGGCCAATTGTTTCTTGGTACGCCCGAGAAATACACTGCCCTATCCTACGAATGGATCTTCACATGAGTAGGATCAGTTTATTGCTCGGCAGTATGAATCAAATTCTTGGAAACATAAAGTAAAGACATTCACCTGAGGGGGCAGATTTTTGCAATTGAAGGGCTTCATGTACCCTGACAGCCTGAAGGTGGATAGCGGAGCAAACAGCTCAGCAGTTTGCTCTTCAACATCGCTCCTGGAAAGTATTTCGGGCCTCTCTCAAGTCCCGTCGGTCTCCCCTTTGAATTCATAACCTGGGTGCGCCCTCTCCTTATAGGGTTGTATGCGGCGCACTATGAAACTCGCCGCTACCAATCCGCCATTGGTCTTCCCTCCCTTTATCAAGCTGAGGAGTTCATTCACTTGATCCATGTCGTCCTTGATCGGCAGCTCTAACCAACTCCTTTGGCTTTCTGGGACGTGGTCGGCGTTACAACGCACTGCTGGGTGGCTTTGTCTCATGTAGAACCATCTGGTGTTCCACCCCTTTAGCGAAGTGTTCAGCGGTATGGTAAGATATTCACTAGCCATCCCATCCCGAAGCTGGAGATACACCCCGCCAACCACCTTCGAACCAGCGCCGCCTCTCTTCTTCAGCTAGAATAGGTGACGGAATAGATTGAAGTGGGGTAGGATACCAAGGTATGCCTCATAGAAGTGAATGAAGATAGAGATGTGTAGAATGGTGTTGGGGTGCAGGTTGCACAGAGTAACCCCTCAGAGCTCCAATAGATCCCTCAGAAATGGGTGCACAGGAAACCCTAACCCACATTAGAAATAGTCTTCGAATACTACAGCTTCATCAGTGTGAGGCGTGGGAAAGGACTCACCGAGAGCTGGCCGCCATCCGACGGTCGCGTGGTCAGGGAGGACGCCGACTTCCACCAATCGGTTCAGCTCAGCTTCTCCTGTTCGCGATGGCACCCACTCCTTGTCGCGTCGGGCCACGACATCCGCCTTCTTGGGGCTCGCCTTCTTCGGTTTTGTAGCTCCTCTCTTCGACGCCATCTCTCAGGTCTGTTTAGGGTTCGGCGGCGGAGGCAGCAGCGTTTGTGGATTTGGCGGCGCAAGATGTGAGGAGGAAGATGAAGTGGAAAAGGTGGGAATAGGGACTGCGGTGGCACTGTTATATAGGGTCCTCCCCACTGTTCCGCATTCAAGGGTTTTTTGGGAACTGTTCCCGCGATCTGTGCCGCTGTGATTTCTCCGATGCGATAAATGGGCCGTTACCTGGGCTTCCGTGCAAACCACAGCCCATGGCGCTCATTTATTGTTGCCTTCAGTTGCTCCTCACTGAAATATCGCCGACTTTTTCGCCATTTATTGAGGATCAGTAACTGACACTGTCCAGCCATTGCTCCGATTTTTCCTCCACGGTTGGATTACTCCGATAACTCCGCTTGCAGCTCGGGGACTATTGGTCTTTTCCGTTGGATTTTGGTTGTTTCTCTGTTTCTGACCCTGGCACCATGTGACTGCGTCACCTACTATCAGGCTTGGGGACTAAGTGGGCACACTTCACCTTGCGGTGAATGTGCTGTGTCTCTTTTTGGGCCACGCCCGGGGACTGGCTGCTTGCTCGGCTGGTTTTCTACTTTTCTTCTAGTTTCTGACCCTGGCACCACATGACTGCATCATCTGCTGTCAGGCTCGGGGACTAAGTGGGCACACTTCACTGCGTGGTGAGTGTGCGGGATTTTTTCTCAAAGACTACATGCCTATAGAGGAAGGCTGACTCCTACAGCTTTGTTCAGACTCTAAGTGGGCACACTTGGTTCACTGCGGAGAAATTTTTGATCCTGAACTTGAGCTCCTTACACCCTTATGGCAAGCTATACTTAGGTCACTCTGCTCGGCGGTAGTTCACGCGCTCGGCGACAGGTCATGCTGCTCGGCAACAGTTCACACTGCTCGGCGATGGTTCACGCTGCTCGGTAGTTCAGCATGGTGGTTGGACCATGAGCTTGACTGCTCGGCGTCATTCGCACCTGCTCGGACAAGCTCAAGACGGCGTTGCACAATGGGTACAAGGCGCTCAGGGACTAGCTGTGGTGTGTACGACCCCAGATACCCATGGCAGACCACATGGGCTGCGCCCCTAGGGGTGGCCCAGCCCACAAGAAGAAGCCTTGCGAGGCACGACTCTGCTCAGCGCCTTTCGCAAGACATCGAGAAGATATCCTGAAGATAATATGAGATCTGTTAGGATATGTATGATCCTAAGATTCCTATAATTAGTTATTACTTTCCGGTTATCTCTTAGATCTAACCGACTTGTAACCCTGCCTCTCGGACTATATAAGGCGGACAGGGACCCCCTCTAAAATCACGGCATATCATACGATAGCTAATACAAACCAACAGACCACAGGAGTAGGGTATTATGTCATACTGACGGCCTGAACCTGTCTAACTCATGTGTCTCTGTCTAACACATGATTATGGTTAGTTTATACCTATTTTCATGATGGTTGTGATTAAAGTTCTAATTTTTTGTTTTAATTTCAGTGGGATGGCAGTGGACGATGTTCAGGCTTCTACTGGGAGGAAGAGTATGTTGAACTCATGCAAAAATATCTTTCACAACAGGCAGATACGGCGCCTAATGAGGCAGTGATCCAGCCGAAGAAGCCCAAAGATGTTGCATAATCGGGGGATCTGTCTGTTTTAGTTGAGATTGGTCGCGAAATCCTTGTGCTCTTGAAATGTATTTTAGCTTTAGTTCTTTTAGTGGTAGTTGGGATTGTCTACATTGTAGCGATGCTTTCATAAATTTGTACCTTTTGTGGTGGCACGCATGTTGTATAAATAATTAATTATGATCTAGGTTTTAATATGGTATTTATGTCATGTAATGCAGATGAGCCAGCATTGGATGTACAATGCTGATCGCCGCTCCCAAGAGTTCATTGGCAGCGTGCATTCTTTGTTACGTGCGGCCGAGGCAAACAAACGCAACGGTTTCATGTGCTGCCCATGTGCCATATGTAAGAATATGGTGGAATATCCTTGCTCAAGGACTCTTCATTCACACTTGTTCAAGTCGGGTTTCATGCCAAACTATATTTGTTGGATGAAGCACGAAGAAACCGGCGTTGTAATGGAAGAAGGTGAAGAAGAACAATGGGACGACAATGGTATTATTCCTGTTGGTGCGTGCTTCAATGATACTACAATGGGAGAAGCTGAAGAAGAGGTAGCCGTAGAAGATGAGCCTGCTGATGATCTTTGTCAGGTCATTCGTGACGCACAAAGAGAATGTGAAAGTGAAAAGGAGAAGATCAAGTTCGAGCGGATGCTAGAAGATCACAAGAAATTGTTGTACCCAACTTGTGATGCAGGGCAGAAAAAGTTGGGAACCACACTAGAATTGCTGCAATGGAAGGTAAAGAATGGTGTATCTGACAAGGGATTTGGAGAGTTACTAAAAATCCAAAAGAAGATGCTTCCGAAGGACAATGAATTGCCTGCCACTACCTACGAAGCAAAACAAGTTGTCTATCCTATGGGGCTAGAAATCGAGAAGATACATGCATGTCCTAATGACTGCATCCTGTACCATGGCAAAGAGTACGAGAAATTGGATGCATGCCCGGTATGCCATGCATCGCGGTATAAGATCAGGCGAGATGACCCTGGTGATGTTGAGGGCGAACGTCCATGGAAGAAAATCCCTGCCAAGGTTATGTGGTATGCTCCTATAATACCACGCTTGAAATGTCTGTTCAGAAACAAAGAACATGCAAAATTGTTGCAATGGCACAAAGAAGACCGTAAGGTAGACAATATGTTGAGACACCCTACTGATGGGTCTCAGTGGAGAGCAATCGACAGAGAATTCTCAGAGTTTGCAAATGACGCAAGAAACTTAAGGTTTGCTTTAAGTACAGATGGTATCAATCCTTTTGGAGAGCAGAACAGTAGTCATAGCACTTGGCCTGTTACTCTAAGTATCTACAACCTTCCTCCTTGGTTATGCATGAAGCAAAAGTTCATTATGATGCATGTGCTCATCCAAGGCCCAAAGCAACCTGGCAATGACATCGATGTGTACCTGAGACCACTTATTGATGAACTTCTCATTTTGTGGAATAAAGAAGGTGTACGTGTGTGGGATGAGTACAAACAGGAACACTTTGATCTGCGAGCATTGTTGTTCATAACAATCAATGATTGGCCTGCTCTAAGTAATCTTTCATGATAGTCAAACAAGGAATATAATGCATGCACACACTGCTTCGGTGATATTAGAGGTGTATTCTTGAAAAAATGTCGAAAGGTCGTGTACCTTGGCCATCGTCGATTTCTTCCTGCAAATCACCCCGTAAGAAAGAAAGGCAAGCATTTTAAAGGGAAGGCAGACCACCTGACCAAGCCTCGCAACCGAACCAATGAGGATGTACTCGATATGGTCAATGATGTGAAAGTCGTCTTTGGAAAAGGACATGGCAGCCAACCTGTTTCGAACAATGCTAACGGTCACGCACCCATGTGGAAGAAGTCCATATTTTGGGACCTACCCTATTGGCAAGTCCTAGAGGTTCGCAGCTCGATCGACGTGATGCACCTGACGAAGAATCTTTGTGTGAACCTGCTAGGCTTCATGGGTGTGTATGGAAAGCCTAAGGACACATTTGAAGCACGACAGGACCTGCATTATTTGAGAGAAAGAGACAACCTGCATCCAGAGAAGACAGATGATGGATGCCATTACCTACGTCCTGCCAGCTACACTCTAAGCAAAGAGGAGAAGGAAATCATGTTTGAATGCTTAAACAACATCAAGGTACCATCTGGATTCTCCTCGAATATAAAGGGTATTATAAATGTGCCAGAGAAGAAATTCTGTAACTTAAAGTCCCATGACTGTCACGTTCTCATGACGCAATTACTTCTAGTTGCATCAAGAGGAATTCTACCTCCAAATGTACATCTAGCCACCGTGAAGCTATGTGCATTCCTCAATGCAATTTCTCAGAAGGCAATTGATCCAACTGATCTAGCTAAACTACAGAATGATGTGGTTCAATGTCTCGTCAACTTTGAGTTGGTGTTCCCTCCTTCCTTCTTTGATATCATGACACACCTCCTAGTTCACCTAGTCAAGGAGATTTTCATTCTTGGTCCTGTGTTCCTACACAACATGTTCCCCTTAGAGAGATTCATGGGAGTCCTGAAGAAATATGTTCACAACCGTGCTCACCCAGAAGGAAGCATCGCCAAGGGCTATGGAACAGAAGAGGTCATTGAGTTCTGTGTTGACTTTATTCCTGACCTTGACTCGATTGGTGTTCCTGAATTGAGACATTAGGGGAGACTAAGCGGAAAGGGGACACTAGGGAGGAAAACATATATTGGTACGGAGGATGATTATTTCAATAAAGCGCACTACACAGTTCTACAGAACTCCTCTTTGGTAGATCCGTATATTGAGACACACAAGGATCTCTTACGATCCGAGTTTCCAAGGAAGACTGAAGCTTGGATTATGCATAAGCACATAGAAACTTTTGGCGGTTGGTTGCGAAAAAAATGTCAAGGTGATGAGAGCATCCATGAGCAACTGTATTTATTGGCTATGCAACCATCATGGCATATCGTCACATACAAAGGGTACGAGATAAATGGGAACATATTCTACACAGTAGCCCAAGATAAAAGGAGTACCAACCAAAACAGTGGTGTCCGCATAGATGCCACAGACCCGAATGGGAATAAGCAGACATATTATGGCCGCATAGATGAAATATGGGAACTAGAATATGCACCTACTTTGAAGATCCCATTGTTCAAGTGCCAATGGGTCAAGGTGATCGGAGGCGGGGTAACAGTAGACAACGAGTATGGAATGACAACAGTAGACCTTAGTAATATTGGGTACAAAGACGAACCATTCGTCCTTGCCAAGGATGTGAATCAGGTGTTCTATGTCAATGATATGTCTACCAAACCAAAAAGAGGGAAAAACGATAATGACTCAACCAAAGAGCCAAAGCGCCACATAGTTCTTTCAGGGAAAAGAGTCATCGTGGGAATTGAGGACAAGTCAGACATGTCAGAAGATTATGAAAAGGATGACCGAATTCCACCCTTCAAAGTGAACAAAGACCCTAGCATCTTGGTAAATGATGAGGACACTCTATGGTTACGACGCGATCATAACCAAGGGACATACGTAAAGAAGAAGTTCACTACTGTGCCCACTTGATGATATAGTGATTTAATGTAGTGTGTGTTTGAGATATTATGTAATAATTGTGAATTCAGATGTTTATTATGTCGTGTTTCAAATTAAATCAATGTTTGATTTGGTGGGATTTATCTCTCGAAAAGTTAAATTAGGATATTGAGTCATGAAAAATTAAAATATTAACGTTAAAATGATGTGAAAACAAATTTCCTGTCCAAAACCATTAGTTTTAATAATTTTAATTAAACACTACATTTTTGCATTAACGAAATAATAAATATTAGTTACATTATGTTTTATAATTATAACAAAAAATAAAAAAAGTTAGGTTATAGATTTTTCCTATGTGCAATAAAGAAAAAAATCCATATTTTTAACAAAATAATTTTATGCCTTTTATTTAATTTACTATGTATTTAACAAGACTATTGCATTTTATTAAAAAAATTTGCTCAAAACATGCGGGAAACGAAACTGCAGCCCACCTTTACTCCCGGGTGGGAAGCCCACCTGGGAGTAAAGGTGGGCTGCAGTTTCGTGGCCCGCCAAAAATAACCTTTACTCCCGGTTGGTAACACGCACCAGGAGTAAAGGACCTTTACTCCCGGCTGGTGGCTGGCACCGGGAGAAAATCTCCCTGGTATATAAGCGCCAGTGCCTGGCGCAGATCGATCCCCTCCTCTTCTTCCTCGTCAAACAGCCGCCCTTTCTCCTCTTCTTCCTCACGCCGCCGCCGGTCGCCACCCCACCTCGCGCCGACGACCTCGTGCGGCCCTCCACCGCACGCGCCTCCGCATTCGTGAGGTGAGTTCTCTCGGCTTTTGCATTCCGGGTCGAAGATGAAGAACCCGTGGCCCTGGCCCCCTCTGAACATGGCAAGTTCGACCGGCTTCCCCATCGCCGTCAGCCTAGCGGCATAGTCCTGTATGCGGTCGTGCAGCACGCCCTGGTCCGAGTCCACGACGAGCAGCGGTGGGAAGGCGACGTCGTCCAGCGGGACGCTGTCCGGCCCAAACGGGTTGGCCGTCGGGTCGCACCGACGAGCAGCGCCAGGCGCCACGCCTGGTCGAACAGTGCCGTGCCCATGAGCTGGTGTTCGTCAACAAGGCCGACCGCCTCAGACGCCGTCCTCTCCTCGGTGGCGAAGAAGGGCCAGAGCAGGACGCACCCGGCGATCCAGATGACGGGGTCGAGGGCGAGCTGCCCGCTGCCGTACCGAACGGTGACGTGTGGCGTGATGTTGCCACCGGCCAAGTCGCCGTAGACGAACACCTTGCCCAGGTCGGTCGAGTCATCGGCCAGCCATGGGTCGGCCTCGGCCTAGGCATGGAGCCATGACAAGACGGCCTCGGTGTCGCGGTGCGTCGCGGGGAGGCGGTGCTCGGGCGCAGGCGGTAGTCGGCGGAGAGCACGAGCGACGGGAGCTCCACGGCGAGCCTAAGCGCACCGACATGGAAGTGGGGCAGTTCGAAGCTGCACAGGCAAAAGCTGCCACCGTGGAAGTAGACGAGCACCGGCAGCTTATTATTGGCCGTCGTCGTGTTGTCGTTGGTGGGCCTATACATGCGGAGGCGGAGCGCGTGCACGGCGTTGTAGACGACGTCCTTCCACTGGACGGGCAGGTTGGATGGCACCTCGCCCTGGAGAGGGAGCGCGGAGTACTCCGTGGAGCGCGTCATGGTGCCATCGCTAAGAAGCTGCACGATGCCGAGGCAGTCGTCCACGATGTGCGGCGCGGTGGCTGAAACCGCCGATACGGGCGAGGACGACGACATAGCAGTAGCAGGCTTAGCTGGGGACTTGTCAGAGAGGCAGTAGCTCAAGAGCTAGTGCACTCCTCGGCTAGCTCAACCTCCAGGCTCCAGGCGCACGCGCAACGACGACGACAATGGCAATGGGCTTCTTCTAGGCCTCATTAGGGTTTATACAGCGGAGCACCGCCGCCCTCGTTCGCCCTAGGGTTTAGGGTTTATACGGCAGAGCACCGCCGCCCTCGTTAGGGTTTATACGGCGGAGCACCGCCGCCCTCGTTCGCCCTAGGGTTTAGGGTTTATACGGCGGAGCACCGCCGCCCTCGTTCGCCCTAGGGTTTAGGGTTTATATGGCGGAGCACCGCCGCCCTCGTTCACCCATGTGTACAAACATATATATGACGGAGCGGAGCACCACCACTCTCGTCACACCACCCTCTCTCGCGGCCTAGTCGATCAACATTCGTATTATCGTTATCGTTAACGCTAAACAATCACACTAGGGCGAATTGCGTCGGTGACTAGGGCGAACCACGTTGTTGATGTCACCGACGTGGTTCGCCCTAGTCACCGACGCAATTCGCCCTTGGACGTTTATGTATAGCCCTAATTCGCCCTAGTACCGATGCAGTTCGCCCTAGTGTGGCGAATTGCGTCCGTGACCGAGGGGCAAGATTTAATAATGCATATTGTTCGTAGATTTTACGCATGTAAGCAAAGATTTGACGTACTATATATTGGTTTTGTTTTTTGAAGCTAGATGGCCGACCCGAGAAACATGGATGAGGAGTTGATGATGAATTTGATCAACACTGGCACTCAAGTTGCCGGCGATGATGGTGCTAAAAATAACGTGCAAGAGGATGCAGATGACGGGAGTCAGTACTTAGCTCTTGAACAAAATGAGCAACAACATATTGGCCAAGTATATATTTTTTATTATTAGCTATTTATATTATCATATGTCTTATGTGTGCTCATGACATTAAAAATAATGTTTATGTTTTGTAGCCCTCTGGATCGACATCAACTACTACAACGAAGAGTAAAAATGTTCGAGGTCCCAAAAAGCCATTGGAGGGCCGCTTCATCATCTCGGAGTTCAATGTGGATACAGGCGAACCGGGGGGGCCAAATAAAACGAAATTTGTGCACCATTGTGGTTACCTTGTACGGGACCGGCTCCCGATCAGTACCCGCGAATGGAAGAAGAAGACCAATGCTCCTCATATTAGTTTTGTCTTCGATCGTGACAAGACGTTAATTTGGAATGATGTCTTGGAACATTTCACGCTCCAAACAGATGGTTATGATGATATAATAGATGGTGATGAATTGAAGGAGCAAGTTAGGGATTGGGCAATGAAGAAGATGGCCACCCAGTTTCAGACTTGGAAGAAACACCTATACACGACGTATGTCAAGAAGAACATAGCACCAGATTTCACTGTCCCAGGCCCGATCTCAAAGCAGAGGCCCTATTGGGATGAGTTTGTACAATACAAGACGTCGAAAGAGGGTGTGAGTCGGGTGATAAAGAACCAACGTAATGCCCAATAGAAGACATACCACCATAACTTAGGATCAGGTGGCTACCCGACTGCCATTAAGAAGTGGAACAAAATGGAAGCGGACCTTCTTGCCAAGGGTATCACACCAGAATCACTCGAGTGGGGAGAGCGTGCAAAGAATTGGTTTTTTGCTCATGGGGGAACACTGGACCAGGAGACAGGGAAGTGCGTTTATGGCGCAAGACTGCAAGAAGCAGCAGAAAGATTGTTTTATGCTCAGAGAGCTACTGCTAGGGGTGCATTCAGGCCCAACAGAGAGAAGGATGAACTGACATACGCCATCGGGACTATTGAACATGGTGGCCAAACTAGAGGCAAAGGAAGTGTCTCGTGGGAGCATGGATTCCCTCAGGACAAACCTTCCTACAGAAGCTGCCAGAGAAAGAAGGAAGAAGAGGCATAGCGGCTCCAGAGGTTGTAGGAAGTGGTGCATGAAGCACAGGAGTGGGAAAAAAACCTTGAAGCGAGAATGCAGGAGGAAATCAGAAGGCAAGTGCAAATAGCAGTGAGTGCAAGCAAGCAGGCATCAGAGCTAGGAATCAACATTAGCCAATCTGTTAAGTTGAAAAGCAGCTGCGCTTCCACGGAGATACCAAATCAAGGGAACACAGGACTGCGCTTCCCTGTGGATGACGTCACTGAACCTTGTACATCGTGTGAGCTACACATTCCGAAGGGGAATTCCACAGTCAAGGTGGCTATCGGTCTTGTTAATCCTATGGATTGAACCAAGACACCAAGGATTCATGGAAATATAATCCAAGAAGGATATGCTACCATCTCGGTAGATAAAGCTGAAAAAGGTTTTAGTGATTTGCCTCTTGACATTCCTAGAGGTGATGGCAAGAAGACTCTCAGAGAAGCAGAGAAGACATTCATTCTATGGCGCAAGCGCTACATCATCATTCCCGGGATGTCGCCTCCACCTCCTCCTGAACTACCTCACCATAGGTGCGGATGAAAACACTACATCATTAATTTATATTGGCTTAAATAATTAACAATCTGCTCATAATAATATGTCATTCCTTTTTTTTGTAGCAGATCCTCCCCCAACCTAAGTCCAATTGTTCAATCGCCAGATCATCATAGTGCTCTGTACGATGACAATGTGTTGGAAGGCGAGGCTGCATCCACACCATCTCCAAGGAGGTCTCCAACGCCGCAGCCGCCACCTCCAAGGAGGTCTCCAACGCCGCTACCACCACCTCCAAGGAGGTCTCCAACGCCTCCCCCACCCCCACCTACCAAGAAGCCAAGTACTAGCAAGAGGCCAGCCCCGCAAACGAAGAACCAGCCCCCACCGGCAAAGAAAGCCACCGTGAAACCAAGGGCTATTCCCAAAATAATATCTAAAGAGAAGGAAGAAGTAACTGATGCATATAAAAAATATATGTCCAGATTCTATGACAAACTTAAAAAGGATCAAGAAGCAAGGAGTAACCTGGAGAAACCGTACTTCTTCGTAGCTCTAGATATTCTAAGAAAAAAGGTGGCTTCTTACCAGCAACAACAGCGGGAATCTCGTAAGCCGTCCAAAGCAACGTTAACAGACTATGACTGCACTCTCACCAAGTCAATTGAGGCGGCACAGAAAAAGAAGCGGGTAGGGAAAGGAGTTGCACAACTCGGACAATAATCGCACCAATCAGTCCCCCCGCTAGTTGTTGGTAATGAATATGGTTCGAATTTAGGATTAATGCATCAGACAAACATACCTCCGGATATCGATTTGGATCACCTTGGTGAATTTATTGAAGAGACTGGTCTCGACCTTTACCATATGTTTGGTGATGGAAACATTGAGAGTACGGTAGAGGTTGATATTTGGAAGAAAAAAATTTGTACTAGGCCAGAGTCCATACAACCCTCAAGCCTTAGGTGATCTGGGGACACAAATGTACCTACTAAATAAGTGGTACATGCAGGCGTCTACCGGTGGATACTTCTGCGGTGGTGTCAGAATTAGAGACGAACATTTGTTCTGTGGCGATGATGTTATGTGTGTTGACTTTGCAGAATTTCATCAACTATGCCACCTGACCTCTCTGGACAAAGTTATCATTAGCTGCTATTGCCTGTAAGTAATAATTCTTTCGATCTATTATTAAACTCATCATAAATTATCCTAACAAGTACTATATATATGCAGATTTACAATGACAGAGTGCAGAAAGAAAGGCTGCAATGAAATTGGTTTTGTTGATCCCCATATAGTATTCAAAGACCCAGTTACTCCAAAGCCTAATTGGAAGTCTGAGTCACAGAGTAACCTCATGAACTTCTTAGTGAACCAACGCCACAAGAAGGATATACTCTTTCCCTACAACTTCAAGTGAGTGTTAATAATGTCAATCATCCTTAATGGCTCATATGTTGATTCTAGTTAATTAATGAGTGTTATGCGTTATATTCTATAAACACATGCAGCAATCATTGGATATTGATGGACATTGATCTGGTGAAAAGTCACTTGATAATCTATGACTCGATGAGAAAACCACAACAAGACTACCAAGATATGATAGATATTATCCAGAGGTAATTTCGGTATCTCTAGCAACTATATATACACACAAACATGATGATTAACTATATCTGTATATCTGATGACATGGCAAATTTTTTATTGGGCAGTGTTTGGAAAACCTTTATTGAGAAGCAACACATGGGAAAATGCAAAGCGCCACTAAATGTAATCCTTTGAAAGTAAGTCCCCTAAATCGCATCATCTTTATTAATTAAACATATAGCTTTCACCGGATCACCAGATTGGATGACAAATCTTTTTCTCATAAAGTGGTGTCTGAGGCAGGAACAGGGGAACAACTACTGTGGTTACTATGTTTGCAAGTTTATCAAGGAGCTCTCCCAAAGAACTCCTACAGAGAGACTCAAAGTAAGTTAAAAATACACTATATATTCATTTAATTATTATTATTGATTGTGTTACTATGTCTTTATATATATATATGTATGTACATATATTAATTTATTTTCCTTTAATTCAAACCTGTAGGCTCGATGGTTGGAGGAAAAGGTCATACGACAAGACCAGATCAAAGCAATTTAAGAGTCTATAGCCGGATTTTTTAATGACCAGGTCATTGATTCCAAGGGCGAGTTCTACTTCGACCCAACACTGCCATGGAAGCCAAGCTAGAGGATGAGAGGAAAATTGTTATATCACAACAACTGTAAAATACACATATGCATGTAAATATATATATGATGCATGCATGCATATATATATATATATATTTCTATGCTTGAATTGTGTCATTTAATACGTTCATTGTGCTTGAACCGAAACATACTAATACGACTTCGAAAACCTATTTTGAAAAGAAAACAAAAAAATGAAAAGAAAAGAAAAAAGAAAAAAATAACCTTTAGTCCCGGTTGGTATTACCAACCGGGACTAAAGGGTGCCGGCCTCGTGGCATGTCAGGAGGCACCTTTAGTCCCGGTTGGTGTTACCCACTAGGATTAAAGGTCCCCCTTGACCCGGGACTAAAGGAACCCCCTTTAGTCCCGGATGCTTGCTCCCGGGTGGGGAACCGGGACTAGAGGGTGTTCCCCACCGGGAGTAAAGGCCGTCTCTGTACTAGTGTCAATCACCAGTCGCCCCTACAAATAGTAACTTTAGGGGCGGCTGGTGATTGAGCCGCCCCTACAAATCAGACCCCATTTGTAGGGGTGGCTCGTATCACCAGCCACCCCTACTGTTCTATTTGTAGGGGCGGCTAGTGTCTGGGCACCCGAGCACGCCATTGTAGGGGCGGCTCCATCACCAGCCGCCCCTACAAAAAATTTGAACCGTTGCTAAAAATCATTTTTTACGTAGTGAAAAAGCCTCAATAACATTCCAATTTCCTTAGTTAGTCCTTCTGCAGTTCTTCCTGATCTCCCCAGCAGAGCCTGTCAACAGCGTAATGTCACCCATCTTGATCATGCCGATCACAAAATCCGCGAAGAACACGCTCTGGCTACTAACATACGATTGCACTAGCGCGTCGATGGTTCCATCATTGAAGAGCTCTTGGTCAGAGTGTAGGAGCCCCTTCTTGCTAACAAGGTTCTTGTAGTAGTCGTTCTCAAAGATGGTAGGGGTCTGAAGGTCCAAATAAGGATGGCAACGGGGATGTACCCGTTGGTTATCGCCGAAACGTTCTCTTCCCCGCTACGGAGAATTCATCCCGTCCCTGTCCCTGTTAACTATCTCGGGTATAGATTCTTGCCCATCCCCGTACCCATCGGGCATCGGTCGGGTAACAGATACCCGTCGGGTACTACATACCCGATAAACAAGGACAATTGGGGTCGTGGCTTTGCAATCGGAGACGTTTCTTCTTCACCCGGGTATAAGTGTCGGAGTCTCAAAGATGCTGAGGAGAAGGAGCGAGGTTGCGAGGAGAACGAGCAAAGGTGGCAGAGTGTCACACCCAATTTTAAGGATAAAATTTAATGCACAATACTCATGTGTGCCCAGGAATCAATCGCACACACAAGTCGACAAATCATATAAGTATCATCACGGTGTCCTTACATCAGATTCATAATATAATATAGTCTTACATCACACAGCGGAAAAATAAAAAGATAATAAAACTCTCGTGGGCTTCATCATAGGGAAGGTCAACTGGTTGACCACAAGTCTAAAAATCCTCCGGGAATTCCTCATACCCGTTGTCATCTGTTACCCATCCGGGATTTTTATCCAAATAAAGAAAATAAACAAGTGTAAGTACATTCCGTACTTAGCAAGCTAACATGGGGTTATGAAGCTCAAAAAGGATTGACTCTGGTTTACTGCAGTTAGCATTTTTAGTAGGTCAAGCTTTTATTCTCAAGTATTATCAAGTTATGCTTAAACTCCCATTTAATCCCATAAGAACATATATCAGTGTAAAGTGTATCATAGATCATCATAGAACATCTTAATAGATCATCATCAAGTATTTAGTTATTCTGTGAGTTTTCCGGGCCGCTCGTAACCGTGAGCACGGCTGTTATAACAGTTTGTTACCCTCTGCAGAGGTGGTGCACATTCACCGCGAGTCGTGATCCCCATATGCCCGGGTTAATTACTCCCATGTCACTACCAAGGTGAGCGGACAGGGTACACTATGAAGCCATTTCATAGGTTTCCCTAACAAGTTAGGGCCGCTAGGTTTCCTTGGCAGGCAGATGTAGGAACCCCCCTTTCCTATGGCACATATCCATCGCGGCTATACTCATAGGAACAGAGGCAGCCCTATACCCAACGTGGCAAGCCCCATTTGCGCCAAAAAGGTAACCTCTAACTAGCTAGGAAAGATCCTATTACTGAGCTAAAGTCAGAGCCATATGACTCTCCCGGTTGCACTGTCAGTCCCAGCTTTTGCCGACAGATAAGTCCTTATGGAGGGCCGGGAGCAACATGAACAAAGGTCATTTGCACTTTCGCCCTATGGAACAGTTGTTATAAATCATGTTACTCACTTTGTTCCATAGTATCATTCATCAACATGTATATCAAGTTCAGTTAGAGCACTAGCAATCTACCCATATGCATTTAACCCATAGGAGACAAGGAACAGGATAAACAATCACTAGGTTGTCCTTACGGGTATCAAAATTAGACACATGCAAATGAGTAATTGATTAAAGTGAAATAGGACATCAAGGAAGGCCCATGCTATACTTGCCTTGGTTCACAAACTCGTGCTGGTCCTGCTGGTCGTCGAAGAGTTCTTGGTCTCCAACGTTTTCCTCACCGTCTGAACGCGACCAACACGGCAACATACAACATTCCAAAAGCATTCATGCAAAGCAACATTCCTATCATTAGAACAGTACACCAACAGTATTGAAATCAAGATAAAATGTTTGTAAACATAATCTACGTCTCGCTACGATCACGTCAACGCGAAGTTCACGAAAAACGGAGCTAAAATGCGAAAGTTATGATTTAAACAGGTTTTCCTATAGCCATATATTTAATTAAATCTAATCATGAAATTAAAAAGTTCCAAACTTGACTAACAGTAGTTCCAACATGTAGCTTATGAAATTACGAAGCTAACGCGATTTGAATGGATCAATTCGGAGCTAAAACGACAATTTTATAAGCGAAACAGTTCAAATGGCATTTCTGTAAATACTAAAAACGTATTTTTGACTTAAACCGTGAAGTTTACACTTTCCAAACGAGATTACGCATTCGGGAAACTACGCCTTGGACTGCGGGTTAGGACTTAGAAAAGTCCAAGGTCTCTTTTACAAAACAGCCACGCGAAAGGGTATCGGCTGATCTCGGCCGTCGGATCAGAAACGAGCGGTTCAGATTAGACTTGGGGAGAGAGAGAGAGGAATTCCGGCCGGCCACAGTGACGCCGGCGGTGAGGCGCCATTGCCAGCGGCGTGAAGGTCTCGGTCACGCGCGGTTAGGGGCTAGGGTTCACCAAATGCGAAACCGAGCGCACCGGGGGACGCGGGGGAGGAAGGGGGTCTCGGCCATGCCGTTACGGCAGCCGGGAATGGCGGCTAGCGCGGTGGCCGCCATGGCCGGTGACCACGGCTCGCGGAGCTCGCGGCCAGGGCTCGAGAAGCCAAGAAACGAGAAACGAAAAGCATGGGAGGAGAGGGGAGAGTACGGAGATGCTCACCACGGCGAAAATCGGAGCGGAGGCGGCTCGGGGACGGTGGTTCGCGCGGAGGCGGACGGCGGAACTCGGAGACTTCGGGGCGGCGGTTGTAGCTTCCTCGCACACGGGTGAATGGAAAAATGGAGCGTGGAGGCAGCAGGGAGGGGCGGAGACGGGCTCGGTGCCGATTTAAAGAGGCTGGGCGCTCGGGAGGACGCTCCCACGACGCGGAGTGGAGCGGCAGTTGCGGCTTCGCGGTTGACTGGCGCGGGGCGAGCGGGAGGTTGGGGGCGGCACCGACGGGTGGGACCGGGGAGTCAGCGGCTAGGCGGGCGCGGGCAGTTGAGGCACGGGGCCAGCTGGTGCGGCGGCTGCGGTTGCCTGGCCCAAGCCGGGCCGGCCCAAGAAGGGGAGAGGGGAGAGCTGGGCTGGGCTGCGGTGCTGGGCCGAGCGGGGAAAAGGGGAGAGGGGGCCAGCGGGCCGATTTCAAGAAAGGAGAGGAAAAAAATGATTCTTTCCTTTTCTATTTCTTCTATTTTCCAAAACCCTTTTTAAATTCAACTTTCAATTCTTTTTGAAATCTTTAACAAAATCCAAACATTCACAGAATGATATGCATCAGCATGTATGCATCAAAAAGTTTCTAAACTTATTTTTAAATTTTAATTCCACAAAATTTATTATTTCCCTATCTTTTAATGCACACACCTTTGCTTAAATAAATCATATTTACTAATTTTAAAAGAATGCAAATTTTAGGATGTTACACAGAGAGACCGAACTGAGGAAGCAAGGGGCACGAGCGCTCATGAGGCAGGCATGCTTGTGCTGCTAGCGGAGATGGTGAGGAAAAATTGAACTAGGGTTCCTAGAACACACAAACTATATATATGATTATTCAGATTTGGGCCAAAATACCTATATTGAGCTTCTTTGGGCCTAATACTCGCATGACAGCTCAAATAGTCGGGTTCCCCAACGGGTAACGGGGACGGGTAAACAGGGAACGTTTCCATACCCGCTATACCCATCAGGGATAGATTCTTGCCTATTTAGATGCCCACGGGTAGATATGATCTCATCCACGTCCCCTAATGGATCAAATACCCGTCGGGTATCAGGTATCGGTGCCCGTTGCCATCTTTAGGTCCAAAGGCGCCAAGTTGTTGTCACCTGTACCTGAGGTGCTAGGACAGTCCGATTTCCTTGTGCTTGCAAAGGCATCGTCGATGTCTTTGGTTTCGTTGTATATATGGTCTCTGAAGTTGGTGCAGCGTGCTTGGCCTATGGTGTGAGCACCTAGTAGCAAAATTAAGAAGCAACAAGTCAAGACAACATATAAGGACGGCATAAATTATATGTTATCTCAAATATTTCAATAGTTAAGGTGTGAGGGAAATGAATGGACGTACACGCAAAAGCATGATATACATGTTTCTTTACTTCTAGAAAGCCATACCGAGAAAAACATGCAGGTACATGTGTGGCATCTCGTTGTCGCCTTTGCAAATTAACTTTATTAGGTCATTTTCATGCCATCCATATCATTTGCTACGGGTTATGTTAGTAACCGACATCTAGTCTTTGGTGATTCACCAATCAGCAGCAAGCTTATGTGAAGAAGACAAGGTTAATAATAACCCAGCTCGATCTCGAGTCAAAACTGAGCTATCAATTTCGTTGGTGTGATTGTGTGTACCAGCTGCATGTATTATATTTATATAACCACTAAAGCTACTTTTTTATTAGCTTTATTATTTGAGAAGTATATATATGTAGTGGTTCTTTTTCTCTCATTCCAAGTACACAGTTGATTTGAGAAGTATATATATGATTTTTTATTAGAAAAAAAAGAAAAAGGTTTGTATACATAACAAATGATAGATTATTACTTATATTTAAACAAACAGACATAATCTCAACAAACTAGTACAACATAATGATTTAACAATTTTGTGTAAAATGGAAGGATTACAATCTTGAAAGAAAGTAGGACGTTATTGAAAATCCTCAACAGATCGATAGAATGATAGGTTGCTAGTGTGCACTGCCTCTTAATTAATCCTTCTGCAGTTCTTCCTGATCTCCCCATTGGAGCCGGTCAATGGCGTGATGTCACCCATCTTGATCATGCCGGTCACAAAGTCCGCAAAGAATGCGCCCTTGCTACTAACATATGATTGGACTTGCGCATCTGTGGATCCACCATTGAAGAGCTCCTGGTCAGAGTGTAGAAGCCCCTTCTTGCAAACAAGGTTCTTGTAGTAGTTGTTCTCAAAGACAGTTGGGGTTTGACAGTCCAGAGGCACCAAATTGTTGTCACCAAAACCTGAGGTCCTAGGGCAAACCGATTGCCTTGATCTTGCGAAGCTGCCGTCGATATTGGTGTCATTGTATATGTGGGCTCTGAAGTTGGTGCAACGTGCTAGGCCAATGGTGTGAGCTCCTAGCAATAGATCGAGGCAAAGCGACACATATATAGAAATATTTAATGACTTATATCTTGGAATGAATTAAACATGAGACAAAGTTACAAATATCTATAGCTGAAACTAGAGATATTTAATGACTTATATCTTGGTATACCACTTAACTTAATCTAGCACATAAACTTAATCTCTGCAAGATATCTATATTGAGCTAGTGATTGAGAAACAGTACTGTGGTATTGCTAAATTCACATTCTTATATGCATATCTCCAAAGTTGAGAGACAAGTTTAATTTCTTGGAGAATTAGCATTGCATTATTTATTTACAGCTAGTAGTTAATTACTAATGTAGCGGGAATTATATAAATACGCACCAGAGAGCGCGACCATGTCCTTCTGGGAGAGGCCTTGCGCGGCGAAGAGCGACGTGAGGTTGGCGAGGCCCGACGTCGGCGGCGGGATGTTGTTGTTGGCGCCGCTGAAGCTCGCCGTCCTCGAGTCCCTCCTCCCAACCTTCACGTCCCAGCTCGGACCACCCAGCTGCATGTGTGCATGCATGCATCCATCAGTTGCAGTTGCAGTTGCAGGTTCATCAGTCTCCTGCATCTTTCTAGCTCTGAAGTGATTCAAAGAATATGCTATACTACAAGGGCCGGCTAGCTAGGCTTACGATGACGACGCTGTCTCTTGCGGCGATGGCGAGGATGTCGGCGCAGGAGACGACGCCGGGGCAGACCTTCTCGACGGCGGACTTGATGGCGTCGATGACCTCGAATCCTCTGGCGGAGCCGTTGTTGGGGTTGGCCATCTTCTCGCCCCTAAAACTGGGCGTGTCATCCAGCAGCAGCGAGGCGTCGCAACCCTACACCATGATCGATCACATTATTATTAAACATATATATACGTATATATATAATCACAAGTTGCTTGATTGTGTTAGTAATTACTAATTAATAATGGCGGAGCGAGCGAGTACTGTTACACTGTATGTACGTACTTGGACGAAGCAGTCGTGGAAGAAGAGACGGAGGATGGAGGCGCCCATGCGCTGCTCCCTGGCGATGGCGGCCTGCAACACCGACCTGACGGCGTCGTACACGCCGGGGCACGAGTGGGAGTAGAAGCTGGTGCACAGCTGCGCCGACGAGGTGCCGGTGCCGGCCAGCAACACAAGGAGCAAGAGGAGAGCGACGCCGCTGCATCTTGCAGCTGATGATGCTGCTGCTGCCATCTCGTACAGGGCTACAAGCTAGTCTATGTGCCTCTGAGTGCAGTGAGGTGTTGCTGGAGCTCTGGAGGTATCTAGCTAGCTGGGGAACATGGACATCAGGACATCCATATTTATAGCAGAAACTCCTGGACTCAGTCTGTTAGTATAAGCTTGAATCTAGGTAGTATATAGCAAGCACTCCATGCATGCATAAAAATACATATATGATTAGGTACATCATGTCATGTACCGGCTTCACCTCACCTACTATGTTGGACTTCGATCGAGTTGAAAAGCCGGCAATCAAGGTTGCTTGCCCAACAGGCAACAGCTAGCTAGCTAGGAATCACTCGCGCCTTTCGCAATTCACACTGCTAGTCTGCTACTGTGTATGCAGACTGTCTTTAATTTAGGAAAGCGTGCAAGCATGGAGCTTTGCTTTTAGTCAATCGGAACGTATGGATTGTATTGTATATATTGTATCCAATCAGCAATGCAACAAAGAGAAACACGGTTTCATAAAAGTTACCCTAGCATCCTACTAGGGGACGGTTTGGCGAAACTACGACTCCTGCCCCGTATTTAATTTATTTCCGCTGAACTGATCATCAACAGTTGCAGATATATGGTTGGAACCATTCAGAGACAGAATTACATATCTGCTCACTTCAGCATTCGGAGGCTCCTTCTGCACACTGTGCTACCATGCATAGTCCATAGTCGGAAGCATTCAGAGGCCAAGGGTCATTCATACCTACTCACATCACCATCATGGAAAATAATTCACACAGACATGCCTGCCTGTGGTAGTGGCTGCCTGGGGAGAGCAATGGTCATACTTGTATTTATGGCGAGAGCTATAGCACTGACAATTTAATAAACTATCACTACTACACAATATCTCTGTAGGGGCCGCTCTAGAGGCTCTGTACGGGTGGTTTGCCCAGCCGCTCCTACCCAAGCATCTCTACAAATTATGTATTTATAGGGGTGGTTCTCAGAGATTTTTTTTAATTTTAACACCTTTTGAAAACTAATTTTAAATCTAACACTCTCTGTTTTTTTAAAACTAACACTTTTGGCCGCGCCTATTGCCATGGCGCGGCCAAATGCCTGTGCCGCGCCATGCATGGTGGCGCGGTAGGGAGCTGACGTGGCGACGACCGGTATCGCTGACCGGTGACGTGGCAGGGCCTGCCGCGCCAAGGAGCATGGTGCGACGGTACCTGGACGGTTTAATCGGAACTTTCCGCGTCGATAGTGGGAGTTACTCTAGGTATTCGTAAAACCAATAGTGGATTTGTTTCTGTCTTTTGTTTAATTTTTTTCACGGTCGAATAAAGAATTTGATAAGCCAATGATTTTTTTCATAATACGGTTAACCACCATGTTAACTAATCGACTACGAAAAATTGGATCGGATTGAAACGAATATTTTTTAAGGGAAAAAACTTATTTTTTGGGCCCATATTGTAGGATCGGTAGCGACGCGACCATGGACCCTGGCGTCGAGATACCTCGGGACTGCCAGTTTCCGAACTAGTTACTACTTAATCTCGCCTACAATGATGTTGCGATGCATTGAAACGAATATGAAGCAAATAAATGAAGTCCGTGCGCAAGTTGGCAAGCTGCCACATAATATTTTCATTGGTTTGACATAAGTTCGACATAACATAACCAACTAAGCCTGCAAGTTTTGGATGCCAATATTACACTACTAAATTTTGACCCTGTTGCACCGGTCAATTTTTGATGTTATAGGTCTAAAATAGATGCAATAGTTCGGTTTCGCATCAACTTCTCGTTTGATGCCAGCCGATGCAAGTGGTCTTGATGCAATAGCCTTTCGCATCGGTTACTTGTGGTTGATGCGAGAAGCAGCTATTGCATCGCCCATCCGTTGTCTCTTGCATCAAAATTAAGAGATGCAATAGCTTATTGCATCCAAATCATGTTGATGCAATACATCTATTGCAACGGCTATTGTTCGATGCAATAGACTATATTGCATCCATATTAGGTTCGATGCTATATAATCTATTGCATCACCATTTTGATTCGATGCAAGAGGTTCTATTGCATCATCATTTTGGTTCGATGCAATAGGAACTATTGCATCGACGTTATGTTCGATGCAATTCGAACTATTGCATCGACATGAGGTTAGATGCAATACAAACTATCACATCGACATGAGCTTGGATGCAATACAAACTATTGCATCGACATGAGATTTGAAGGGCAACCAATTATTGCATCAAATTCATGGCACAGAAATTCATAAAATTACAAAATTCAATGGCACAAAAAGGCACTCATATTAATAACTTGGATCATAAGCATTCAATAGTTTGTACAATGTAAGGAAGTCAAATGCCTTCCTATTTCCAAATAGGTAATTGCAAAGTTGAACCGCATTACAAAACCACTAACTTATGCTACAAATAGGCAATCATAAACAAAAATACATTTCTCTTAGCACAGATCAACATGACATCTTTCTCGTTGCACAATATTTGATTCATTTCAGCTTGCCAAGACTCCCTCAAGGTTGATCTTCCTGAAAAAGTCAAAATGACATGCATTAGTAATATATATAGTTGATCACACAATTGGAATCAAACATAGACAACACATGATAGACAACAATATTTTTGGGTTTAACAAATAGAATGGATACTGAAGCCGAACTATAAACACATAAGGCATGAACTCCTGATTGCTCATGTTAAGTGAACAAATATACATGTATAAGTGAACAAAGTTCATGTTAATAATCTGGACAACAACTTAAAATGACACCTGATTGCTCATACCTTTCCTCCTTTCTTTCTGCATTGTAGCTTTTTATTTGCAGCAGTATTCCTCAGTGTTTGTGATGTAATAAATGTCACTGTCTCATTACTATCTTTATCATTTGGGGAAAGTGATCTGTTGGCGTTGCGAGTGAGGCGACTAGGTTGGATACTCTTCGGTTTGCTCAACAATACACTGTCTGGTACAGTCTGTAAAAACCAGAAGATTTGAAGGAGCAATCACCACTTAGCAATTCTAAGAATCTGTTCAACTGCAGGTGATAATTTTGAAGTATATTACCTGTTGCACATGTTCTGATCCTTGGATGGGAGTCGGAACAACAGCAGGTTCATTATGTGTGGGCAGGGCAGATTCTGTACCAGCCTTCATATTTTAAAAAAAAGATTCACACATTATGTCAGATTAAATGTAGGCATCCATTACATCGCAGTTTGCATTTATCAAAAAATAATACCTGTGCTAAATCTGCACCTTCATTTCCACTAACCATATTTTCTGTAGGCTGAGGGGCTGTTGTGGTTGGTGCAGCATTCTTGCATTGGAGTTATAAGGAGAAACATTAGCAATCAAGCTTTACTAAAATCAATGATGTTGGTAACAATTAAGTAGTATTATTACCAAAGGCGGTGCTTGATTGTGTTGTTTGATTAGTGAAAAAAACTCTTGCCTTAGTTCTTCTCTAATCTTGCTACTTGTACTCTCCAGTTGATGTTGCAGCTGCTGAATTTTTTCCTTGTCACTCTCCCTCTCAGCGGCTTGAACGATAACCTTTTCTTTTAACTTCTCTGCCTCAGCTTGCATCTCACTATTCTTCTGTTGGGCTGCTGCTGCTAATGCAGATGCACGAGCTTGCTCTTCAATTCGTTCATTCATAAGTTGGCTTCGGGTCGGATACTTTGCCAAGTATCCATGTCCAGGACCTTTCCTGCTCCTGCATCCAGTGGTTTCCTTGTAGGTTTCATGAAGAATGTGCCTTTCTTGTTCTTTTGAAATCACAGAAGCTTCCAACTCAATTCTCTCTGCAATTTTGGAGAAGGCGCTTTCCTAAATTTAAGAACACAATTAGTGTTTTCAACTTTAGCAAGTAGCAACAACAGTTCCAGTTCAAGTATAATAAGAATTAGGTAAAATGGATACTTTGGAAATCAAACTGTATCAGTTAGATTCATGTACTGATTACTTCCTCAAAAAATCCAAGTCCATGTTAATCATGCAAATATGATTCCTAGCAAAGCATGTTGAGAGGTAAAAAGCAATGGACAGTTGAACTCTAGCATTTCAGAGATATGTATGACATTGGAGATAAATGAATAAACCATGTTATGAGAACATACATCACTGGACACTCGTTTACCGAGTAGCCCAGCTCTATTCAAATCACTTTAAAGAACATAATTAACTACATAAAGCATCTAACATAAGCAACTTGCTTTCCAGCAAGTTCCCAGAAATCTGGGCATGCAACAGCTGTACAGAAAATAAATCATATCTGGAGATATACAAGTCCAAATGACTTGCAAGAGGACATTCTGGAAATCTTACAAAATTATCGAGATTTCATCTTCATACATCAAAGCATGATTCAGAACTTAAGTACTTCGAAATAGCAGAATTACAGAAACTACTCTGCTGAAACAGAGAGCACCCAAAAACTGGGAGGTAACTTCAAACAGCTGTAACTTTCAAACCACTAGGCCAAATCACCTCAAATTTGAACAGCAGCTAGATATGACAATTATCTTCGACTTTGGTATTCACAAGTTTCCCAGGAAACCAACTTATCAAGGTGAACTTATCTAAGCCCCCAGATCTGTCCAGATGGGACCAACATCTCACTTAAAGAATTAACGATGTTCCAAACTTACATTTGGACCATACCAACCATATCATGGCAACATACATAACTCATGGACACCAGAAAATATGATGGCCATCATAAAATAAAATTATTTGATGCTTTTCTAAATTTAAATAGATACAAGGATGCATAAAAGACCATATACAAGACTTGCATAGAAAATTCTACAAAAATTACAGCAGCTACCATATGCTATCAGGAGACCACAGAAAAAGTTTGGAAGCATTTGGCTCATCCAAACTTGCTATACCAAAAAGAACAGGTGGCACAGCTGAAAATAGCATAAATAAGAAACTAAAGATAGGATTGCCAAACCCAACACAAGGACAAGGAGATGATGACCTTTTATCACCCAATCAGGGCATGTACAACCATCAATATAATAATTATGTTATATATAATTGCAACATCACTAAGTACTAATGAACAAAGTAGCACTTACATATATTTCCTTAATTAGCAGCATCAGAAGACCATCGGCCCTCCTTGGTGCGTGTACTCCTCCAAAATGTCAAACCATCTGGCTCTTCACCAGTCTCCAGGTTTCTCTAAGATGTGAAAATTGAACATTGTTACTGTTTAGGTAAAAAATAAAAGAAGATTAGGTTCCATATCATTACCTGCTCATAACTAACTTGTGAAAAAGGTTTTGATCCTGTAAGATGTATTGTCTGTCGATGCTGCGAATTGCTAGAGTTTGTGGTGCTTATTCGCTAATATAAACACATATATGTTAGTTGCACTACAAAAATACAGACAATAAACACATATATATCAGAGGCTTGGAACCTGGAATTTGTCACTTCCAAAATACAACACCAAGTAGTGCCACTCCACAATGTCCAAATCATCTGGCTTATGTCTCATTCTTTCATGATAACTATTGTATGCCTTGTATGTGGCACTCAATTGAGCTCGCCATCCTTTGTAACGATACTTTGCAATCTTCCATATCCTAGCCTTCTCATCATCATTGTTCTCAATGTTCCACCTAACCTGTAGAAAAGGGATACCAACAAATTGTGAACAAATAAGATATTACAAAGAATTAATTTATCATACGCGGGAGCAAGACTATAACATACCATTATATCTCGTGCTATTTTATCTTTAACAATCCGCTTGACATCTCCCCACTTTTTAACTCCAATAAGTGGAGTCCTTTTTCTTGTAAACCGAACTATTTCATCAACAAACCCAAAAATGGGTGAATTGCTTTTCTGTTACAGGTAGGAAGTAATCACGTACTACAGGTAATGCTCAGAAAGTAAATGGAAAACCAAAAAAAGTGATGATGAGTACTAGGAAGAAAAGAGGAGCATAAGCTACATTTGTATTTGGTGGGCATAAAAATCAGCATTCTTAGGATTAAGGATAAGGAACCTTGACAATTTAGACGAACATTCATATGGTAACATAACCATCGCAGGCATAAGCACTTACCAAACTGACGGAACCAAACCATTATACCAACATTGTTCTATTCCCCAAAGGCATGCATCAGGCAAGGAATAATGGAGAGATAAATAAAAGAAAGGTAATTAACTGCTATCCTATCACTGGTACGTTAAGAAACCATTATACCAGCAGTCCAGCACTGTTTTATTCTGCAAAGGCAGCATCCATCAGGCAATAAAATAATGGAGAGATAACAATGATCTCTTCCCCAACGGCAGAGTGTCTGAGGAACTGAATTACTGAAATTAAAATAAAATGCTTGCCTGCAACGTTGCTGCCTGTTTGGCGTTTGCCTGTGCAGAGTGAAGCTCTGTTACACGGTGCCGGCGGCGTCGCTACTGCAGCTGGCTGGGGGCTGCCTGGTTTGGCCTACACGGGCAGCCGGGGCCGGCTGCCGATTGTGCCCTGCGGCTGCGGCCTCCGGCGTACCATCTGCCCCCGGCCGATTCAGCGATTCGAGAAAACAGGGGGCTGGAGACGCCTCCGCGCCGGCGGCAGGTCCGCCCGTGGCTGCCGCTGCTGGGTGAACAGCGGTGGCCGTCTGGCCGATGCGGTGGTACGATGGCAGGGTACAATGGCCTTTCTTCCCCTTTCCTATCTGGACGGGTCAAAGGGCAAGAGCGAGGAGAACGATGCCGGTGACCATGCGTGGCACAAATCGCGACCGGGCGAAAGGAAGAGGATGAGGAGCCTGCGAGGCGCGCGCGTCGCGGCCGGGGGAGAGGAAGAGCAGGCGGAGCCTGCGAGCCGGCGGTGTGTGGCGTCGGCGCGTGGAGCGGGCGCGGAGGAAGAGGAAGAAGAGGAAACGGATGTGGCGAGGTGGAAGTTTCTGCGTTGACGGCGCCGCAGGATAGGGTCGACGGGGTGGCCTCTGGACGTGGGCGTGGAGGGCATCCGATTGGCAGGGCTGGGATCGGACGGCTGGGATAGGTTTTGGCTTTTGGGTGGTACTAGCCGATGGCGGGATTTTTTCACTGAAAATGCGCGGACAGTTGGGTTTCGGCGTTTTGGCCTTTGTTTTGGCGGCTGTGCTTCCAAACGCAAAGTATAGTTCAAATAAATCTGTAGATATACATTTAAATTTTTTTTAAAATATTTTTTGTGCCAAATAATTAAATTTAAATAGTTTTCTTAATCAAACATACCAAATTAAGATTTTATTAAATTGTCATATAAAAAACGTAAAGTTGACTATAATCACCTTCAATCTTAGAAAATTAATGGGAATTGACTATAATCATGTGCTTATGAAATAAAGCAACATGTTATCTCAATTTAATTTTTTATCCAATTTGTTTAGTATTCTTATACGTATATTTTTGGTTTTGGTGAATAGCATATGAAAAATTCTTTACAAATTGCACAACACTATAGTAAAGTAGTTAGTACAAAATGAGAACCTAATAGCCATTACTTTGCCTAGCCTAATTCACCCAATGCATGCCTCCTACACAAGTCTACTAGCAAGCCTTGAACAATTACTAGAGCACTCAATCAAACAAAGAGGCTAACATATTACTCTAGTCTAGCTAAACTAGTGAAGCAACTAAACTAGCTATTTCTACCAACTACACCCGTAGAAGAAAATAACAAGGATGTAAAAGCACAAGCAAATAACAAAGATAAAAGATCATTAGTATCTCACAACCTTGATCGGAGCCCCGGCACAATCACCATGTAGTGCTCGACAATCTCAATCAACTCCAAGGCGGCTAGATGACAACAATCATGCCAAAGAGTAACAAGAAAAAAACAAAGCCATCACTCTCAACTAGTGCCACAAGATGCAAATCAACTATACAGCACTCTCAATCTCACCCAATGTGATATTTGATGAGTAATGTGAGTGTAGTGGACACCATGTTGAAATGCCCACCTAGAATGAACTTATAGCTTTCTGATTGAAACAGATAATTACTCATAAATAAAAATGAACTTTTCAATTCTTATGTTCCATATTTCTATTCATTCTGTCACATGTAAGAACAGGTCTGCCGAACAGGCTGTATATCGCGTAGGTTTGTACTATCTTTTTACGTATTCTATTTTAGGTTATTAGTTCAGCTATTCGTTTTGTATTCGGATTCGTATCGGACGAAGTGAGGATGCCTGGGATTGTGATATCCGAAAGCGAATTCAAAATTAGTTTATTTGTTTTGTATTTAGATTTATACCTACACTACTAGAAATCCTTTCATCTATGACGATTTCGGAATGACGATAATAGTTTTGGTCATGGAATAAGGTTCATTAGTGACGAAATTACGTAGATGGTCATAGATGATTGGTTTGGCCGTCAACCCCTTTGTTTAACTGTGACGAATTTGAAAGAATCATCATACAAGTGTTCTGTGATTCGTCATAGAAGTGAAAGAGAATAGTTTCACCGTTCAGGTCCCACCTGTCAGATAATTATTTCGTCATAAAAGTAGAATTTATAAAAAAAATTGGTGGTGCCTTAGAATCGAACCCACCACCTCTTCTCTCAGAGCCAAGTTGGCTTACCATCAGAACAAGACTTCGGTCATGTTTAGAGATTGGAAGTTTTTTTCTTATTCGATTATTGAATCAATCATAAACCCAACCCAACCGAACCCAATCCAATCCAATCCACCCAGATCTAAATCGAATCGGGCAGGGGGCGGGAGGAGGTGCTCCGGCGGCGGGTAGCTGCTGCGGCGCGGTGCGCTTCTCCGGCGGCGGGTAGCTGCTGCGGAACGGCGCGCTTCTCCGGCGAGCAGCTCTGGCGGCGGGTAGCTGCTGCGGCGCAGCGCGCTTCTCCGGCGGGCAGCTCCGGCTGCGGGTAGCTGCTGCGGCTTCTCTGCTCCGGCGGCGGGCAGCTCTGGTGGCGGGCAGCTCCGGCGGCGGGCTTCTAACGGTGGGCAGCTGCTGCAGCGCGCTTCTCCGATGGGCAGCTTCGGCGGCGGGCAGCTGCTGCGGCTTCTCTGCTCCGGCGGCGTGCTTCTCCGGCGGGAAGCTCCGGCGGCGGGCAGCTGCTGCGGCTTCTCTGCTCCGTGTTCAACCTGCTGCTACTTCAGCTACTTAGAGGTACTGTCATCTTTCATTGCCTGCAATTCATAGCATTTCATAGCTGTTTAGACATGGCTTATTAGAGGTAATTGTTGTTACATTGATTAGATGGACAGGACATGGATTCGTGCTACTCGGTTCAGTGATAAGTTCACAGACGGCGTTGATCAATTTATGTCATATGTTCGGGATAGATTCAATGCAGATGATGTTATACTTTGCCCCTGTCGCCATTGTCTGAATCAGTCTTCGCTGAGTCAGAAAGATGTGCATAACCATGTGTACCTCTATGGATGGTCAGCTACATATACTCGGTGGGTACACCATGGAGAAGCTTTTGATGCTGAGATTATTGAAATTGCAGAGGATGCAGATGAGCCTGATCATCTAGGTGATGTGGTCAATGAGGATGAGGCTGACAATGAAGATGATCTGGGTACTGTAGAGATGCTTGTAGACTTGTACACAACTGTAGAAGATGGAGAACAGCCTATGTTTGTGAAAGTTCTTGAAGATGCAAAACGTGCTCTTTGCCCAGGTTCTGTTCATTCTAGGTTCTCTTTTCTAGTTAGATTGCTACACATCACGTCCTTCTACAGGATTAGCAACACAGCAATCAGTGTTATATTGAAGTTATTGGCAATGTCATTCCCTAATAGTTGTCTTCCAGATTCATATGACAAAGCAAAGACATATCTCAAAGAATTGGGCCTTGGATATGAGTTAATCCATGTCTGTGACAACAATTGTGTGTTGTTTCGGAAGAATCTTGCCAAAGCGGACATTTGCCCAAAATGCAAGGAATCTAGGTGGGTAGATGCTGATGGTGCCAAATGGGTTCCAAAAAAGGTTTTGAGATACTTTCCTCTTATACCTAGGCTAAAGAGGATGTTTGCAAACAAAGCAACATCTGAGGAGACCCGGTGGCACAAGGAGAAGAGGGTGGCTGTGGAAAATGAAATGACCCATCCAGCCGATGGTGAAGCCTGGAAAGACTTTGATGATATGTATCCTAGCTTCGCTGAAGATGCAAGAAACCTAAGGCTTAGTTTAGCTACAGATGGCTTCAATCCATTCGGGAACATGAACACAAGTTATAGCATGTGGCCTGTACTTGTAAAGGTGTACAATCTACCTCCATGGTCATGCACTGATGCATCCAACTGCATCATGGCATTACTCATCCCAGGACCAGTCTCCAGGCAAGGACTTTGACGTATTCTTAGAACCTCTCATTGAGGATTTGTTAAAACTCTGGGAAGGTGTCAGGACTTATGATGCATTAACTGGTTTGAAGTTTGACCTTCGTGCTGCAGTACTATGGTGCATACATGATTATCCAGCTTTGGGTGTATTGTCAGGGTGAATTACTAAAGGTTACTATGCATGTATTTATTGCAATAGAGATCCATTGTCAAGGAGTCTTAGGAAAAAGATATGCTACATTGGACACCGTCGCTACCTCCCAAAAACTCACAAATGGAGAAGAAGCTTGGCCTTTGATGGACACCGAGAAAACCGGATAGAGCCAGCAAAGTTGACTGTGGATGAAACTTTGGAGGCTCTAGAGAAGGTAAAAGATGTTAGTCCTGGTAAGCCTGAGGGTAGCAAGAAAAGGAAGCGTGGACAGAAGGATCAGGAGCCAAAATTGTTCAGTCGAAAGTCGGCCCTATGGAAACTACCTTATTGGAAACACTTGAAGCTGCCACATAATCTTGATGTGATGCATATAGAGAAGAATATATGTGATGCCCTTCTCGGCATAATTCTCCGTCTTGATGGCAAGAATAAGGATACAGTTAATGCGAGACTTGATTTGCAGGATATGGGCATACGACCTGAGTTGCATTTAGAACAAGAAGATGGTGATTCAGTTTCAATGCCAGCAGCATGGTATGCCATGGAGAAAGAAGAAAGGACTGCATTTTGTGGATTTATGAAAAGTATTCGGTTTCCATATGGGTATGCTTCCAACCTGACAAGATGCATTAGTGCAGATGGTTCGAAGGTGCAGGGCCTCAAAACCCATGATTGCCACATCCTACTCCAAAGAATTTTACCAACCGGTCTCCGGGGATTAGTGCACAAGGACATATATGAAGCAGTTGCTGAGTTGGGTAAATTTTTCTAGGAGCTTTGCAGTAGGAAACTAAAGGTTGATGTTGTGAAACGTCTAAAAGCAGAAATCCCTGTGATACTGTGCAAGCTTGAAAAAATATTTCCTCCTGCTTTTTTTGATGTGATGGTCCACTTGGCTGTCCACCTTCCTGATGAAGCACTGTTAAGAGGCCCTGTCCAATATGGATGGATGTACCCGATCGAACGCCAATTGGGCACTTTGAAGGGGTACGTGAGGAATAGAGCTAGACCTGAAGGATCCATCGCTGAGGCGTACATAGCTAATGAGGCATTGACCTTTTGTTCAAGGTACATGGAAGATGTTGTCACTAGATTTAATCGTGATGATGACAAATGGGATCCACCAAATGGTGACCTCTCTATCTTCCAGCATGGTGTTAAACTCTTGGGAGCCAACAGGGAAACATATCTTGAAAACAAAGAATTTGACAAGCTTTGTTGGTATGTGCTAAACAACTGTGATGAGGTGGAGCCATATTTGAGGTGAGTGTTTTTTCTAAATTTTGTGTGCTACTAAAAACTATGCTAAACCTGCATGACCAATACTCATATTGTGAACTGTCTGTGCAGCAAGTTTAGAGAAGAGTTAGAGAAAGAGGGTGGCCATGATATTGAGAGTAGGTTAGAAAAGGAATTTCCTGCTTGGTTTAGGAGTCATGTAAGTGGTTCCATAATTTATGCAATATATCATGTTGTCTTCTTAATCTGAGTTCCACATTTTTCACTTAATCTGTTGTCTTTTTAGATCAAGATGCTGTGGAAGGATAATCGTGAAGAGGTCAGTGAAGGGCTTTATGCAATATCATGTCGACCTGACCTTAGGGTCAGATTATGGTCATCATGTAGTGTGAATGGTGTTCGATACAACACTATTGACCGTGAAAGACAAAGGCAGACACAAAACAGTGGTGTGCTGGCAGAAGGAACACACAATGGAGTGTCGACTGAATTTTATGGTCAGCTCAAGGAGATAGTTCAGTTGAGCTACAACTCCAATTTACAAATGATTCGAACTGTGGTACTTTTTCGGTGTGAGTGGTTCAGTCAAGATGGCAAAGCTAGAAACATTAGAGATGATGGCCATTTTAGATCCATCAATATAGAGAGGTTTTGGTACAAGTCAGACCCATTTATATTAGCAAGTCAATCAACAAAGGTCTTCTATGTGCAGGACACACAATTTGGCGACAATTGGCGTGTTGTCCAAAAATTTGAGCATAGGAGCATGTATGATGTCAATGAAACAGAAGTCAGCACTGTTCACCAAGATGAAACTGGGTCTGATAATGAGCTTGAGGTGCAAGATGATCAAGATGATGGCACCGATGAACCTACACCAGTGCAGCGACGTGTAGATGGACAGAAATCTTCTGTTGTTGGTAACTTACAAGCTCTTATCAATAGAAGAGAAGAAGACATGGCTGAGAACAGTGATGAGGATGATGACTATGTAGATGACACCATCTTAGAGTATTGTAGTGACAATGATAGGGATCCCATAGAATGTAATGATGATGATTAGCTGTCATTTTTTAGATGTTGATTAGCTGCCATTTTTGGAGCACAAATATTGTAACAAATTCTGTCATTTTTGGGATGTATACTTCTGGGATGTTGATGGAGCACAAATATTTGAACAGTGGCTCTTTTTTTGGGATTGTAACAAATTCTGTCATTTCTGGGATATGTTGATTAGCTGTCATTTTTGGGATGTTGTTGTCTCTAGATTCTAGCAAAATCTGTCTATACAACAAATTCACTCATACAGTTAAGTTAACTCAAACAATTTTTCATTCATACATTCATACATTAACTCATTCAATAACTGTGACAATTCAGACATCAACATACATTTAGTAACTCATACATTCAGTTAACTGATACATTCAGTTAACTCATACATTCAGTTAACTCATACATTCAGTTAACTCATACATTCAGTTAACATTCAGACATTGCCAATTCAGACATTCATAGTAGGTAGTTGTAGCTTCATGGGCTGAGCACCTTTACTAAACATTGCCACCATTAGTGCCAAAAAAACAGCAAGAAAGATCAGTGAACCACAACATACTGCCTTCAACTTCTTCTATGGCTTGGCAAGTGCCTTGGCCTCAAGCTCCTTGACAAGTGCCGTGGCCTCCTCCTTTTCCTTCACCAGTTTGGCCATCTCCAAATGTGCTTCATCTAGCAGAAAACTGAGTTCGTTCTTCTCCAGCTCTAGAGTTTCATTCTTGCTACGCAAGACCCTAACTGCATCTCGCAAATCAACAAGAATTTTGACCTGATGCTCTATTGGCTTGGGATCAAACCACTCCCAAAAAGGGCATCCACCAGCCTAGCACCCACAGACATTCAGATTGTCAGGTAGACTATTACCTAGATTGAAATCAACACATCACAATGCAAATTGAACTCACCTTGTATTTGGGGCATGCATTGTACCTCCTTCCAGGATTTGCATTGCTCCATGAGATCCACCTGGAGTCTTCTGACCACAGTAGCACTCCAGAGCCGGTGTGTAGGAGTAGGGGGGGTGGCGGTATGGAATTGGAGAGGAGTACGGGGACCGCGCCCTGGACTGCTCCATGGAGCTCCATGACGAGCTTGAGCCAGCAGAGGTTGCCATTGAGGTGTAACCCTAATCGGCTGGCAGCGGCGGCGGCGGTTGGTAGTGCGAGCGGTGGCGGCACCTGGTAGCGGTCCCGGCGGCGAGGCGTCGAAGGAACTTCGGCTGTGGCGATTTGGGGAATTCGGGGATTTGGGGACGGATTGGGGGGTATCAGACCGTTGGGGTAAGAGGCTGTCAGGGTTGGCCCACTGGAGTGAGCCTTCCATATGGCTGGACTCGGTTCACCATGGGATGAGGCTGACTGGTGGGTCCATTATGGTCAAACAGTGGTCAAATCAATGATTCAAGCTCATTTTGAATCGAATTTGAACTGGATTTTCAATGTACTGTTCAAGACCTTCATCAATGTACACTAATTGTCCAACTCGCACTCTAATGGTCATTGTATGGTCCATGTTAAGTGTATAAGTACACCAAGCATGTATAGCTATATGATCTCACACATCATATACCTATGTGTATTGATATAACCAGGCATGTGTATGATCTTTTCAACTCAAGTGCATAATTATATGTGTTGATATAAGCAAGCATGTAGACCTTACCTTATCAAGTGCTTAGTTATATGTGAAGTGCATATTATAGCATATATGTGTGTATGTATGTTATATAGTAACAAAGCACACCTTGCATGTATATGATCTTATGAAGTGCTAATCAAGTCATTCTCATATGCTCACATAGTATGTCATCTTATGAAGTGCTAATCAACTTACTAAATGTTTAAATTCATTGAAGCACACACATTATAGTTAAGTAGAATGTATGTTACATGTGTATATATATACAAAAAAGGGATCATGTATGTCTCCCTATAATTTGAGACCTAAAATATTATCATACTGAAAATTTTATAGAAAATGAGACCCATCCCTTTATGATAGAGATAGATTTTTGTTGTATTATTTGTTTTCTTGTATTATTAGTAAAAAAGAAGCGTCCTTCTTTTCTTTGGTTAAGCGAAAACGATCTCGATCTGTGATTCTTTAAATATCTAGAATGATCCATTTCGGTAAGGTTAAGGTAAGAACTGTTCGTTGGTTAGAATGGATTCTAAAAAAATCGTACTTTTCTTATTTTTTATTTTGAGTTCTTTCTTTCTTGATATTATAAATACTAAAAAAACAAAACATTGGAATCATGTCCTTCATATATCAAAATAGGTTACAAATACTAAAAACAACATTGTAAAGCATTATAATAACATGGTAATATCATTATATACAAACTTACTTTTTATCCCAATCATGTAGAAATTGTTGTCACATTTTTTTGAAGCAAATATCAATTTACAATTCAATAAAATAAACAGACATAAAAGAAAAAACCATTTAATTTTATTCTAAAAAAAAGAAAAATGCTTTCCAGCTCCCGCCTAGGGGTTCTGGCGTTTGTGCGCTTATCCCTGCCCAATTTTGGTGCCTCCGAAAACCCCCTACTGCCCTCCTCCGGCATCCGCTCCATTGAAAGTACACAGGGACAACATAGTAATTTCACCGAGGACTATATATTGGTCAATCCCCTCCCGCATCTCTTCTGGCCTCATTTCGTTTCACTCCGCCGCCGCCGCCCTAGATCCACTCCGCCGTCCTCTCATATAGCCACTTCGCCGCCCAGATCCACTCCGCCACCCAGACCCACTCCGCCGCCCTCTCATATAGCCACTCCGCCCCCCAGATCCACTCCGCCGCAACATAGACGGAGACGGAGGAGCCATGACCTACGATGTCCACCCCACCAGAGATGGAGAAGTAGGACGTTGGCCACTTCATCGAGCCGCACCTCGACGTCGGCCACTTCATCGAGCCACGCAACGACGATGCCTAAACGGGCCACAAAAGTGCTCTGCCCCCCGAGCCCAGGTTCCTCTCCGCTGTGCTCCTCATTTTAGGGTTTTGTTCTTTGTATTTGGTTCCCTTGTGTAGCGCCGTCTTCTAGTTGTAGGGCAATTTCACTAGATAGGGTTTAGGGTTTAGGGTTTAGCAATCAATTCCACTAAAATTTGTTTACAAATAGGGTACTATGAACGGCTTCGGGACTTGCAAGTCGCGGAGAACCTCAAGAAGATGGAATCCTTGCGTCTTCGTACCTTGGCTTCGGGACTTGTTAGTTCTCAGAATCCGAACAAGCAAAAACACAACAATGTAACTGATGAGCGGTCAGATTCATCCGAATATCTTCCTAGAGCTGAAGAGGGCCAGGAAGAAGATGATGATTTTGATAATACTAGCGTAGAAAAGGTCTCTTCTCAATCTTGGTTGGGGGTTCTAGCATCACGCTGTCCGATATATATTATAATAACATATTTTCCATTATGTGTTAGGAAATTGACAACAAGAACAAGCAGACCAGGCAGGGTCGACCAAAGAAGAACACCAGGATGCCTCCAGGTGGAATGAAAAGGGTTAGGGCAACTAGACAGGGCGATTCAGTTCCTGGAGTTGCCACAAGGTCTGGGAAAAAGTACAGCACCACCTTCCCAGAGTCTGAGAACACTGACACAGACCCTATGAAGCAAGTTGAAGAACAAGATCCTATTCTGGACTGGTCTGTTTTTGATGAGCAAACGAATGCAGATGAACATGCTGTCTCTGAGCAAACCAATGCAGATGTCTCTGAACAGTTAGAGACTGTTCCTGAAGGCAAGTAACAGATCATGCATTCTCATGTTCTTTGATTTAACGATGGACTAGTCTAACACTCTCAGCGGATACTTTGTAGGTCGACAACGTGCTCCAAGGCGACCAAGACCACCAACAAAGGGCAAATTGCTAGACAACATGACAAAGGCGATGGGAAGAAGGTTGCCAATTGAAATTGCTCCAGGGAAGAAAAGGCCTGAGAAGCCATTACAAGCTGCTAAGCTAGCTTCAGAGGCTGGACTTGTCATTAGGTCCAGCATGCCTGTCCTAACTCACTGGAAAGAATACAAGAAGGATGAAGACAACTATATGAAAGAATTTGTTGGCCACTTATGTGTAAGTAAATACCTTCAATATCTATTTGGTACTTTCCATAAGTCATTGTATCAAATGCTAATAGCTAAATCTCATGACTTATTGACTTCCACAGAATAGGTTGGCAGTTGATGAAAATGATGACCCAACAAAGCAAGCCTGCACCAATCTACTCCAATCTAGGGTACGACAGACTAGATATTTATTGAAGAAGAAGTACTTCATCGGTGTCCCAGCTGATCAAATCAGAACAACTTCCCCTATTCCAACTATAACTGATGAACAGTGGCTGGCCCTTGTGGCAAAGTGGTCTAGTCCAAAAGGGAGGGTATGATGTGCCATAAGACAACAACTTCTCTGTTTTGTCTACTTTATCTGCAACTTACTTGTTTTCATTTCAGGAAGTAGCTGAGAAGAACAAGACCAACTGTACTAAGGTCAAACACCATCAGTCGACGGGATCTCACAGCTACATCTCGCACTTGTACACATATGTAAGTGCTAAAAATCTAGTACAATACGTTTTCTATTTGTGTGTAGATACAGAAGCTAATTTTTCTGCATTTCTTTCTCAAACTACATACAGATGGAGAAAAACAAGGATCATGATGTCAATGCCGTGGAGATGTTCAAGGAATGCCATACCAGTAAGAAGAATGGTATGACAGATCAAGTCAAAGAGACACTTGTAAGTCCCTACACCTCATTGATGGATGGGTTGTGTACATATGTCAGTTTATATTCAGAATTGGTTGCTGGGTGCGATTATCATATGCCACAATTTGTATGATGTGTCTGGATGGTCCTATCTTTACTTGTGAAATTGCTTGAAGGGACTAAAATTGATTGCTGGCTGGGATTAAAATACATAGAAAAAATGGTCATACATGCTTACACCTATATATCCAGTTATATGCTTGCTGAAATGGAAAGTGCTTGCATACACATATATGCAGCTATATATGTAGTTTATATTCTCATATGTAACATGGTTGTGTACACATACATTCTTGTAACATGGATTATCTGATGTTCTCTAATGATTGTCTTATCTTGTAACATGGATTATCTGATGTTTTCCATTTCTTTTCTTGAAACATGGTTTCTGTATAAGTAACTTATCAAATTTGCATCTCTCTGATGTAGAGTGCCATGGAAAATATGTTGGCCCAACCTGCTGAAGGTTTAGAGACACCAAGATCCAGTACTGAAATTGTTTCCAAGGTCCTCTCACAAACCAGTGCTGCTTCTACATTCTTGAAGAATGCTGGTCTTCAAACACCAGGGTCAAAATCTGCTGGATCAGTTGCAAGAGAAGCACAACTTCACGAACAGCTACAGGCAGAGAAGACACGGGCTGATCTACTTCAACAAGAACTGGACACCTTGAAGAAGAAAGGTGAAGAAACAGAAGATGCATTGGCCAAGACCCAAGAAGTAGTGCTCAGGACCCAGCAGGAGATGGAGGAGTTCAAGAAGAAACAAGAAGCTAATGATCTACTACTTCAGCGCATCTTGAACATCAACGCAGGTAACAGAGCTACTTAGCTTGTTCCTGCGCTTGCTAGGTACCTCTGTAGTTGCCTGTAGTTCCCTGGTGCTGAGCAGGTTGGTTATGTCACTTGTGAACGAATTTGTGTGTGAAGTGGTGGTTCCAATGATGTGTGTGAACTTGTGGTTCCCCTGTGTTTGGGAACTTTGGTTGTATGAACAATAAGTCTGACTGTGATGTATGAACCTGTGTTCTATGTTTGCTGAGGCTGGCCATGTATGGTACCTATGCATTATTTCAAATTCATCAAATGCCTATGCAAATTTCTATGACGAAAAAAAACGTCATTATGTCACGTGCTGCCACTTCAGCGCCCATGTGCTGCCACGTCAACGCCCACAGAACGCCTACTAGCCCAACACATGTCAACCTACGAGCCCAACACGTGTCAACCTACGAGCCCAACACGTTTCAATCAAAGAGCCCAAAACGTGTCAATCTACCAGCCCTACACATGTCAACCTTGTGACCATACACGTGTACGCTGCAAGCCGGCTGAAACAGTTCAGTGACGGGGAAAAATCGTCATGGATGTAACGATATCTATGACAAAATACACAAAATCGTCAAGGTGCAACAGCTATGACGCTACAAAGATGACGAAGACGATTTCGTCATAGCATCGTCACAAATATATGTCCATGACGTTTTTGGCCTTTACTATGACAAAAGTGGATTGTCTTGGATGTGGACTTTTTTAGTAGTGCTAGCCTTCAAATCTCGTAAGTGACCTAGGCTCGTATGACGTGCACTTATAATAGTTAGAACAACATTTGTAGTGATGATATGAAATCTAATTTCTTTATGTATTACATTCTGTTGCAAACCCAAAATGACATATTTACTGGTTAGATATAAAAAAATACTTTACAAAAAAAATTGACGGCCAATAGCCTGTTCGTTTGGCTGTGGCTTGTCGTAAACGATCATAAATTTACAGCCGAAACAGTATTTTTCTCTCACACAAACCAGCAGTACTTCTTCACAAACCAGCAACTAAACGAACTAGCCAACCGAACAGGCTGCAAGTTTATCGCCAATGTGAAATCCAAAAAATCAAATCTGGCACCACCAGGTGTTTGGTTTCTATAGGGTCTCCTAAAATTCCTGTCACATCGAATGTTTAGACACATGCATGGAGTATTAAATATAGACTAATTATGAAACTAATTATACAACTTGCGACTAATTTGCGAGACGAATCTTTTAAGCCTAATTAGTTCATGATTTGACAACGTGGTGCTACAGTAAACATATGCTAATGACAGTTTAATTAGACTTAAAAAATCGTCTCGCAAATTAGTCTCCATCTATATAATTAGTTTTATAATTAATCTATATTTAATGTTTTTTATTAATATCTAAACATTCAATGTGACATGAATTTTAGAAGGAGAACCAAACAACCCCAAGTCAAGTCCGCACTCCGCAGTTCCGAAGCCCCTCAGTCCCTCGTTCCTCGTCCCTCTCGTCTCCTTGCCCCTCTCCCGAGGCTCGCCTGCTCCTTCTGCCCGCCGTCATGGCACCGAAGCGCTCGGGGTCAAGCATCTGAGTCATCTGACGTGGAGCCGAACGTGGTCACCACCCCCGTCTTCTCCCATTTCCTTCCAAGATGGCTCCACGCAACCCTAACCCTAGGACTGCTGCTGCTGCGCTCGCCTCGGCGGCGGACGACCACATCGCGACTCGGAAGGCATGGTCGCGGCATCCCTATCGCGCAAGCCCCGCTCCCCGGACGTTGCCTCAGAATCCGACGACGCGGATGCCGGCGCTGATGCCGCCCCTGCCGGCGGAGATGACCGCTGGTTTGCCTCCTGTTTGATTGGTTAGGTTCCTACGGCACTAGTATTTCACTTCCTTTAGCACTAGTTCAATTTTTGTAGAAATGGTTCCTATTCAGTTTCATTTGTGCAGTCTGAAAGCTACCAAAATATGTTTAATGTAGAGCTATATAGAAGTGTTATTTAAACTTCTTTTGTTCTGTTGGATGTTTTGGCAGATGCTCTTTGACGTTTTCACATACTGGGCTATGTGCATTCTCTTTTGTAGGTGCAGAATTCTGGGGACTCAAAATCAAGGAACATTCCCAGGCTTGACAAGGATATTAATGTAATTCTTTCTTTGGTAATATTTATGGCTGTCAGAGTCAGTACAACAGTTGTTGGTAATTCGGAATTCGCACATTTGATCTCTTTTTTGAACATCTTTGATTTGCCGTTAAGCAGCATCCTGATCTGAGCTCTGTAGAATGCAGCTCTAGTTCTTTACAACTGTTTGAACTCTGCCACTGAGCAAGCGAATCTATCTAAAAGTTGCTCTTGTATTAGTGTTATTCCACATGCCAATTACTTTCAGCCAGGTAGTCATGCATCAATTCCCTATCACCCAGTGATATTATTTCTTAATTTCCAATTCATTTATAAACAAGGCCAATTAGTTTTGGGAATTTGCATATTGGTTAGACTAAAAACACCTAGCTGCTGTACTACAGCTATGAAGTTATTAAGAATGCATCCATTTGTTCTTGATGAAATGTTTTCTCATTTAGGCAGTACTTTAGTCTTCTAATGTGAACAATATGCTACACGGACACTGGATTTAAATATAGTGCTTTCTTGGCAGGTGCTTTGTTCCAAGAATCCGTTTGCTCAGACATTGCATTTTAACTACCATTATTTTAAGACGTGGACAGAGAGGAAGCTTATTATATGCTAGCAAATATAGAAATATTATGATTTAATTAACCCCATGCATACTAAGAAGATCTTTTCAGTATACATGCCTCCCTCATGTCTGCTGAATAGATCAGATGTTCGTACACTTTGCTTGTAGTGAATACAGACATGATCATCTCTATTACGGTCAATTTGCATGGTAGCCCAAGTTATAAAAATGATAATCTCCATTACAGTAATTTGGCATCAACGAGGTAACCAAGTGATAAACATGATTAATCTCTATTAGTTACGTTTGGTAGCCGTCTTTGTTATTTGGTAACCTGAGTTAGCAAAATGCATTTATCTTACATTATTACCCTAAAGTTGTGTGGTTTCACCCCAACCTGCTGCTGCTTCTTAATCATGCCATAATAGCCGTCAAGGTAATCTGTTTTTCCTTGTTTTTATTTTTTTTATTATGCACCTAGGGCTGCTATAAAATGGATACTGAGAAGTCAAACTATGTGCTGGGTTTGGGAAACACATGTTGAATTATTGACTATCTCAAGTTTCCTGGTGCAACAACCAACTCAGGGTAGCTCTTTGCTACACAAGGTTGTGCTTGGCATGTTAGTCTTTTTCATTCTCCGAGGTACTGGCAATAGTAGAAACCTTAAGCAATTTTTGTATGCTAAAATGAAAATTATCTCTAGTAAGAGATGGAAAATGCATTGCACCTGTCACTCAGGGTGTCTATCTCTAAGTTCCTATAGTACAAACTCCAAATGAGCTTTGCTATTGTGAAAATTGATTTGGGTTTTCAAATGCTAATACTTTATTAACATATTAGAAGGTTAATCAATTGTGAATGACAGGTATGGGATAGAACTAGTGTGAGTTAGCTCAAAAATAGATAGTAGATATCTATTTTTAGAATCTTACAATTTCTCTCTTTAATTTGCTCTGTTTGCAGTATGCAACTCATATCTCCTTTGTATGCTAATGCAATGTTCTTATAAATGCAGGAATCTAGTAGTGACTCCGGCTTACTAGGAATTCCTACTGCTCTCATATTATATAATGTGCATGGTCAAATCAAGCAACTCTACAATGACAAACAAACTATGCCCAAGGCCAACACAAGATAGATTATAGAATACTTTTGTTGTAAAAGTAGTTAAGAACAGTATTTTTTTTTTGGAGATTCAATTAAAATTCTTCTGTGCTATATACATCGGCATTCACATTTTAAATGATGAATTGATTTCATATCAGTGCAGCAATTTCTATTTTGGTAATTCTTTTGCAACAACAAAAGCGATAGGCGTTGTTAAAAATCTTCCCTTTATTCACAACCACCAATATTTTGTTGCGATATAATATCTTGCCACGAAACAATTTGCGTGGCAATACAACTTAATGCAATCATGCATTATGTGGCAATTACGGATATAGCCACAAAACGGTTTCCGTTGCAGAAGATCTTATTGCAATGGAACATAGTACGTGGCAATTAGTTATATTGTCATGCAACAATTGCATTGCAATATTTGCTCGATCTTGCAATAGCTAGTATTGTTATAAAAGTCAAATTTGTGTGTCTTTTCCTGGGCCCTCCGATATGTTTTAGCCTCTTGCAAAATAAAACTTTCGATGTAATAGTGATAATTTACTGAATCAAAACAATCCTGAACCGATGCAATAAAAATCACATATTGCATCAGAGTTTAGTACTATCAATCTGTTGCAATAGTACTTCCTAATTGTACCCATATTCTCAACCGGTGCAATACCACCCACATATTGCATAAAAAATCAATGCTAACGCAACAAAAATTGTCCGATGCAATAATTTCTACCTATTGCATCTTGGGTACGAAATCGGTGCAATAGGCCATACCTACTGCATCGACATGAATTACTATCACATCAAATTCATTCCCGATGCAATAATACCCACCTATTGCATCAGACTTTGAAAATTGATGCAATAGCAGCCACCTATTGCATCAAATTTGTGTTTGATGCAAGGCGAAGTGATGCGATAGGGTCAAAAATTAGTAGTGTTAGTTCGACCTAACAAACTAAGACCCAAGAGTGTAAGGATCCCTCGGACGCCTCTGTCTCTTCAGATTTGTTGGCAACACATTGGGAGTGTAGCCAACGTCGGTGTGGTCGCATCGCCGGTGCGTACGGCTCGTACCCTGCAAGTATATGATATGCACGATTACTTAGAATTCTTTATGTTTGTTAGTTCATATAGCCTACGTATTTAAAGAAACTACCTTTGTTAGTACCTGTGAGGCGCCTTGGGTACCAAGCGGGGCACCACCTAGCCGAGACCTGCCGATCTCGTCCTACGGCCAATCGTCCCACTGGTCGTGCTGTCTGCGGAAGCCCGGGGGTCGTCGTCATCGTCATCCTCGATTGTAGGGTCCTTCCCAGCGCTATGATGTGGTGGTGTACGCACCGCGGAAGTGGCACCTGTCACCAGCAGAGAAGAGTCGGCTGGTGTCCTCAAAGAGGGTGAAGACATGCCACCCGACCGCGCCGGGAGTGGCGGTTCCTCATAAGGAGTGTCCATGCAACTCAGCTTTTGAGCAAGGTTCCTGCAGCTCTTCTTCACCTTCTGCATAAATAGACGTTAAAGTTAGTGCATTTCCCAAACGCATATACACTAAAGAAATATTTTTGGAACAGACCAGTTTATGTTTACCTCCACAAAAGCCTCGAGAACGCCTGGCCCATGTCCTCTAAACTCGTGAAGCCAGAACGTTGCTTCGTTGGACAGCCTCGACAATTGTGTCGTCTGGGTACAGAAACACACGGTTGAACAGTTTTAGTATACATACTTAATACCAAATGGATAACAAATTGTACTATTCTAGTATCTTACCACGTATCTTTGTAGCGGGGCTCTCTGTAGCTGTGTGTCCTCTCTAGTGGCAACGTCGTGCACATCTTCCTCCGAGTCCTTGTCAATCGCCTCCTCAGTGTACGGGTGCTTGATATGTGTCCTCATAGACCTGTGAAGCCAGCGCAGGTACTCGTCGAAGGTGTGCTGGTCGTGTGGAGGATCCGCATGGACCGGCTGTCGTTCCCTAGTCTCCCACAAGTGGATGTGCGCATTGTATGTCACGTGCCAATCCTTGGTCTTGTACCTCTTCCTACGGTCATACCTGCAACAAAACGATGTTAGTTGTACCACACACACATCTGAATTGTAGCTTTGTTATTATTCGATAACGTACCCGTGCAATCCTTGGTTGGTGGAGTAAAGCGGTGGTGGGCAGCCTGTCATTCTTCCAAACTGTCTGCAGACCCTGATGGGTAAGTGAATCTCGACCACGTGGAAGAAAATAAGAGAGACGTTGCAGCGATACTCCTCTAACTCGTCCCTAGTGACAGGACTGAGATAGTACTGGAGCTCTGGAGCATCCCAAGGACACCAATGCACCTGAACATTTCATAATTGAGTTAGGCTGTGATATAGTGTACATCGAACAAGACACAGGTATGATAGTAAAGAGAGCGTAACCTGGTGCTGTGTCAGGACGTCGAGACCGTCCTTGTACTCCATGTACTTGCGTCTCGCATTTCCTCTAACTAACTCTAGTTCCGTCTAGATAAACAGAGTTGTAGGGAGTGTATCATGTCCGTTCCATTGCTGCATTGAACACAATAATGAATTAGCCATTAATAAACTCATCATATGTAACCATATCGAAGAATATAATGAACCGAAGTACTTATCGGTAAACCAGTATTAAGGGGCCTCCCAACGGGCCATCGTTCCCAACACCAAACCTGGAGTAGGTACGAGCAACCCCCAAGGTTCGTATACCCTGAGGTGCGACGGCAGGCAACGCATAGCTATCGATACATCCATGCCAGGACTACGATGCCCTAGCTATACGCCGCTATGTTCTCCCACGGCTGGCGTAGTATGTCAAGGAAGATCCAGCTGATGGTGTTGCCCGAGGCGTCTGGAAAGAGGAAAGCACCAAGAAAGTGCCAGAGCCACACTCGGGCGAACCTGTCGATCTGAACCTCCTCAGCCTGTGGGTCCAAGTAATCAAAGCGCTCCGTGATCCAGGACGATGAAACACCGGAACTTTTCCTGAAATGGATCAAAGAAAATGAGACCCGATGGATGTTGGAAAGCAATGCAAGTATTAAATAGCCTTGAATTTCTCACTTAATTTTCTTGGAAGTCTCGTCGTCCGGTGGAAGAAAGCCAGTAAACAGAGCCACCAGCTCCCTCCAGTGATCGTTGTCAACTATCACTGTCACTGGAAGTCTCCCCAACCGAAGGCCAAAACTAGCCTTCACGTCCTGCATGGTCAAGGTCATCTCGCCGCAAGGTAGGTGGAATGTGTGGGTCTCAGACCTCCACCTATTATAAGAATAGAACAACTATTAGTTGCCTCAAATTTGCTACAAGAATGTTTACGTACAAATAAGACACTCGCACATGTCTACAGCTGTAGTAAGTAGTGCTGGGTCAAGGGGTGAAAGACCGTAGTTGACAACACGGAAAAGCTCGAGGAAGCCGGCATGCCATATGTACGGCGCGTAACGCTCGTCCCACTGGTGCGCCTTGGTGTGCGTGCGGGGCCTCAAAGGAGGCAAGGCCACCTCTGCGTCGTTGTCACTCAAGATGTGTGCTCAGTGCTGGTCGTCGTACTCCACCTCAAGAATGGGGTACAACGGGTGCTGCGTGGGAGGGGCCATCCTGTTTTTAATTGATAAACAAACGGTTAGAGTATTCAAATTAACATTACGTAGCATTGCGAAAGTTGGAGTAGTGACGCTGAAGACCGCTGAATTTTTCCAGAGACACACAGGGAATTACGATCTTTTATAATGGCACACACGGAAAAGTCTCTTTGGTTTACCCTTGCAGATATCGACAATATATGACGAGATACAGTTGTGAAATTGAAATTTGAACCCAGGTAACATACAGCTGTTGGGTGTTGGTACCATAATGCTGACGCGTATACGACTAGTGTACTTACTCATGTACAGCAAAAGCAGATCGTGACGAAACAACATTTACCCGTCCCGGTACATTTTACAACATTGTGCATCAACACAATATACACTTGTGATTCATGCTGACTGCTGACAGATCGTAATTTTCACAGCTTAATTTCCGAGGAAGCCGTCCACTTGGGCGTTCACCGACCTGGACAGGAACTTCATGCAGATCGGCAGCTTCACTTTGGCGAGCGCAAGAATGGACTGCGGCAGGGTCCAGATGCCATCGCCGCAGATCAGCCCTGACGCAACCGCAGGTCCGAAGGCATTGGCTTTGGCCCTGGTGATCATCTGTCACGCGAAGAGGATCACGGTGCCGACGAACATGTCGATGGCGAAGTAGGACCCGATGTAGAACGGGATCGCCATGGCCATCGGCAGCGGGATGAACCTGGCGACCTTCTTCGGCACCAGGTCCCTGATCAGGTTCACGACGATGGCCGCCGCGAAGAAGATGTAGCAGAGGGTGAGGCAGTTCTTGGGGAGCGACGAGAAGCCGTCCACGCCGAGGATGGCCATGTTCCGGTACATGATGGCGTACGGCGCCGGGTACTCGCTGCCGCTCATGCCGATGTCGGTGAAGGCCTTGTAGAAGAGCCAGAAGACGCAGGGCGCGATGACGCAGCCCATCGCCGTGCCGATCACCTGGCTGATGAACATCGACCTGGGCGACGCCAGCGTCAGGTACCCGGTCTTGAAGTCCTGCATCAGGTCGGCGGCCGTCGACACGATGCTCATCATCATGCCGCAGGCGGCCAGCCCCACGAGGACGCCGCCGTTGGACGCGCCAGCCCACGCGCCCAAGATCAAGATGGCTGCCTGCAATTTTACCCAATGCCCTCCACCCTCACGTGACGAGCAGATGCTTATTATCCAACCTGGACACCACGATGGACAGCCACGTCGGTTAAAAAACAGAAACAAAAGGTATGGGTTAGGAACGCACCACTAACAAAGATTATGGACCAAAAACCCACTTTTAGAGTTGATGGACCTAAGTGAAACTAGAGTACAAGTTGATGGACCACTAATGCATTTAACTCTAATAAAAAAATGCTTGATGATGCTTTTAGTTAGAAGCTATGAATTCACGGATTGAACACAAAGGGCTTTCTTCAATTGTTCTTCCGTAGCAATTAAGGTCTGTTTATTTTAGTACGTAACAGAAGTTAGCACCTCGATAAGATCCAATTGTTCTTCGTACTTGATGAACCTTCTTGGAAAACAAAGTAAAAAAACAAATGCACTGATCGCTTGGCTGATAAGCCATACCTGAAAATACCGTTGACTGATTTATTATGAGAGAAAAATATTGTTTGTTCACTGAAAAAGATACGGATTATAAGCCAAAAACCAACAGCTACATTGACATGTGTGCTTGCACGAAAATAGTGACCGCGCGTGCACCTTACCTAACTGCTATATATAGTAGCCCTACTCCTATACTACCTTTCTTGCATTGCTTTGTCGCTATCACCGCAAATTAAGTTAGACCAAGCACGCAGAGAAATTAAGACATGCATGCCGCGAGATTAATTAGACTCTCGATCTTGAACCAGTCAAAGCAAGAAAAAAATCACATAATAATAATGTTATGACATCGTACTTTAGAGCATCTTTATTAGCTTTAATTTAGAGTATATATGTGTTCGATCAAACAATTGTAAATAAAGAATTAACAGATTTAGTACACAGGAGCTGGAGAAAGCACCTTAGTTGTTCACATGCAAAAAGTATATGGCATATATATACTCAAGAAAAAGGTTTGTACCCACATAACCCCCACACCCGAGGGCTCCCGGACGGGCGACTCAGGAGGGGGCCCTCGACGGCACCGCCGGACCCCCACCCCTCCGGCCGCCGCCGCCGCCATTCTCCGGCGCGCAGCGGCGGCGGCCAGCGGTGGCGCCCAAAAAAGGCCTCCCACCGCAGCCCCGTCCCTCTCCCCTCTCCACCCCCCACCACACCTCCTCTTCTCTATCAACTCCAGCGAGCTCGAGGCGGTTTTGGGACCTCCATGGCTGGATCTCGCGAGCTTTGCTCCGGATCTAGTGTTTGTCGTGGTTTCTAGCAGGATCTGCGCCTTCCTGCGGCTTTTGGGGTGGGTCTGCTCGTTCTTCGCGCGGCGTCGCTTCTCCTCCGCGCGGGGCGTGCGCGGTGGGGCCGGCCTGGCGCTGGCCGGCCCGTGGTTGCCTGGTGGCTGACCTGCCGTGGCCGAGGCCGGTGCTCCACTACTAGGCCACGGTGATGGCGGCCGGCCGGTGGCCTCCCCTCTCTGGTGGCGTCCAGGACCACGGTGGCGGTGGCTGGGGTCAGATATGACCTCCTCTAACGGTCGAGTTGCCGGCGGCTGGTGGGCTGCTGGCAAGTGCTGCGGTGGTGTGCTAGCGGCTTTGGCGCTTTGTCGTCGGTGCTGTCACTGCGGGTGCCACGAGTGGCCTGCGTCTGCGGACTCGCAGAAACTGGGTGAAAACACTGCCTGTTTCCTCCGGGCCGACGGCGGCGGCGCAGCATGTGCCATCTACCTCCTTGGAGACGTCGTCGAAGTTTCGGTTCGACCGGGCCAGGCCAGGGTTGAAAGTCCTACTCGTGTGCTTCTTCCAGCGTTGATTGGCGTATGAGGTCGTCAATTTCCTTCCTGAAGGCATCGCTGGAGCACTGCTGCAGCCCATCTCCTGTTTCTCTCGCTGGAGTTGCTCTTCTTGTGCTATGTCTGTGTGTACTTCAAGCTACTCTTGGCATGGATCTGTCCAGCCTGCCGAGTGTTGCCACAGTCGTTTGGTTCTTTGCAGCGGATACTTTACCGCTGCTTCTTTGACGAATGCTTTGCCGTCGTTGTTGTTCGGGCGGATGCTTTGCCGCCGACGTCGCTTGGGCTCCGCCGTGCGCGTGATGCCCCTTCTTGTGGATGCTTTGCCGCGTTGACCCTAGCGGATGCTTTGCCGCCGTGTTGCTTGGGCGGATGCTTTGCCGCCGTTCTCCTCTTGGTGGATGCTTTGCCACCATGGCTTCACCTCTTGTGTTGGCAGCCCAGCGATGTTGTATTTCTCCTTTGCAGGTCCAGTCGGATAGGGTTGTGGTGGACGGGTCTCCCCTTCCGCCGTTCTTTCTGTTCTGTTTGTCGCTTAGGTTCCTAACCACCTTCTCTGTGGTTCTGTAACTGGCACTATGGGTCCGCTCGTAGTTGTGTTGTGTAAGCCGGCACTCTTCTTCTTAATGAAATACGCGTGAAGTCGTGTTCTAGAAAAAAAAAGGTTTGTATACATAACAAATGATAGATTATTACTTATATTTAAACAAACAGACATAATCTCAACAAACTAGTACAACATAATGATTTAACAATTTTGTGTAAAATGGAAGGATTACAATCTTGAAAGAAAGTAGGACGTTATTGAAAATCCTCAACAGATCGATAGAATGATAGGTTGCTAGTGTGCACTGCCTCTTAATTAATCCTTCTGCAGTTCTTCCTGATCTCCCCATTGGAGCCGGTCAATGGCGTGATGTCACCCATCTTGATCATGCCGGTCACAAAGTCCGCAAAGAATGCGCCCTTGCTACTAACATATGATTGGACTTGCGCATCTGTGGATCCACCATTGAAGAGCTCCTGGTCAGAGTGTAGAAGCCCCTTCTTGCAAACAAGGTTCTTGTAGTAGTTGTTCTCAAAGACAGTTGGGGTTTGACAGTCCAGAGGCACCAAATTGTTGTCACCAAAACCTGAGGTCCTAGGGCAAACCGATTGCCTTGATCTTGCGAAGCTGCCGTCGATATTGGTGTCATTGTATATGTGGGCTCTGAAGTTGGTGCAACGTGCTAGGCCAATGGTGTGAGCTCCTAGCAATAGATCGAGGCAAAGCGACACATATATAGAAATATTTAATGACTTATATCTTGGAATGAATTAAACATGAGACAAAGTTACAAATATCTATAGCTGAAACTAGAGATATTTAATGACTTATATCTTGGTATACCACTTAACTTAATCTAGCACATAAACTTAATCTCTGCCAGATATCTATATTGAGCTAGTGATTGAGAAACAGTACCGTGGAATTGCTAAATTCACATTCTTATATGCATATCTCCAAAGTTGAGAGACAAGTTTAATTTCTTGGAGAATTAGCATTGCATTATTTATTTACAGCTAGTAGTTAATTACTAATGTAGCGGGAATTATATAAATACGCACCAGAGAGCGCGACCATGTCCTTCTGGGAGAGGCCTTGCGCGGCGAAGAGCGACGTGAGGTTGGCGAGGCCCGACGTCGGCGGCGGGATGTTGTTGTTGGCGCCGCTGAAGCTCGCCGTCCTCGAGTCCCTCCTCCCAACCTTCACGTCCCAGCTCGGACCACCCAGCTGCATGTGTGCATGCATGCATCCATCAGTTGCAGTTGCAGTTGCAGGTTCATCAGTCTCCTGCATCTTTCTAGCTCTGAAGTGATTCAAAGAATATGCTATACTACAAGGGCCGGCTAGCTAGGCTTACGATGACGACGCTGTCTCTTGCGGCGATGGCGAGGATGTCGGCGCAGGAGACGACGCCGGGGCAGACCTTCTCGACGGCGGACTTGATGGCGTCGATGACCTCGAATCCTCTGGCGGAGCCGTTGTTGGGGTTGGCCATCTTCTCGCCCCTAAAACTGGGCGTGTCATCCAGCAGCAGCGAGGCGTCGCAACCCTACACCATGATCGATCACATTATTATTAAACATATATATACGTATATATATAATCACAAGTTGCTTGATTGTGTTAGTAATTACTAATTAATAATGGCGGAGCGAGCGAGTACTGTTACACTGTATGTACGTACTTGGACGAAGCAGTCGTGGAAGAAGAGACGGAGGATGGAGGCGCCCATGCGCTGCTCCCTGGCGATGGCGGCCTGCAACACCGACCTGACGGCGTCGTACACGCCGGGGCACGAGTGGGAGTAGAAGCTGGTGCACAGCTGCGCCGACGAGGTGCCGGTGCCGGCCAGCAACACAAGGAGCAAGAGGAGAGCGACGCCGCTGCATCTTGCAGCTGATGATGCTGCTGCTGCCATCTCGTACAGGGCTACAAGCTAGTCTATGTGCCTCTGAGTGCAGTGAGGTGTTGCTGGAGCTCTGGAGGTATCTAGCTAGCTGGGGAACATGGACATCAGGACATCCATATTTATAGCAGAAACTCCTGGACTCAGTCTGTTAGTATAAGCTTGAATCTAGGTAGTATATAGCAAGCACTCCATGCATGCATAAAAATACATATATGATTAGGTACATCATGTCATGTACCGGCTTCACCTCACCTACTATGTTGGACTTCGATCGAGTTGAAAAGCCGGCAATCAAGGTTGCTTGCCCAACAGGCAACAGCTAGCTAGCTAGGAATCACTCGCGCCTTTCGCAATTCACACTGCTAGTCTGCTACTGTGTATGCAGACTGTCTTTAATTTAGGAAAGCGTGCAAGCATGGAGCTTTGCTTTTAGTCAATCGGAACGTATGGATTGTATTGTATATATTGTATCCAATCAGCAATGCAACAAAGAGAAACACGGTTTCATAAAAGTTACCCTAGCATCCTACTAGGGGACGGTTTGGCGAAACTACGACTCCTGCCCCGTATTTAATTTATTTCCGCTGAACTGATCATCAACAGTTGCAGATATATGGTTGGAATCATTCAGAGACAGAATTACATATCTGCTCACATCAGCATTCGGAGGCTCCTTCTGCACACTGTGCTACCATGCATAGTCCATAGTCGGAAGCATTCAGAGGCCAAGGGTCATTCATACCTACTCACATCACCATCATGGAAAATAATTCACACAGACATGCCTGCCTGTGGTAGTGGCTGCCTGGGGAGAACAATGGTCATACTTGTATTTATGGCGAGAGCTATAGCACTGACAATTTAATAAACTATCACTGCTACACAATATCTTTGTAGGGGCCGCTCTAGAGGCTCTGTACAGGCGGTTTATCCAGCCGCCCCTACCCAAGCGTCTCTATAAATTATGTATTTATAGGGGCGCTTCCCAGAGATTTTTTTTTTAATTTTAACACTTTTTGAAAACTAATTTTAAATCTAACACTCTCTGTTTTTTTAAAACTGTTGTAACACGGCTTCGGCGGGTGGCGAAGGCCTCCGACAGCGAGGTGTCGCCAAGGCGTCTTCGACCGTCTTAGGGCGGAGACCTGGCGCTAACTAAAGGAACTTTCCTGGCTATGCTCGAAGGGCGTTGCACGAGGTTCGGCGAGCTCGTCGCGGATTCCGCCCGGGCCAGGCACAGACACCTCCGACCGCTAAGGCGGACACCGCCCCGCTTCGGTTTACAGGCGTCTCCGGCAATGAGGGCGGAGGCCGCCCTACCTCTGAACTAATCAAACAAACAATCTTGCCTAAGTGTGTGCAGGTACTCAAGCGCAGGCGCCCGTGGTCCGCGCAAGCGCGCCAGCATGGCCCCCGCGCGGCCGGGCGGAGACCTACGGATGATGTCTCTGACCGGACCGGCGGAGACCCTCCAAGGCAACGGCGCACCCCTGAAGACGGAGGCCAGCGTCGGGAACCATGGCCCCCGCATGGCCAGGCGGAGACCTACGGATGATGTCTCCGACCGGACCGGCGGAGACCCGCCGAGGCAACAGCACGCCCCTGAAGATGGAGGCCAGCGTCGGGAACCCAGGCCTTTGGGCCGAAGACCGAGGCATGATGGGCCGGCCGCTCATGGAGGCCCGTTGCTTGAAGACGGTGTGGCAGGATTGCCCCGCAAACAAGAGGCTAGCTACGGAATATTCCAGGAATGTACTGTAGCAGTTGAGGGGCATTGTAATAAATTCTGTCAAGAAGTAGTTGAGCCCTATAAATAGGGAACACTTGTAACCGTGCAGATGAGTGGTGAATGAATTAATGAAACCCTAGCTTTCCGTGCCAGCTTCCTACACGCTCTCCTGTCGTGCCTATCCCGAGGCTCTGCCCGAGGGCGACGTCTGACGGGCGGAGGCCTCAGTCTCCCCCACGCTATCTGAAACCGCTAGTTTCAACATTGGCGCCCACCGTGGTTTGGCCGAGACAAACCAACGATGGCAGGGAAAAGAAAAACCACCACCAGAGCAGCAATGACCACGGGTCAGAGAGGAAGGCCTAGGCGCACCACTCGTAGCACCTATGCAACCTCGCCAGCAGAGGATGGAACCAGAGCAGATGCCCAGGGTCAACAACCGGAACCCCAACATCAAGAGATCCAAGATCCGGAGGCCCAACCAAACTCAGGTACAACACTCGAGCAAGAACTGCAACAGCTGCAAGCACAGTTGCAAAGAGCGCAACAAGAGAGGGACAGAATGGCAGCAGCATTCGCAGCTAATCAGCAAGCTACTCAAGCGTCAGCACAAACAGCAGAAATAAGGTAGCAGTTGGTAGTCCTACATGCTGAGATGCTAAGTATGCAGCATGCAGTACCAGCGTCAACCTCCGCGATCCCAGCCTCCGCAGCAACACCAACCGCAACCATGCCTCCGCCAGTGATCAGCCCAACCACGATGCCATCTCAGGCGATGCGGAGGCCTATCGATCCCAAGTCCCCACTCTCTGAAGGCATACAACAATCGCCATGGCCAACGGCGTACAAGCCAATCACACTACCAAAGTTCAACGAAAAGACAGACCCCCATCAGTTCATTATGAGTTACGAGGCAGCAGTAGCCTCCGCCGGCGGAGACGACGCCGTCCTGGCAAAGTCATTTGTTATTGCTGCCGAAGGTGACGCGTTGGCTTGGTATTCCATGCTCAAACCAAGCACGGTCTATTCTTGGGAAAATCTCCGGGACAAGATATTGGCAAACTTCAAGGGGCTAGCAGCACAGTCGCTGACATCCACTGATCTGTTCCAGTGCAAACAAATGCAAGGAGAGACACTACACGACTACTTCCGGAAATTCGTGCAACTAAAGGCGAAGGCACCAGACGTCCTAGAAGAGATCGCCATTGAAGCAGCGATCAAAGGGGCTCCGAATCGGGCCGTTCGCAGCACACCTAGCAAGAAAGAAACCAACTTCCATACAGTAGTTGTACGACGAGTTTGAGAAGTACTGCAGATCAGACAATGACCTCCGGAAAAGGCTGGAGGAGCAGGGTCAAAACAGATAGCAAAACAACAGCAAAAACTCACAGAAGAGCTATACGAACCAGAACGCATCAAATCAGAAACCAGGCCAGGGGCAGGTGCTCAGCATCGAGGGTCAACCTCACCCCGAACAAGGGCAACTGGCAGGGCCACCAGGGCCGGAGGCCCAGACCAGAAACCAAGGTAGGCAAGGTTATCAAGGCAAAAACTAGAACAAAAACCACAACCAGAAACAACGCAGGCCATATTGCATTTTCCACGGCGAAAGCGCAGGGCACAACACCAAAGATTGTCCGGAAACAAAGGAGACACATGAAAGAATCAAGAACAAGCAGACCGCCCAACCACCGGCACAGCAGAACGCAAGAGAGGTCAACAACACCTACACAACTGGCCACCAGCAGTACTGCCCGATGTACCCAGCGCTAAACGCAAACCAAATACATCCCTCCACACTGGCCTCCGCCTATTACCCAGAATTCCTACCAGCATGGCGGTCAGCGCCCTCGCAGCAGCCTCCGGCGGGCAACTATAGGTCGGAGGCAAGCCTGACCTACATAAACCCAAAAACTCCCCACATAACCTACCTCGAAACAAACCAACCGCCACAAAACCAAAGCAGATTCGAGTATCCGCCGCAACAGCAGCAAATGCAGCAACTGCCTCCGCCACCACCTCATAACCAACCCCCAACACCAAAAAATGAGCCAAACCCAGAAAACCAAGTCAACCCTCATGGAGCACTGCCAACAATAGGCATGATACTGCCAATCGCCGGAGGATCATCAATGGAGTTTCAAACGAAAAAGCAGAAAAAGAATCACCTCCGCTTGGTAAACAACGTAGCAGTCCAGGGCCCAGCAAAATACACAGATTGGTCCAGAGTCCCAATCACCTTCACAGAAGAAGATCTCCAGCTAGAAAGCTACCCTCACACAGACGCAATGGTGATCAAAACAAACATAGCAGCATGGGAGATAAGCAGAGTGTTGATTGACACTGGCAGCTCAGCAGACATCATCTTTGCAAATACCTTTGACCAAATGAAGCTCAGCAGGAATCAACTACAGCCCTCTGAATCCCCTTTGATAGGATTCGGAGGCAAGCAGATACAAGCACTAGGAAAGATATCACTACCAGTGTCGTTTGGAACCCAAGCAAATGCTAGAACCGAGTACATAACCTTCAACGTCGTCGATCTGTATTACCCATACAATGCCATCTTGGGTAGAGGATTCACAACTAAATTCAACGTAGCCCTGCATATGGCCTACCTGTGCATGAAAATACTAGCACTCCATGGTATTATCACAGTCCGAGGCAACCAGAAAGAAGTGAGAAACATAGAAAAAGCAATCTACAGAGCCCAAAGAAACATCAATGCAGTCGAGTCGGCAGACAAAGAACTAGAGCCTCTGGATATGCCTAGAGTAAAAACAGATATGGCAGATCAAGAAGAAACAAAGCTGATCCCTCTAGAAAAGGAGTTACCAGACAGAAAAGTAACAATCAGCTCAGAATTGAGCAAAGCAGAGGAGCAAGAGCTCATGGAAACTCTAGTAAAAAACAAAGACATCTTCGCCTGGTCAGCCTCTGACCTTTAGGGAGTCAGCAGGGACATCATACAGCACGAACTGGACATCAATGAAAACATGAGGCCAAAAAAGCAGAAGCAGAGAAAAATGTCAGAGGACAGAATCCTGGCAGCAAAGGCGGAGGTGCAAAGATTGCTAGATGCAAAAGTCATCAGGGAAGTCAAGTATTCAGAATGGCTCGCAAACGTAGTACTGGTACCAAAGAAGAATGGCAAAATGAGAATGTGCATAGATTTCACAGATCTGAACAAAGCTTGCAAAAAAGACCCTTTCCCATCACCAAGAATAGATGCCTCCGTCGACAAGGTAGCCAGATGTCAGAGGTTTTCTCTCCTCGACTGTTTCTCTGGGTATCACCAAATCTGGATGAAAAAAGAAGACGAAGACAAGACAAGTTTCACCACTCCATTCGGGACATACTGCTACACCAGAATGCCGGAGGGCCTCAAAAATGCCGGAGCATCCTTTGCTAGAATGACAAAGGAGGTTTTGGGCTCACAGCTAGATAGAAACATCATAGCCTACGTCGACGACATAGTGGTCATGAGCAAAAACAAGGATGATCATGTCTCCGACTTACAGGAGACCTTCGCCAACCTAAGGGCAGCTGGCCTCTGCCTCAACCCAGAAAAATGTATATTTGGAGTTACAAAAGGGAAGATGCTCGGATACATCATAAGTAGCGAAGGCATCAAAGCGAACCCAGACAAAACCAGAGCAATAATGACAATGGCAGAACCCAAAAACAAGAAAGAAGTGCAAAAGCTGACAGGAAGAATAGCAGCGCTCAACAGATTCATCTCAAAGGCAGCAGAATGCAGCCTACCCTTCTTCCAAGCCCTGAGGGGCGGAGACAACTTCGAGTGGGGGTCCAAGCAATCGAAGGCATTTCATAACTTGAAAGAGCATCTGGCAAACTCACTGGTAATCTCTGTCCCAAAATCAGACAGCCATCTATTGCTATATGTGGCAGCCTCCGACCATGCAGTCAGCGTAGTCGTAGTCCATGAGCAAGAAAAGGAATCAGGCAAAACTCAAAAGCCAGTTTATTTCATCTCAGAAGCATTGTCCGGAGCCAAGCTAAACTACACTGAGGTAGAAAAAATTGCATACGCAGTACTGACGGCATCAAGAAAGCTAAAGCACTATTTCCAAGCCCACGAAATCTCAGTTCCAACATCGCTGCCACTGCAAGACTTGCTTAGAAACAAAGAAGCCTCCGACAGAATAGGCAAATGGGCTACAGAGCTATCATAGTTCGGTATCTCCTATGTCCCCAGAACAGCAATCAAATCACAAGCACTAGCCGATTTTGTAGCAGATTGGACACCTCCGACAGCACCCAAAGTACAACCAACCACTCAAGGCTGGATAGCATTCACAGATGGAGCCTGGGGCCAAGCCAGAGCAGGAGCCTCCGCCGTCCTAACGGCACCCTCCGGCGTCAGACTGAAATACGCAGCTAGGCTAGAGTTCAAATCAACAAACAACATAGCAGAATATGAAGGCCTGATCCTAGCGCTTAGTAAAGCAAAGGCCCTAGGGGCCAAAACATTGACAGTCAAAACAGATTCTCAAGTGGTTACTGGCCAAGTAGAGAAAGAATACACAGCAAGAGAGCCAGAACTCATCAAATACCTATCCGTTGTCAGAAATTTGGAGCGGAGATTCGAAGGGTTCACCCTAAAGCACATCCCAAGATCAGAAAACGCAGAGGCAGATGAACTAGCTAAAGCGGCGGCAAACAACCTACCACTGCCACCAAACACTTTTTACCAGATCCTGAAGTCTCCGGCTACTGCGGAGACATCTAAGACACCTAAGCCCATACTACACATGCAAAATGAAGATTGGAGAAAGGCGATAACAGAATTCTTAGAAGGCAAAACCGCCGAAGAAGATGAAGCAAAAGCAGCAAGAATACAGGCAAGGGCAAGAAATTACACAATCATAGATGGTGTACTATAAAAGAAAGGAGTAGTCCAGCCTCTCCTCAAATGCATATTGCAGAGCGAAGGCATAGAGTTGCTTCAAGAAATACACTCAGGAATTTGCGGGTCGCACATTGGCTCTAGAGCATTATTAGCAAAGGCAATAAGGCAAGGCTTCTATTGGCAAACACACATACAAGACGCAGAGCAGACAGTCAGAACATGCCAAGCATGCCAAACATTCTCTCCAGGGCAGTCAAAACCATCATCGGAGACCCAGCTTATACCTCCGACATGGCCGCTACAAAGATGGGGTATGGACCTAGTCGGACCATTACCACCATCCCAAGGAGGAAACAGATTCACAGTAGTGGCAGTAGAATATTTTACAAGATGGATAGAAGCAAAGCCACTGGCGAAGATAACCTCAGAAACCGTCCGAAAATTCTTCTGGCAAAACATCATTTACAGATTCGGTATACCGAGGATTCTGGCAGTAGACAATGGAAAACAATTCGATTCAGAGAACTTCATAGAATTCTGCAAAAGCATTGGGACAAAACTAGCCTTCGCCTTAGTATACCACCCAGAGTCCAATAGTGCTGTGGAAAGAGCAAACAGAATAGTGTTTTCAGCAATATCAAAAACATTGCTGGGCCTACGCAAAGGAAAATGGGTAGATGAATTACCCAGAGTGATTTGGTCACACAATACAACTGTCTCAAGAACAACAGGATTCACACCATTCAAACTGCTTTATGGAGAAGAGGCCATGATGCCGGAAGAAATCAAGCATGAAAGCCTCCGCACAATGAGTCAGCTGATGTTGCAAGATGAAGAATATGCAAAAGAAACAATAGAAGCAATAAGACTAGAAGCAGTCAAAAACATTGCAAAATATCAGTCCCAAACCAAAAAGTGGAGAGACTCTCAGGTAGTAAGGAAAGACATTAAACACGGAGACCTCGTACTTAGAAGAAAACCCAACGCACAACTTGTCGGCAAGTTACAACCGAAATGGGAAGGCCCATACATAGCAACGGCAGTAGGCCGACCTGGCTCTTTCCACTTGACCGACAACGAAGGTGTCACGACAACCCACACCTGGAATATCGACAGCCTCCGTAGATACTACATCTAGGCAATGTACCAAAGGGCAACCTCCGCAAATAATAAGCGGAGGCCCCTACGTTCATTTACCTTTAAGTTTTTTTTACTTACTTCAATAAAAAAATGTAAAAGAGCCTGCACTCTTTTCCTCACAGGGGAACTCCAAGCGGAGGTGAGGTTTTTAACGAGGCAGGCTCAATGTAAAAATCCTCTACAAGTATAAAGAGGTAATTCCCCAAAAGAACGCTCGAAAAACCCAAAACCAAAAGCGGCCAGCTCTGGCACCGCAACATTTGGTGAACAAAAAGCACAGGTCCGTTCAAAGCTCCAGCCATAGGCATGGGCAATTTGAAACGACCTCTATGGCCAAACAGGCCTCCAACCCTTGACAAAGATCTGTCCAAAGTCAGGCATCAAGGCAGAAAAAATAGCCAAACAGACCTCCGACCCTTGACAAAGACCTGTCCAAAGTCAGGCATCAAGGCAGAAAAACAGCCAAATAGGCCTCCGACCCTTGACAAAGACCTATCCAAAGTCAGGCATCAAGGCAGAAAAAACAGCCAAACAGGCCTCCGACCCTTGACGAAGACCTGTCCAAAGTCAGGCACCAAGGCCCTGAAAAAAAGGGCCAAACAGGCCTCCGACCCTTGACGAAGACCTGAACAAAGTCAGGCAGCAAGGACAAAAAAAACTTGGCCAAACAGGCCTCCGACCCTTGAAGAAGACCTGAACAAATTCAGGCGCCAAGGAAAAAACAACCCTGACAAAACAGGCCTCCGACCTTAACAAAAAACACCCCTAGCATTAGGGGCAACAAATTTATGGCGCTGGAATCTGGAAGAAGGTCCCCGCCATCGAAAACAACAAAAATAGAGAATGTCTGACAAAACACTGCCACCACTATGGCGCCAGGCCTCTTTACTTCAAAAGATCTCAAGAGAAACGAATAATTCAAGCAAGATACAGGCTATTAAAGCCAAGATACGTTCCAACTAACAACGTACCAAAATGTTAACACCCAAAAGCCACCACCCCACTATAAAAATAGATTCCCCCCATGCCCCTAAAAACTCAGTCAGCATAGGGCGCAAGGGCGCAAGGGGGGAAGGCAGAGCACAAGCAAAAGCCAGAGCAACAACCATGGAGGCAGGGGTCTCCTTAGATATCCAAGTCGGCCGTAGATATTGTACGAAAACTCGTAAAATCGGAGGCAACAGTAAACAGTCGGAGGCAGTGGGAAAAGAGATAGGACCTACGGCACGGTGATGAACAGCAAAGGCCTACGGAAGAAGGGGGATATCACACGAAATCTCATAACATCCCCCTGGCGCCGGAGACCTAACCTGCCATCTCCAAAAATCAACCATGTCCCACGGGAGTGCAGCGTCGGAGACCCATACCACCAGACAGCTAAAACACTCTGCCAAAGAAACACCAAAAGTCTCCGCCGTCTGCACAAGCTGCGCCAAACCACCCGTCGGATCAAACACCGATTCAGAAAGCCTCGCCAAGCGAACTTCAAGTACGCCTCCGCCGGCCAAGAAACCCCCAACACCTCAGCCCCGGCCATCAAGCAAGCACAGAGAAGGAGAAAACATGGGGCGGAGGTCCTGGCCACCACCTCTGTATCGCGCATGTTCGCCCAAGCAAAGAACAACGGTGTGCAAACTCGGGACTAGACGAGATATGTAAACTAGAAAAACGGACTGAAGCCCCCGCACAAACAATCAAGAAAGTGAACATGTTTTGTATTCCATAAAATGACAAGTAGCATTCTTACAGGACACAAACTTACAATAAAATCCTAACTATTGTGGCGGAGGCCCGCGCCAAGCAAGCGCGCGAGTAAACCCAGCGCGCTCATCGTCTATGTCAAACTTAACTGACTCAAACACGTCGCGCGCACTGCTGCGAGGAAATGCCAAACGCCAATACTCCCAAAGCTCTTCGCTCACATAAATACCGTCGTTGTAGAGAGTCAAAGGCGCAACATCCTGCACGGGCTCCCGATTCGGAACCTGCGCAAGGTCAAAATTTCCCACAAAACCATTCAGAACAAAATGAACTTTATTCACAAGAGTCCAACTGGACTACAATATACACGCCAACACAACTAAGTGCTACAAAGAGCCTAGACCTCCGGTGCATCAGTCGTAGCAGAAGTCCCTGGAACGGAGCCCGCATCAACTGTGGGCGGGCACGGCGCCTGCGGTCTCCGACCACTACCACCGCCGATGGTAGATCCCACAGGGGCGCCAGCAGCAGTGGAGGTACCGACCGCGGTCGCCGAGCGCGGAACTGACGGAGGCCTGCCCGCAAGACTCTTCTGCACATCCTGCAGCACAGGCTAAAGTATCAGGGGCACAAGCAACAAAAGCCTTCGCAGCTTCGCAAAAAGAACAAGAAAAAAAGGGCGGCTACAAAGACTATAAGTACCTTCGCCCTCTTTTCCTCCGCCAGTTTCCGGGCAGCAGATCTCCCAAATGGAGCCCAAAAGTGCCCAATGAAATTTCTCAAGGTTTTCCGCAAACCAAGAGAAGTCTCACCGAGCTCCTCCGGACCAGGCAGCGCTCCCTCTGGAATACTTTCAGTATGCGTACACCCGCCGCGCGCCAAAAGCTTGGCGTAATTCGCTACTCCCGCCAGCGCCCCATAGTCCGTGCAGCCATTGATCAGACCGGGGAGCTTCGCAAGGTGACGCTTTAGCTAGGAGGCGAGGGCGTACATGTTGTCTTCCTCCGGAGGAGCGGAGGTTTCGCCTCCGAACTCGGTGATGGTGGCCCGGTAGTGGCCAACGGTTGTAGCAAGGACCCCCTTGACCGAGTCCAAACGCCTCGTCGTTAAAGACAGCTGCTTCCCCACCGCAGCTGCGGATTCCTTCTCAGAAGCAAGCTCTCACCGGAGACCCTCGGCCAGCTCGTTCGCCCTACGGGCCTGCTCGGCGGACAAAACTTCTGCATCCCGGGCCTTGGCGAGATCGGCCCTCAAACCATCTTTTTCTCATTCCTTCTCCGCCAGAGAAAGGCGGAGAGACGCAAGGGAGTTGGACAGACCCCCTTTTTCCCCTTCTAGGCGCTCGATCTCCGCCTTGAGCGCTTCAATCGCAGTATCTCGGTCGGAGACCTCGCGAGTGCAGCGCTCCTCCATAATAATGGCCGTGTGATACCCCTGCGACCAGAAAGAAGAAGACCAAGGCGATCAGCAACATAATCAAAAACAAGTCTAAAGGCGAACATACACAAAAAAGGGGGGGCAAACCGCCGAAGACGCACCAGGCTCTGGTGTTCTAGATGAACACGGAGAAGTTGGAAGAAATCCATGTCCCTCAGACGTTGTTTGAAGCGATCTGTTCAAAGAAGAACAAACAAACACAAAACAATAAGGTGAGAAAAGCAAATCTCACGATAAACACACCAACAGCCAAACACCACCTCCGACGTCCCCAAGAACACCAAGATAGCACTCTTCCCAACCTGAGATAGAAGTGTCGGAGGAACCTGCTGAAGGGTTGAGATGGCGGACTAGAGGGGGGTGAATAGTCTTTTCTAAAATTAATCGTGTCGGCTAACCGAAACAAAAGCGGAATTATAACTATCGGTCTAGCCAAGACTACACCCCTCTATCTATGTTCCCTAGCTCCTTCCAAAGATACTAATCAAGCAACAAAGGTGCCGGGCTAGCTAGAGCTCATCTAACCAATGCTAGGAGCAAGGTCACACAAACCTATGCCTCTAGTACTTTAAGCAACAAGGGAGCTCCTACACATGCTAGTAAGCAAAAGCACAAAGCCAACTAAGCTCACTAGCAATGCTCAATAACAAGGCAACCAATGCCAAATTAGAGAGCGCAAATACTTAGCTACACAAGCTATCTAATTACAAGAGCAACTACACAAGCTTAATATGTATAAAAGTAATTGCAAGCTTGTGTAATAGGGATGCAAACCAACGGGAAGAACAAGGTTGACACGATGATTTTTCTCCCGAGGTTCACGTGTTTGCCAACACGCTAGTCCCCGTTGTGTCGACCGCTCACTTGGTGGTTCGGCGGCTAATTAGCATCACCCACTAAGCCCGCACGTCGGGCGCCGCAAGAACCTACCCCTTGAGTGAGGGTAGCTCAATGACACGCTTTACTAAAGTTGCTCTTCGCGACTCCCGCGGGGCGAGCACAAGTGCCCCTCACAATCACTTCTCTAGAGCGCCGCACAAGCTTCTTGCGCGCTTCGACGGAGACCACCACCAAGCCGTCTAGGAGGTGGCAACCTCCAAGAGTAACAAGCACCACCGGCTTGCAACTCGATCACCTAGTGCCACTCGATGCAACCTCACGATGCAATCGCACTAGAATCGCTCACTCACACAATCGGATGATCGCTATCAAGTATGTGTGAGATGGAGGGCTCCTAAGCACTCTCAAGCATGGACACAAAGTCCCCCAAGGTGCTCAGCACCAGCCATGGCCGAAGGCCACTTCTATTTATAGCCCCAAGGGCTAAAATAGCCGTTACCCCTTCAATGGGCAACTGTCGGGTCGACCAGACGCTCCGGTCGTGTTGACCGGACGCTGGACCTCAGTGTCCGGTCGCCCAATGACAACCACGTGTCACCTGCATTCAACGGCATTCTTCCAATCTCAACGGTCATCTTCTGACCAGACACAGCAGCTTCAACTGACCGGACGCTGGACCCTCAGCATCTGGTCGTTTCCAGTAAGCTCCTGAGCATGACCGGACACATCCGGTCGAATACGATCGGACGCAGCACCAGCGTCTGGTCACTCTCCAGCTACTGCGACACTCCATGTCAGCTTGACCGGACGCACCTAGCTAGCGTCCGGTCACCACGTGACCAGTGTCCGGTCCACTCAGTGAGACCCGGTCTTTTCTGTGTAGGGCGCCGGTGGCACCGTCGGACTGTCCGCACTCTATGGGCGGACACTCCACCAGTGGAGTTTCTTCACCAAGTTGATCCACATCAACTCCAACTCCATCTCCTTTGTAAATGTGCCAACACCACCAAGTGTACACCACCATGTGTATGTGTGTTAGCTTTTCACAATCATTTCCCAAAGGATGTTAGCCACTCAACTTGCCATGCCACTCGATCCTAGCGACGATGCAAAGTTAGATCACTCGAGTGGCACTAGATGACCGATATGCAAACAAGTTTGCCCCTCTTGATAGTACGGCCATCTATCCTAAACTCGGTCATAAACTTCTCTACACACCTATGACCGGTGAAATGAAATGCCCTAGGTTATACCTTTGCCTTGTGCATTCCATTCCATCTCCTCCAATGTCGATGCAACACATGCACCAACATGATCATCAATGATATGATCCACTTCATATCACCACGTGATCTTGTTGGTTCATCGATCTTGACCTCACTTGCTTTTCACCGTTGCCTTCGTCCATTGGCGCCAAGTCTTGCTCAAGCTTCACCGCCACGCGGTCCATCACTCCAAAGCCTTCTACTTGCCCTTCACGCTTGCAACCAGTCCATCAAGCCAAGTCTTGTCTTGATCTTCTCCACCTTGATCACATGACTCAATGTCATGTGTCATGTACAATAAGCTCCTTCATCATCACATGTGTGAGCTTTGCAACATCTCCAAGCCATTTTCACCTTCATGGCATATGTTGCTCACACACATGTACCTATGTACTAATCACCTGTGTATCTCACATAAACACAATTAGTCCACCTAAGTTGTCACTCAATTACCAAAACCAAACAAGGACCTTTCAATCTCCCCCTTTTTGGTAATTGATGACAACTCTACAAAGATATGGAAATTAAGCTCTTTTGGATTCATGTTGCTTGCCCAAGCAATTTTACCATGTGAAAATGATTTTGGACAAGTACCACAAACCCGAAATGGTAGTATTAGCTCCCCCTACATATGTGCTAGAGTATTTAATTTGAAGCTTGCACATATGCATAGATTGAAAATGTGGGAGAGTAAATACTACAAAATGATGCTAAGGTGTATAGAATAGACCTTTGAAGCGTGTACCAATCGGAGTTGCACCTTTAAGTTCATCCTTAGCACCATGGTTAGCTAGATATCTCTTGGCAATAAAAACACTAGATACCTTGTGAGATCAACATTAAAAGCAAGGAACTAGCATTACTTGAAGATCATACCAAGTGTCTAGCTATCATCCTATGCATTCTAGTTATCAAATCATCATTCCAGTTTTACAACTAGCATACACCACACAAGCATGCATATTGAATTTGAAAGCTTATGCAATGTAAGCAAGCACATGAATATGCACATATCAAATGCAATCAATCAAAGTTCATGAGCCTGCTCCCCCTACTTGTGTGCTTCTCTTGTCCAAGAATTTTGATCCATCTCTTTTCTTCAATGTTGCTCCCTCTTTGTCCATGTCCAACTTCTATTTCTTTCCTTTGTACAATCCTTCCCCATATTTTTCTTATCTTTGTACAATTTCTCCCCCTTTGTCATCAATTTCCATAAAAGGTATGCTTCTTATTGATGCAAAGGTATGCTCTTTGGGGTAGATGGTTGAGACTAGAATTTTTTATGGACATTACTTGAGTATTGGAATGACACCACATGTAGATACCATTTAGAATTTGCAACTTGTACTACTTGTATCTTATTATTCTATGTATGGGTCATCCATTTTATTTCACTTAAGCTCTTGTAGGTGAGGGAAGCATTCTTTATTTGATGATCACTTAAAATTGAGGATCACTTGTGGAACCATCTTTTGTATGATAGATATCACTTGTAGGATACCGATTGAAGGGTGTGATACCATTTTAAAGAATTTTCTAGTATGGAACCACTTATTGGATTTATCAATTTTAATCATTTTCTTGAACATTTGCTATCTTCATGAGTACCACTTATTGGATATCACTTGTGAGTTAATCTAGACATTATTTGTAGATTCTTGATAAAATATTTGAGTCTAGATACCATTTGAAACATACAAACTAGATATCCATTTGCATTGTTGTCTTGTGCTTGTACTCTTATGACTATCATGAGCTTCTATGATTGACTTGAACCAAATTGATTTGCCTAAGCTTCCAAGTCTGGTTTGAACCAATGACAAGCTTCTTCACACCTCTTTTAAGGGTTATTTTGTCAATGTTGTACTTGTCACTTGTTAGCAATTCAAATTAGATCAAGTACTTGGGATTGCTAGCTCATGAACCAATTCATATACTAACCACTAGATCAAGTAATCATTCAAACAATAGTGGTAGGCTATGAATTAAACATTTCATTTGTTATGCATGATCCTATGAAGCATGTACTATATGCACTAATAGCATACTAGTAAGGGATGAAATGATCATGCACATTACAATGATACCTTTGCTATGTTGGAGTAGAGGATAGTCACATAGATTCCAATTCATTACTCCAATAGCAATGTGAAGTCCAATTATAAGCTTGGTGAAGACCAATAGATACCATGTGGAATTTCATTCTTCACCCATATGAAATGAATACCACTTATGATCAAGTGCACTTTCTTGTTGTGGTTGACTTGCTTTATCTTTTGATCTTTGCTTGCATGAGAGTATCAATTTGAGAATACCACTTGAAATATCATGATTAGCTCTCTTTTGGGTGTTGCTTGCTTTTCTTGATCAACCCTTTTGATTGCTTCAACTAAGCATCTTAAATGTTCCTCGGATCACCACTTCCATGTTAGCCTTCCAAGTACCACACTTGGTTTACCTACACATAGGCGGCAAGCCCCTACACTAGGGAGAAGTGACCTCTCTCCAAGAACCATTCTTGACACTTACTTGAAATGTCTTGATTGATTGATCCAAGTGATGGACTTAACTTGATGAGTAAACTTGATTCCTTCTTTAAGTCCTTTTCTTTCTTCTTGTTTAAGTTCTTTTATTTCTACCAAATGATTTCCAATAGTCACTAGAACTTAAACTTTAACTCCATCTTGAGTTTGATCTTGATCTTTTAATTTGAGTACCGAATGTGTGCGAAGTACACTCCATAATCAAATAGCCTTGTACTCATATCTTGTCATGCTTCTAGATCATATCAAAACCAAACTTAGGTACCTCAAACACTTGTAAACATGTTTCCAACTTGAGGACCTTTCAATCAAAGTGACTCTAGAACAATCCAACATTTGTCACTTTTCTGACAGATTTTGTACCCTTCAAAGAAATAAGTATATCTCCCAAGGTACAAATCCAAATACCACGAAATTTTGTGGAGATGTTATTTACTAAGTTATCTAGCAGCTGTAAAACTTTGAGCTTCATTTGACTTCTAGATTGCTGCCATATTTCAATTCTTCCACCACTGCTACATGCTGAAAACTGCTGCACTATAGCTGACAAGAACCACTCCAAAACCGAAGCATTTCTTATCCAATTTTCATGAAATTTCTACAACATCTTATACCATAAGTCTAGAGCATGTACACCAATTTTCAAGCCAATCCAATAAGTTTTCAGTACTCAAACATGGCTAAGATCACAGCTAGCTCTGATTTTGCAATCTAGGACAGATTTCTACAATTGAGCTATACTTCATCAAATATGAATCAAACTTGAAGCTAACTTGTTTGAATACTTCCATAAGACATATATCCATTCAAATCACTTACTAAATGTCATCTCATGAATTTATCCAACACAAATAAATCCAAACTTGATTACTAAGCAATTATCCATTCAAACATCTCATAGCAAGCAACATTGCATATTTATCCAATTCAATCAACTCATATGCACCCAAATGAAATGATCATCAAAAGATATACCTTGGTTAGCTCATGATCATCCAATTAGCAAGCTTCAACTCAATTATTTGCAAGTCATCAAATATATCCAATGAATTACCAACAACTTGAAATTGACACTTGTATGTTATAGCACATTTGGACTTCACTCAATTTGTCATGGCATTGGGATAATGATCATCACTTAGCAATACTTGGCTCAACTACATGATCAACAAGATGAATATCATTTGAACCAAGCCTCCAATGCCGATGGTACCTACAATCAATCATCCACTTTTTGATGGTACCCAAACAAGTTTGGGTCCTCTCAAGTTAGGAGCAACATACTTAGGCAATGCCTTAGTATGAGTAGCAGGATGTTTTGCAATTGCAACCAATGAGGTACCATTGCCATCCTTTCTAAGCATATCATGATCATCAATTGAAATAGGCTTAGAAATTTTACCTAGGGGACATGAATGTGCCATGTGTCCCCTTTCCCGGCATGAGTATCACTTTCTCTTTGCTTGAGCCTTCTCTTCTTTGCTCATGTGGTGCTTCTCATTGCATTGCCTCTCATGGATTGCTTGAGCCTTCTTCTCAAGCTTAGAAGGACACTTAGAGGCAAAGTGTCCCATACTTTCACACTTGAAGCACTTGATGTGAGCATACTCTTTCTTCTCATCTTCATTCTTGCTCATCATCTTGGCATCTTGAGTTTGCATTGGATGCCTTGCCTTTCCACCCCTTCTTGTTTTCTTCTTCTTTATCATCAAATCACCACCATCTTCATGGTTGATCTTGATTTGAACTTGGGGTGTCTTCTCTTGCTCAACTTGTGGCTTTGGTTGAGGCTTCACTTGTTGCTTCACCAATTGCTTGGTTGGGCACATTGAGGTAAGATGACCCCAAGTGCGGCACTTGAAGCACTTGACATGCTTTAGCCTCTCTTCTTCTTTTATATTCTTGAGCTTCTCAATGTTTGGTCAATCATTTGCATGGTGTCCCGCTTCATGACACCGGTAGCACATGGTATGAGAGAGCTTTCTTTGTTGTAGCTTCTTCATCTTTCTTTCTCTCTTTCTTTCGCCCTTTGTCATCTTCTTCTTGAAGCCAAGGCCACACTTGTCACCATAGTTTCTTTGAGTCTTCAACATGTGCTCAAAGGTGACTTTTGAGTTGTAGCACCTCTCTAACTTATTGCTCAATTTCTTCACTTCACTTTTGAGCTCAATGTTCTCCTTCAAAATGTTAGTCTCACAAGACATGGAAGTAGAACAAGCATCTATATGTGAAGAGCATGGCATATCTAATAAATCATCACAAGAGGTGGATACATGCTTCTTGCCTACATCACAAGGGTTAGCAATAATATGTGATTGATCAATTGACCCATGTGATGAACTCTCATTGTTTTTAAGTTTCTTTGTAAATACTTTAATGAGAGAAGCATGTTGTTCTAATAATTCATCATGAGATGCAAGTAGTGTCTCATGATTCAATTTAAGCTCATCAAGTGAAGATTTATATGCATCAAGTAATTTCTTATGTTCTTCACAAGAGTTCTTTAGAAATGAGTTTTCATTTTCTAATTTTAATGTTTTAGCTTTCTCATTTTCTAAAGACATGGTCATGCTAGCAAGTCTACTAACAAGCTCATCATATGAATCAACATGATCAACCACATTATCATTTGTTACCTTGGTGTCACCTTGTGACATGAAGCAATGTGGTGATGTAGTTAGAGAGCTTGTAGTAGCATCTTCATCATGGCTTGAGCATGAACCATCATTACCATCAAGTGTGCATGGGGTAGCATCATCACTTGCAACACTTGTGGCATCATCATCAATCTTGTCAAGTGAACTTGTAGTAGATCGATCATCATCATCATCACTTGACCATGAGGTGGAGCAATCTTCCACAATCACCAAATTGTGGTTATGCTCAACACAATCATGTGCCTCCTTCTTTGGTTCATCATCATCATCGGAGACCATCCCTTATTTCTCATTGAGATAACTCCAAATCTCATGGGCGGTCTTCATGTCAATGATCTCTCCAAATATACAATCATGCAAAGATATATACATGATGTTAGTAGCTTGGATATCGAGATCTAGGCATTTCTCTTGTGCTTGAGTTAGATTATCTTCATCCAACACATGAGAAAAGCCTACATCTACCATCCACCACATTTGAGGGTAAATAAACTTAAAATTGCATATCATCCAATTTTTCCATCGTGTAAAGTGTGTGCCATCAAAAATGTGTGGACAATCAACATCTAGCCCATAAGCCGCCATCCTCTCAGGTCGGTGAAGACCACAAATGAGAGACCTGGCTCTGATACCACTTGAAGGGTAGAGATGGCGGACTAGAGGGGGGGTGAATAGTCTTTTCTAAAATTAATCGTGTCGGCTAACCGAAACAAGTGCGGAATTATAACTATCGGTCTAGCCAAGACTACACCCATCTATCTATGTTCTCTAGCACCTTCCAAAGATACTAATCAAGCAACAAAGGTGCCGGGCTAGCTAGAGCTCATCTAACCAATGCTAGGAGCAAGGTCACACAAACCTATGCCTCTAGTACTTTAAGCAACAAGGGAGCTCCTACACATGCTAGTAAGCAAAAGCACAAAGCCAACTAAGCTCACTAGCAATGCTCAATAACAAGGCAACCAATGCCAAATTAGAGAGCGCAAATACTTAGCTACACAAGCTATCTAATTACAAGAGCAACTACACAAGCTTAATATGTATAAAAGTAATTGCAAGCTTGTGTAATAGGGATGCAAACCAACGGGAAGAACAAGGTTGACACGATGATTTTTCTCCCGAGGTTCACGTGTTTGCCAACACGCTAGTCCCCGTTGTGTCGACCGCTCACTTGGTGGTTCGGCGGCTAATTAGCATCACCCGCTAAGCCCGCACGTCGGGCGCCGCAAGAACCTACCCCTTGAGTGAGGGTAGCTCAATGACACGCTTTACTAAAGTTGCTCTTCGCGACTCCCGCGGGGCGAGCACAAGTGCCCCTCACAATCACTTCTCTAGAGCGCCGCACAAGCTTCTTGCGCGCTTCGACGGAGACCACCACCAAGCCGTCTAGGAGGTGGCAACCTCCAAGAGTAACAAGCACCACCGGCTTGCAACTCGATCACCTAGTGCCACTCGATGCAACCTCACGATGCAATCGCACTAGAATCGCTCACTCACACAATCGGATGATCGCTATCAAGTATGTGTGAGATGGAGGGCTCCTAAGCACTCTCAAGCATGGACACAAAGTCCCCCAAGGTGCTCAGCACCAGCCATGGCCGAAGGCCACTTCTATTTATAGCCCCAAGGGCTAAAATAGCCGTTACCCCTTCAATGGGCAACTGTCGGGTCGACCGGACGCTCCGGTCGTGTTGACCGGACGCTGGACCTCAGCGTCCGGTCGCCCAATGACAACCACGTGTCACCTGCATTCAACGGCATTCTTCCGATCTCAACGGTCATCTTCTGACCAGACACAGCAGCTTCAACTGACCGGACGCTGGACCCTCAGCGTCTGGTCGTTTCCAGTAAGCTCCCGAGCATGACCGGACGCATCCGGTCGAACGCGATCGGACGCAGCACCAGCGTCTGGTCACTCTCTAGCTACTACGACACTCCACGTCAGCTTGACCGGACACACCTAGCCAGCGTCCGGTCACCACGTGACCAGCGTCCGGTCCACTCAGTGAGACCCGGTCTTTTCTATGTAGGGCGCCGGTGACACCGTCGGACTGTCCGCACTCTACGGGCGGACACTCCGCCAGTGGAGTTTCTTCACCAAGTTGATCCACATCAACTCCAACTCCATCTCCTTTGTAAATGTGCCAACACCACCAAGTGTACACCACCATGTGTATGTGTGTTAGCTTTTCACAATCATTTCCCAAAGGATGTTAGCCACTCAACTTGCCACGCCACTCGATCCTAGCGACGATGCAAAGTTAGATCACTCGAGTGGCACTAGATGACCGATATGCAAACAAGTTTGCCCCTCTTGATAGTACGGCCATCTATCCTAAACCCGGTCATAAACTTCTCTACACACCTATGACCGGTGAAATGAAATGCCCTAGGTTATACCTTTGCCTTGCGCATTCCATTCCATCTCCTCCAATGTCGATGCAATACATGCACCAACATGATCATCAATGATATGATCCACTTCATATCACCACGTGATCTTGTTGGTTCATCGATCTTGACCTCACTTGCTTTTCACCGTTGCCTTCGTCCATTGGCGCCAAGTCTTGCTCAAGCTTCACCGCCACGCGGTCCATCACTCCAAAGCCTTCTACTTGCCCTTCACGCTTGCAACCGGTCCATCAAGCCAAGTCTTGTCTTGATCTTCTCCACCTTGATCACATGACTCAATGTCTTGTGTCATGTACAATAAGCTCCTTCATCATCACATGTGTGAGCTTTGCAACATCTCCAAGCCATTTTCACCTTCATGGCATATGTTGCTCACACACATGTACCTGTGTACTAATCACCTGTGTATCTCACATAAACACAATTAGTCCACCTAAGTTGTCACTCAATTACCAAAACCAAACAAGGACCTTTCACCTGCGCAAGAAAAAAACAACAACAACAGCTTAGGTCAGAGGGCACATCAGAAATAGGAAATAACAACAGGCCAAATGACGAGCAAGATAAAAACATTCTATACTCACTCGGACCCGGCGCCATCAGCCCCGGCTGCCCCAGACCAAACCTAACGCCGGCAGCGGCCGCTCGCTCCTCTGGGGTGAGGAGTCCAGCCATGACATCACCTACAAAGCAACAAGTACGCAGTATTAGCACTCGGTACAATACGTGAACAAATGAACCGGGCGAAGACAGTAAACACAAAGATGTGCACTAAACAGACTTACTCATAAAAAGCCCTGGCTGGGCAGCTTGCCGCGGCCCCTGGGTAGAAGTCTCCGCCGTATCGTGCGGCGAAGGACCAAAGAGCCGGATCTCCTCAGCCAGCATCCTAACGGGCGGAGGACTCGAAGAAGACCGAGCCGCCGGGGCCTGCTCAGCAAGCACGGCCTCCAGCTACCCGACGTCGGCCGCCGGCACGAGCGAAGGCACGACAATGGCGGGAGACGAAGGAGCGTGCCGCAAGACGGCCTCCGTGCCCTCTTCAAAGCTTGAACACAGCCCGCCAAGATTGTCGGGCATAGGCTCGACGGCGCTACCTTCCGGTTGTTCGCCGACACTCACAGCACCATGCGAGGAGCGTGCTGGAGCAGCGCTGGCTTCCGGACGCCCCGCACCCCTCACAGCGCCGCTCACAGGGCACACCGGAGCTATTGGAGAGCCGCGATCCTCTCAGCTCGCAACCCGCACGTCAGCTGACGGAACGGAGGAGCTCTCAACGTCTTCACTGCCGGCGGAGGCAACGCCCGCACTACCAGTAGAAGACATGGCCGGCGCAATCAACGGAGCACCGCTCTTCTTCTTCTTCTTCACAGGTGCCCGAGCAACAACGGCGCCCTTCCTCTTCTTAGACTCGGCCTCCGCCATAACATTCTTCACGAAGGCCTTCTTCTTCTTCTTCTCAATCAAAGCCAGGACCTCGGCGGGAACCTCGCGCTCCCGATAGACGATCCGACCTCCTCAAAAACTCGATTGAGCCATGTCATGGTGCCTACCACGGCCATCCGAGACGTGTACTCACGCTCGGAAATCTTGCCAACCAACCCTATTGCGGCTTCCTCAATCTCGGAGATGAAACTGTCCTCCATCACCCCCTCCCCCAAAGACCGACCGAAGTGGGGGAACAGAATCTCGGCCTCCGACCTGAAAACGAGAACCTTCACCTGTTCCAGCCGAAAGGCTGGGTTGTTTTTGCCCAGGGGCCAGTAGTTGGAGGCCATAATCTCCTCCACCAGGTCACGGCCACCGGAGTAGCGGTACGCTGCCGCAAAAGCCTGATCACAAGCCTCCCTCATCGGAGACACCTCCTCCGGCGGATCCACACGCGTGTGCGGCGCCATCTCCTCCATCCTTGAAGTCAACGGATACTCCAAGACCTCCACACCATCCTCGGTAGTGCTACGGACCCTGTAGGTCTTCACGTAGAACCATTGCTCAAGCCAGCTGTGGTCCCACTTGCCCTTCTAGCAAAAAGAGATCTCCAGGCGGTCCACGCCTTGGTTCCTCTTAGACATAAAAGTGCAACTACCATACTGGTAGGTCACCTCCACCTCCTTGCCCTCTCGCACCTCCTTCTTCTTTGGCTGCTTCTGCAGCTCGTAGTACGCGCAGAAGGTGTCCACATCTGGCTCGGCACCATAAGAAACGCACGCCCAGCAGAATTTGCTAAGCGTGAGGAAGGCAGTAGGAGTCAGATGATGGAGCTGGACATTGAAGGTCTCCAACACCCGGCGAAGGAAGGGGATGTAAGGAAGGCGGAGGCCGTAGGTGAAGAAGTCCTGAAAGACCACCGCATATCCCTCCTCCGGTTCCGGAACAGTCTGGCCAGGCGGAGGGATTTTTACCCTCGACAAAGGAAAACACGATTCCTTCAACATCTCCACGATTGCCTCTTCAGTAATGGAGGAGGGACCGAAATCCCAAGACTTTATCGCCATATCTCTAGAATCCGCAGCGATCAGGTCTCCGACGGATGCAGAGACACTCCCCAAATCCTCCTCCACTAGCTTTTCAAACTCCAACGCGGAGGCAGAGGTAAGCATGCACTCCTCAAAATGCGCACCCCAGCCGATGGCCCTAACGCCAAGAAGGTGGCGATAGGGACCGAAAAAGGCGGGCCGGCGAGTTTGGGCGGAGGCGGAAAAGAAAGCCACCGCGACAGCAGCCTAAGCGCGAGACGCAGGCAGAAAGACGGAACGCGCGAGGGCAGCAAAAGGTGAAAGCAAAGAGAGCAGAGAGCGATTTCTTAGAGCCAACGAAAACGAATGAGCAATGCGGGGGGGGGGGGCCTGCCACCAACAACACCCTTATATAGGCCGTGGGCAGGCGGTCCGGCTCCCGCCATACAACGGTCATCTCTGGAGAATTCGCCTGCCGCACAATGGTCATCTCCGAAAAAGTCACAAGGTATACAACGGAAACTGACACGGCATAAACGGCCGCACCGTAGGACAACAGCTAGATTGGCTGCCCAATGGCTACTCTCAATGAGACCAGTGGCCGCACCAGAGCAGGCCAGGGGGGAAGTAGCGGGGCCTCGCTCGAAGACGCCAATGCATGTGGCCTCCGCCCCCGCAGATGCCTTTGGTCAAGACATTTTGAGCTCATGGCACGCTCAGGCGAACCATGGTCTCAAAAGGGGGGAACTGTTGTAACACGGCATCGGCGGGTGGCGAAGGCCTCCGACAGCGAGGTGTCGCCAAGGCATCTTCGACCGTCGTAGGGCGGAGACCTGGCGCTAACTAAAGGAAATTTCCTGGCTATGCTCAAAGGGCGCTGCACGAGGTTCGGCGAGCTCATCGCGGATTCTACCTGGGCCAGGCACAGACACCTCCGACCGCTCAGG